>NW_022103958.1:17481459-17504520 GCF_000313985.2 Echinops telfairi
CATTTCTTGTTATATATCTAATTATCTTTATAAATAAATATATTTAATTATCAGCAATTTGGTTTTATCTCTCTAGAGAACCCTATCTAACACAGTCAGCCAGTCTCATTTTGCTAAACATTTTACAGGTTTTTCTTGCGTATCTATTGTGCGCAGACACAGTGAGCTCAACAGTTAATAAGACAGTAACGATGCCACCATCATGGGCCTGTAGACTGCAAGTTCACGTTCAGGAGTTAGCCAATCAACTGTTCCCAAAGAACCATTAACTGAAGAAGAAGGACCATCCAACTCCCTTGTATTATCCACACAATAATAACCAAGCCTCGGAGATTTGGGATGGGTGCTTGGCATTCAAAACTAGCTAGAAATCCAGGGCTAGACCCCTGCTACATTGACTCCCTTCTAGTGGCACTTTACCCCCACACCTGCTTTCTTCTCCTGAAAAAGCCTAGTTTTACATTTTGGAGTTATTAGCCAACTTCAAAAAGTTCAAGGAAAAGTGGCATTAAAAGATAATGGAAGTTTTCCATGAGCTATTAGAAGCAGGCTGATATTATTCCAGTAAATAACTGCTGACACATAGAAGAAGTCAAAGGTCATTGTCTCTGGCAAAAGCAAATTTATTTTTGCAAACTTCTGGAGTACAATTGTGACACATATTTGTTTTTCATGAGACTTGCTCTATTTTTAAAACCAAAGTCCAACAGAAAGTTGAACACATTAGAAATAGCTCACATAGCAGACTGACCTGGAATTACATATTCCTTTTTCCCTATTTTTGTTCAATCTTTTGTTTTCTTTTGGTTTGGTCTCTGTTATTGTTGGTTTGCCTACTTATATAAGATAGGCATGGGAAGCAAGCTAGAAGAGAAAGCAACAGGATCAATGGTTCTGGAGGGACTGGTAGTGGAGGAGGAGGCGGAGGAAGGGAGCGGTGAGCAAGCAACACCATAGGCAGGGGAACAACTAGGGAATTAAATCAACAACGAGGAGGACGTAGAGATCCTGGGGGTGTTGGAGCAACAGCAATCTAGCTGAGAGGAAGTACTACGAGGCAGGAGTAGGGTTAGTGTGATGACGGACAAGAGGAAGGGAAAAGGAAACAGAGGAAAGATCTAGGAAGCAAAACTATGGATAGAGGTATATGCATAGGTGTGTACGTATGTAAATACATTAATTCATAAAAATAGAGGTATTGGCCTATGTACATATATCCTTTAGGTGTTTTGGGTGTTACTTCTTTCAAGACAGATTTCTTGTTCTTTCGGTAATCCATGATTACCATGATACTTTCAATACGCTTCGCTGGCACCATAACTCAAATGCATGGATTCTTCTTTGGTCTTCTTTGATCAAAGTCCAACTTTCACACGCATATGAGATCATTGAAAAATACCATGATTTGGATCAGGCGTATCTTAGTGCTCACAGTAACATCCTCTCTTTTATATACTTTAAATAGGTCTTGTGCAGCAGATTTGCCCAATGCAACATATCTTTTTGTCTCTTGACTGCTGTTCCATGAGCATTGATTGTGGATCCAAGCAAGACAAAATCTTTGACAACTTCCAGCTTCTCTATCATGGTGCTAATTGTAGGTCCTGTTGCGAAGATTCTGGCCCTCCCTACATTGAGCTGTAATCCATACCGGAGGCTTCAATCCTTGCTCTTCATCAGCAAGGGCTGTAAGTCCCCCCGACGGCCAGCAAGCAAGGTTGTGTCATCTGCATATCACAGGTTGTGAATAAGCCTTCCTCCAATCCTGATACTGAATTATTCTTCATATAGTCCAGCTTCTCTAATTATTTGCTCACCAGACAGACTGAATAACTACGGAGAGAGGATACAACCCTGTCACACACCTTTCCTGGATTTAAACCAGGCAGCACTCACTTGTTCTGGTTGCACAGCTGCCTCGCAATCCATTTATCAGTTCCACATAAGCACATTGAAGTGTTCTGGAATTCCTATTCTTCTCAAGACTATCCAGAGTGTGTTAGGATCCACACAGTCGAATGATATTGCAAAGTCAACAAAACACAAGTGAACATCTTTCTGGTACTCTCTGCTTTGAGCCAAGATCCATCTGACATCAGCAATGGTAACACTTGTTCCACATCTTCTTCTGAATCTGGCCTGAACCTCAGCCACTCCCTGTCAATGTACTGCTGCAACTATAGTTGGACGATCAGCAGCAAAATTTTACTTGCATGGAATATGAATAATGTTACACAATTTGAGCTTTCTGTTTGGTTGTTTTTTTGGGTTTTTTGGAATGGTTACAAATATGGAACTCTTCCAGTCAGTTGACCAAGTAGCCATCTTCCCAATTTTCTCCATTAGATAAGTGAATGCTTCATCGGCTTGTTAAAATATTTTGTTTGGTATTCCATCATTTTCTAGAACCTTGTTTTTGTCTTCTCCTGCTTTCCGTGTTGCTTGAACTGCTTCCTCCAGCACCACTGGTTCTTGCTCATGTGCTGCATCCTGAAATGCTGGAATGTATACTAGTTCTTTTTGGGACAGTGACTCTGTGTATTTTTCCATCTTCTTTTGATACTTTTTGCATCCTTCAATAGTTTGCCCATAGTATCTTTCAATATTGCAACTTAAGGCTTGGATTTTTTTAGTTCTTTCCATTTAAGATATGCGGAGTGTGCTCTTCCTTTTCGTTTTTCTAACTCAAGATCTTTGCACATTTCATATATTTTCCTTCGTCTTCGCGACCTGCCCTTTGAAATTTTCTGTTTAGCTCTTTGACTTCATCATTTCTTCCAGGTGCCTTAGCTACTTACAATTAAGAGCAAGTTTCAGGAACTCTTCTGACACCCGCTTCGAGCTTTTCTTTCTTTTCTTTTTAATGACCTTTTGCGTTCTTCATGAATGATGTTCTTGATGGCATCCCACAGCTCATCAGAAATGAAGCTGGAGATTCTATGATAGAGTTTTGCAAACCTAACAGTTTCACCATTGCAAATAACTCTTTTTTAATAATACATTCGATGACTCTACACAGAGACCTCTCCAAATAGAACATACAGAAATTAAATTAACTCTATCTGTGGGGAGAGATGATGGCGAAACCCAATACCAGCTGCTAAAACCAGCTGTGGAACAGACCATAGATTGCCCATATGTAAGTTCAGTTTGAAACTGAAGAAAATTAAAACAAGCCCATGAGAAAATTACAACAAAATATAACTTTGCGTCTATCCCAAATGAATTTCAAGATCAATCTCAAGAACAGATTTGCTACATTGAACACTAACGACATAATAACCTGATGAGCTGTGGAATGACATCAAGAATAACATTCATGAAGAAAACAAAGGTCATTAAAAAGACAAGAAAGAAAGAAAAAAATCAAAGTGGATGTCAGAAGTGTACCACGTAAACCAGTAAAATTCATCAGGAAAATTGTCAAGTAGACAATGTTCTAATTGTCTCAAAAGATTTCTTTAAAACCTACACACACTCAAAGAATACTATTAAGAAATCATGGGATGCTAATGAGGCATTGAGGTAACTCTGGGGAAGTGTATTTTTTTGGGGGGGTGGGGGGAAAGTAGGGAGATGGAACAGAAGAAAAGAGTAGCGAGCTCTATCACATGCTTCCACGTGCTCTCTCAATCCAGGTGGAGGTACAAAAATGACTTTGTAGAGAAGGTGTCAATTTTTCTTACTTCACAAGGAGGAAGACAATCAATACCATTCTCAACAGTCTTGGGCAAAGATCAGACATGTCTCACCTCTCCAAGGTTTTTACAATTCTGAGATTACCTCCTGTAGTTCTCTGCTGAGTTTGGGTAATTCCTTGTAATGGCCAGTAGAATTCACAGACTTAATCATGACTATGGGTTTATTAGGAAAGGAACAGGTTACTGTTGAAGATCAAAATGAAACTAGAAGAACTGAAGATAAAAAATGTATCAGAATGTTGTTCTTCTATCAGGACAGTCTCTTCTCAGCCACGCCTGCATGTAGGCTTTTCTTTGGCTCTCAGCCTCGCCTCTGTCCTGCTTGAGTAGTATAAAGCTCTGTAGTTCCTCCAACAAGTGCCCAGAGATGTCCTTCTCTGCCAGCAAGCTCCCTGTCCAAAGGCACTCAGTCTTCTCATTCAGTGGACAGAGAAGCACACATGCTGCAGCAGGCTTTGCTGTGGCTGCTGGCACCATTTCTTTGTCATGGTTGTCAGCATCTCTGGCGCTGGCCAGTGTTACAGCTCTATGTCCTGGCTGGAGGAATTTCCCAGAGCAGAGACTCCAGGTCCACAGGACATCCTCCGCTCTTGTCTCTTGTTCTTGGTGGTAGTCCTCCGCTCGGAAATTAGCATGAGAGTTTCTTCATTCGAATTCCATACACCTTATTTGCCTGGACTCACCCCAACAAGAATGCCTTGCACCTTATTTACATTATAAGCAAGCTGTTCAGTCCCCATAGTGGGCCATAAGAAGTTCATTTGCATAGTCCCACTCAGTCATTTTGTGGCCCTTACAAAGACTAAGGCCTGGAAGGGCCACATTAAAGCAGTCACTGAACCCAGGCAGATGTTGATACAATTCTAGCATTGTGGTTCAGGAAACCAAAGTTCAAAAGTTATCATTCTACCAGGGTCACATGACTAGAGATACAAAGCCCAGTGTGATCTACAACCTTTGATAATAAATCTCATTATTTATTATCCATGAGCTTTCCCTTAGCCATGCCTTTTCTATCAGTTGGACAAGGCATCACCTGGCTCTGTGCTTAATTCTCACAACCATTCCAAGGGGGACATGGATTCCAGTTTTAAAATTAAGAAACTGTCTGAAAGGAAAGGTATTTGTCTGGGGAAAGAAGAGGTGAAATTATCGTTATTTGCAAATGATGTGAATTTATATTTGGAACCCCAAAAGCTCCACAAGAGGAGTGCTGAAAGTGATAGAGGAATATGGCACAGTGGCAGGATACAAGATCAACAAACAGAAGTCTATCAGACTGCTATCTACATCATATGAGTCCATGGAAGAGGAGATAAAAAGGGTAGCACCCTTCACATAGCCAAGCACAAATTGAAATACCTAGGGATATACCTAACCAAAAAAAACCCCAAAAGATTTATATGAGGAGGATTGCAGAACACTACTACAAGAAACCAAGAGTGACCTCCACAAATGGAAGGATATCCCATGCTCCTGGATCAGAAAACTTAATATAATAAAGATGTCAGTCCTGCCCAAGGCACTGTGCAATTTCAATGCTATCCCAATACAAATACTAACATTCTTCTTCAATGAATTGGAAAAACTGACTACCAACTTCATGTGAAGAGGGAAGAAGCCCAGAATTAGCAGAGACCTCCTCAAGAAGAAGGACAGAGTGGGAGGGCTGGCTTTACCTGACTTTAGCACCGACTATCCAGCCACAGTGGTCAAAACAGCATGGTACTGGTATAATGACAGATACTTAGACCAATGGAAAAAAACTGAAAACCCAGAAATGAAGTCATCAGCATACTAACAACTGATCTTTGATAAGGGCCCAAAAAATACCAAATGGGAAGTGGATAGCCTCTTTAACAAGTGGTTCTAGAAAAAAAATGGATATCTTACCTGAAGAAAAATGGAGCAAGAACCTTACCTCACTCCATGCACAAGAATAAACTCAAGGTGGATCACAGACCATGAGCTAAAACCCTAAACTATTAAGGCCATCATTGAGGGAATTGGGACAAGTCCTAAGAACTTTGGCGCAGGGAAGACATAGGCTATTGGAAATAGGGAAGGACACAAACACAGAGGAAAAACAAATTGACAAAAGGGATATACTGAAGATGAAACACTGTGTACATCGAAAGACTTCACCAAGAGATAAGAGAGGCCACAGACTGGGAAACATCTTTAACAATGACACACAAGACAAAGGCCTTATTACTAAAATCTACAATACTCTGCTAGCCTATAATGAGAAAAAACAAATAACCCACTGAGGAGATGGGCAAAAGACCTGAACAGAAGTTTCACAAGGGTGGAAATCCAAATGGCCAACAAACATATGAGAAAATGTTTCCTATCACTAGCCATAAGGGAAATACAAATTAAAACAACAATGAGGTACCACCTAACACCCTCAAAGATAGCTCAATTCAAAAAAACAGAAAGCAACAAGTGTTGGAGGAGATGTGGTGAGACAGGAACTCTCACCCACTGCTGGTGGTCCTGTAGGTATGTGCAGCCGTTATGGAAATCAACATGGTGATAACTAAAACAAATGGAAATTGAGCTACCATACGACCCAGCAATCTCCCTATTGGACATAACGTCCAAAAGAAGTAAGAAACAGACCATCGCCATACATCTGTGCTCCAATGTTCATTGCAACGTCGTTCACAATTGCAAAGAATTGGAAATAGCCTAAATGTCCATCACCTGACGAATGGATCAAAAAACACTGGTACATACATACAATGGAGTACTATGCATCCCTAAAAAGCAGTGATGGATGCATGAAGAACATTGACACATGGGAAGAGTTGGAGGAATTATGCTAAGCGAAGTAAGCCAGGCATGAAAAAACAAGTACAACATGAATCCACTGAAGTAAGCTTAAAAAGCACAAGGGGCATAGGGAAAAGTCACCAAATGCATAAATTCCTGGGGCGAGGTCCAGGCACTCTGGTAGGGGTCAGACCCAACCCAGTGATGCATATGGCAGCAAACTAAAAATGGGGGCGGGGAGGGAAAAAACCGACGTGGGTAGTGGCGAAATAGGGCACTAACCACACATGGGAGGGTATTGTTCATGTCTCCATAAGAAAGCGAGAAAGGGACCAGACCTCAACCTGGGGAGTCCAGCCTGGAGGGGACTATACCAGCATGAAGCAGTGAACCAACAGAAAGGTCTGCAGGGCCGTCCCAGTCACAGCTACCTTCACCCACCCTCCCCAGAAGAATGCACTACAGGGGACAGCACTGAAGATACAGCCTGGGGAGAGTGTCCGGTCTGCCCAGATCACACAGGAGCAAACTAAGAGGGAGGGAGGGAGGGAGAGAGGGAGGGAGGGAGGGAGGGAAAGAGAGACCCGTATCCTGGTCCATCAGGCCTGGAGGACGACATTGCCACTTGCACAGAGAGGACCATGGGGCTGGCCCCACCATGCGACACAGCACCCCGTCACTGACCCACAGGGCTACAGGAGACAGCACTGGAGACACAGGGTAGGAATTTTGCCTGATCTGACCTCCCCACACCAGAGCAAAACATGAAGAGAGCGCAATCGAGCAGCAGGGGAGCAAAGCAATGAAGTAACGGAGGAATCCCGAAAATAGACTTCCGAATTGGTGGGCAGGGTGTGGCACTGCACCAGTTCAGATTGGAAAGCATTCAGGAGGTCAGCAGACAGACCTGGAACTATTTATAGGGTTTTTCCCCTTTCCTTTTTTCTGTTTTCCTTTGCTCGTGTCTATCCATTAAGACAAGCAGGATAAGCAATCCTCAGTAGAAAACAGCAGGGCCGATGGCTCCAGGGGGATGTGGGAGAGGAGGAGGGGGAGAAAGGGAGGAGGCGCCAACAAACCCAGGGACAAGGGAATAAGAAGAGATCTACAATTGACGGTGGGGAGGAGGGTGTAGAACTCCTGGTCGGGTTTGATCACGTGCAGTGTAGCTGGGAGAAAATGCTGAGAGTGGAATGAAGGTCGAACATGATAGTGGGACAGGAGGAAAGTAAAAAGAGGAAAGAACTAGGAGGCAAAAGACATTTATAGAGGCATAAATATGGGCTTGCATATATGTAAATATATTAATATATAATGATAGGGATATAGGTCTATGTACATATGTTAACTATTAAGGTAGCAGGCGGCCATTGGGTTACTACTCAAGCATTCCCTCAATGCAAGAACACTTTGTTCTAATAACCTGGCATTTTGTGATGCTCACTTTCCCGTCAAGATTGCTGAAGACAGAATGGGTGCATGGGGAAATGTAGTGAAGAAAGTGGATGGTGCCCCGCTATTAAAAGATATAGCATCTGGGGTCTTAACGACTTGAAGTTAAACAAGTGTCTATCTAGCAGGGAAACAACAAAGCCCACATGGAAGAAGCACACTAGCTTGTGTGATCATGAGGTGTCGATGGGATCAGGTACCAGGCATCAGAAGTCCCCAAACAAACAAATATATCGACGCAAATGATGGGGGTCAGAGTGGAGACGTAAAGCCCATCTGTAGACAATTGGACATTCCCTCATAGAAGAGTCACAAGGAAAGAATGAGACAGCCAAGGTGCAGCATAGCACTGACAAAACAGACAACATTCCTCTAGTTCTTTAATGCTACCCCCCACACCGACTATCATGACCCCAGTTGTACCTTACAAATCCAGCTAGACCAGAGCATGTACACTGGTACAAATAAGAGCTCTTGACACACGGAATCCAGGACAGATAAACCCCTCAGGAACAGTAATGGGAGTAGTGATACCGTGAGGGTGGGGTGAGAAATGGGGGACCAACTACAATGATTGACATATAACACCCATCCCCCCAGGGGGATGAACAACAGAAACGTGGGTGAAGGGAGACAGCAGATGGTGTAAGATATGAAAATAATAATAATTTATAATTTATTAGATTTATAATTTATCAGGGGTCCATGAGGGTGGGAGGATGAGGGAGAGAGGGTAAAAAGAGGAACTGGTAGTAAGGGCTCAAGTATAAAGAAAATGTTTTGAAAATGATGATGGCAACATAAGTACAAATGTGCTTGTTACAATTGATGTATATTGTTATAAAAGCTGTAAGAGCCTCCAAAAATGATTTATTAATCAAAAATTTGAAAAAATAAATTGCCTGAAAAACCATTTAAAATAATTAAACTGTAATAAAAACAACTTTTGGAGAGCCAAGTAATGGAATGATGTTTCTGCATAGGCTGTTTTATATGTGGTAGCAGAGTTCAACTCCCCATGTGTCGACAAACAGTGTTGTCATTGGCTTGGCATGTCCTCATATCCAACTGGCAGCAACATCCCCACATTTGCCAGTGTACTGACTTTGGTGTTTTGTTTTGTTTCTAGTTATAAAGACCATACCTCTCTATTTTAATAATGCATAATTAAAAGATGGCTAGGACATTATATCATTTCATACATCCATATGGTGGCAGCTCTAGAATTTTAGATAAGAGAGGCTTTAACAACTTTAGTGGGTTAGAATGGGGAGCCAGTAAGGTTGTCTTGGAGTTTCATTTGCAACGTAAGTGTACAGGTTAACATCTGTTGAACGGCACATATGTGTGGTTGAGACCATTGGAGATTATGGAACCAGTAATGCCTCCAAGTCCCATCTGGCAACATCAGGAAAGAGAGACACTGGTTTAGCATCACGAAAATGCCACACGAGTGCAGTGCAGTAATTTAATTACAGTGGATTAATAAAAAGAGAAAAGGTAGACTTCAAACCTGTTCCATTCGTCTCAGATCATGTCAGGGTGAGATGTACGAAGGAAATTTCACCATAGTCTCAACAGAGAAGTGCTGAGTCATCCCATGGCATACAGTGGGAAAGGGAGCTGAACTTAAAATAATCCGTGGCAGGCTGGAACCAAAACAAACCTGAGGTGACTTTGTAGATAATAAATTGGTTTGCAGACTAATACTACCACTCACGAGTACAAAAATCTTTAAGCAAAAATTACCAAAAGAGTCTGTGTAGCTATAAACTTCACTAATGCTTGTTTCGTTTTTAAAAACTTTTTTGGATGTAATTTGCATATCATATAATTCAATGGTTTAAATATATTTGTACAATCATCACCATGATCAGCTTTAGATCATTGTTTTCACCCTTGAATCCATTATTGTTAGCTCCACATCCCCCTCTCCCCCAAACCTACCTCCCCTACCACAACCCTAAGAAAGTATTAATCTACTTACTGTCTCTATAGATGCATCTATCCTGGGTTTTATATAAATAAAATCGTTCAAAAAATCCCAACATCAACAACAAAACAGAACACAGAAAAACCTCAGTCCAAAAGAAAGCAGAAAATAATAAAAAATAGACAAGCTTTAAAAGGGGAGACAAATGCTAAGCTGTTCAATTGTAACCTAACTATATCTGCAGTAATCCACTTTCCAGTGCCCTCTGTCTGAATACCAGATTATTCACATCTTGGGTCAATGGACCAAGGGAATTCAGTGGAGGCTTAATCTATGTGAGGGCTCTGTAAATGGATTTTGGACTTTTACTGTCATCCATAGCATCTGCAAACCGGGTACTCAGATTATAAGATCTAGATGTAATTGTTGTTTCTCTACAGGGTAGCTCTGGGCCCCCTCATAATAACTGTGACCCCGCTTCAAGGAAATGTCCATGTTCTCTGGGATGTCAGCAGTCTGTTTGCTGAGAACGCTTACCTTCTGAAGGGACATACAGCAGCAACAACAACAACAAAGCTCAATGCATCTTGAGTGCATGTTTGATCAATTTCAGACTGCAGAGGTTAGCAGAATTCTTCAGTTTCTTCATCACTGGCTTTAATGGTTGGTGTTTAAATTTGAATAATAGTTGTATTAACTGGATTTCCTTCTGTGCGTATCATAGTATCCTGCCTCAGACAGTAATGTACTTTAAGAGAGATAAAGGTCTTTTTTGAAAATTAATTCAAGGCCATTCTGTCATAAGACTGCAAGGGGTCTGGGTGAGCCTGTCCCCATAGCCAAAACCAGAGAGCAGGTTGATTTGAGAAATTCTAAGTTTTTTCCTGCGAACATTTTGCAGAAGGAAAAGAGCCAGTTTTCTCCTCTGAGCTGTTTCAGAGTTCAGTCCTAACCCCACAATTTAATATACAAGAAATAATTTTTTTCTACAATAATTATAGGAGATAGGCATGTTTTTACAGTTTCACAAGATGTGATTGGAACTCTACAAAGGGGTGGTCTGCAACGATCACTAGGAAATGGTCTATCCCTACCTTTCTCCAGGAGCCAGTAGATCACCATCCCTGAACCTTCATGTGCTCTGTCTACCCAAACTGGGGCATTGATTGGGGTGTGTTTCACGTCTGACTACTTCTCTTCCCGAGCTTGTTCGCCTCCTTCCTGAGTTGGAGCATCCCTGCTGATTAAGCTGAAAAGGAATTTTACTGTAAGGGAGGGGACAGTTACATGTTGGGTTTTCACAAATGAAACCTTCAATTATGTCTTATTTCTAGTGCTGATTTTCCCTGTGTCAGTTCCTCTTGAATTTGTAATGCCTGACATAGTAAGCCATATGACCGTCTGATTCAAAATGGCCATTTCAGCTTACTAATGCCTAGGGTATCAATATTTATGTTCCATTTTCCCAACAGCTTTATTGCCACATAATTCCCATATCATACAATTCAATAGCTCAATCATTCAATCATGTCAAGGAGACTTGTACAATCTCCACCACATCAATCTTAGAGCATTTCCCCCACCCTTGGTTAAATCACCTTTAAAATGAGTTGTGCAGTCACGATCAGTTCTAGTGCTCCCTCTCCCCTCCTGCCTTCATGATTTACTCCCCAAATCCCCTTTCCCTCCCTATCGCTGACCCCCAGGCCCTGAATTCCCTATAGCCCCTGTATCCATTATTATCATCATGTATCCACTCCTCCTGTGCTTCACAATCCACCTCATTTTGATGACTTCCAATTTTCCTAGAGTCATCCGTTGTACATTCCATACTCTGATTACTTATAGGTGCTCGCAGTTGTTTCTTCTCATTTTGAGTCCTGTCCCGTCAGCAAATAGAAATCCCAAAGCACAATCCATTCACTGTGATCTAGTCTACTTGAAAAGGCAGCTCTTCCTCAGTAGTATTTTCAATGTCTCCCAACCAGAAAGACCCATCTTCCAGCACTCGATCTAACAATAGTCAGGCTGTTCAGAGGGTATGTAGAGTATTTGACAATATTCCTCTGCTATTCATCAGGCTTTTAGCGGATAATCCCTCTGAAATGGACAGCCTTTCCCTTCTTTGTAGTCTGGAAGCTATGATGAAACCTGTTCCCCTTGGATGACACTGCTGGTATTTGAAATACCAGTGACAGAGCTTCTAGTGTCACAGAAACATGCAAGCCACCACAGGATGACAGATAAGGGGGCGGGGAGGAGCATTGGTAGTCATCTTAATTCTGTTTGTATTATTTGCATTTAATATCATTATCATTGTCAGTCATAGCAGGGAGAGTCACTTTCTATAAACAGGTCCCATTTTCTACAAAGGATGTCTATATCCATGTGATAAGTAGATTTATTGTGCCAAGCTGGCCAATAGGAACATGTGGGATTAATCAGGCCACAGTTTGAGTGGAAAGCAAAGAGATAAATGGCTCAGCAAGGCCCAACCTTCGCTCTCTTGCTCTCTGGTGATCAGACCAGTGTGTGGTTGCTTTAGCTAGTTCTCTGCCTCAACTTGTGAGCCTACACCCTGTGGGACAGCCAACCCATGGATCATGTCACCAGAGCTTGAGATTCCTTCAAGACCTGCTTTGCCACGCTGCTGGTGTGTACATCGCTTGAGCTTGAGGCTGGTGGATCCTGTCATCTTGCATTGCTTGAGTTCAATATCACATGCACGTCTGCTTCGCTAAGCTCCTGAGCTGCTGACTGTTGGTGACCTGCCCTGCTATTTTCTGCCAGTCATCAGACTGCCTGCATTGTGCGAGGGAAGACTCAGCTGTCTGCTTCCTTGACCTTGGACCTAGCAACCCTTGTGAGTTGAAGTACTTCCAGTATATTCACTGTTCCGCGGAAATGAGTTGAACTGAGCCCTCTGTACTGCTTATGGACTAATTAGCTGTTATATTCCTTCATGCTGTAGAAATCTATCTATCTACAAAATCATAAGTGTCCTGGTTTTGTTTCTTTGGAGAACCCTGCCTAGCACAAGCCAATAAAATCTTCCAGCCTTTTAGAGTGATCCCTACTCAATGTCTTTCCCTCTTGCAGACATATTTAAAATAAGTGGTTTTCTCTACAAAGCTATATAATTCCACTTTCATAGTACCTTTGCACTTTTCTGGGTTGCTTAACTTAAATTTAGGAAATTCTTTTTTTTTTAATCATTTTATTAGGGGCTCATATGACTCTTATCACAATCCATACATACATCAATTATGTAAAGCACATTTGTACATTCATTGCAAATTTAGGAAATTCTAATGGTGCTTAAGGAACTCTAATGGTACAGTGCTTAAGCACCTGCCTGTTATCTAAAAGGTCAGTGATTCAAACCCACCAGCCACCCTGTGGGAGAAAGATAGGGCAGTCTTTCTGCACAGCTTAAAACTTTGGAAACCCTATGGGACCGTTCAACTCTGTCTTACAGTTTTGCTGTGAGTCAGTGTTGAAGGGTCCACTATGAGCCAGTGTTGAAAAGCAACGATGTTACTTTGAGGTCTGTGCTACACTTAGCCCATGCCATGTTGTTTCCAGTCACCTTGTGCATGTGGAAATTGGACATTAAATGAATAAGACAGAAGAAGAATTGATGCATTTGAATTATGGTGCTGGAAAAGAATACCAAAAGCACCATGGACTTCCAAAGTAATTTTTAGAAATCTGTCTTGGAAGAAGTAAAACCAGAATGCTCCTTAGAGGCAAAGGTGGTGAGATGTTATCTCGCCCAGTTTGGACATGTTGTCAGGCGAGGTGAGCCCCTGAAGAAAGACATCACGCTTGGTAAAGTAGAGGGGCATCGAGAAAGACCCTCGATGAGACAGAGGGTTTAACACAGTAGCTGCAACAGTCGGCTCAAACATCAGAACAACTGTGAGGCCGGAGCAGGGCTGGGTGGTGTTTTGTTCTGTCGCACCGAGGGTTGCTATGAGCTGAACAGACTGACGTCACCTAGTAACGACAGAAGTCAGAATCAACTCATTGGCAGTAGGTGTGGTTTTGGGCTTTTGGTGATTCTTAGCCAGGAGGTGAAAACACCTCTGCTCACAGTTTTGCCATCAGGAGTTAAATCAGTCTTGAATGTAGATGGCCAAATGAATTAGGAATAGTGTCTCTTTTAATATTTAAAGTCACAGATTTCTATCATAGAGGTTTTTTAATTTTTTTCATTTCAGAGCTATGATGATGCAACCAGGAGCTGTGGAGTTGCTGTGGGGACAGCATTGGGGTGCTACCCCTAAGGCCTGAAGTTCCAATCCACTATCTGCTTCACAGGAGGAAGATGAAGTCATTCGCTCTTGTAAGGATGTACAGTCTTGGGTACCCTACATTGACTCCACTATGAGCAGGAATCAGCCCAGGGCAGTGGCTCATGAAGATGCAGGGAGGTTTCCTGTGTTGTCCAAGCTCATGGTCTGAGCTCTCACACTCTACAAACGTGTGCCATCTGAACCCAGGAACAACACTCATTTGAACCGTGAGCAGTATGAAGAATGAAATATGGCCCCCGAAGCTCTTTGTCCTTAGTAGTCCCTTTCATAGAAGTGAGGAACAATACTGGCCAGGAAAAGTGCCATCCATCCCGTGGGAAAATAGAGGTGGCTTTCTTTGGTGCCTTTATAACATGCCTTACTGATTGAGAAGCATTTGGTTCTGAAGCATGTAGTGATGTCATACATTATTGCCATTTTAAAATAGTACCTCTAGAAATGCAATCAAAATTAAGGCCCATGGAAGGTAAACAAATGCAAGGGGGCTTCCAAAAATTTGTGGAAAATTTCATGATTGTTCAATTTCACTTTTCCACAAACTTTTGGAAGCCTCCCTGTACATAGTGGAGCTGTAAAAGGTGGATGACGGTCTTTACAAAGATGTGATTGTAGCAGTTGGATGCACACTACGTGATGAATGATTTGTAAGAATTCACAATAACTTAGGAAACTCTGCAGCCATGATTGATGTGAAGAAATGTGTCAACTCAGGTTTACCTAGTGGCAAGGAAAACAACCCCAGGCAATCCCCTACTGACTCATGTCTCCGTCATGTACAACAGGAGCCAGGAGCCCACGCCCCCTCGTGCCTGTGGTACCATAAATGTGCGGTCCATCCAGTGGCTCATAACAACAAGCACGAGCTCCCTGTGGCATGCACCAAAGCATCATTATGACTGTGGTCTTCTGCTAAGGATGTGTTCATGCATCTGGAAGTATTTCTTCAAATTTTTTTATGTCTAGAAAGATAGACTATACACTATGACAATTGGCTCCAGGCTGTCAGGACAAAGCATCCATAACCTGTTCAGATTGATGTACAAATTCAACTCAAAGACCTACTTTAGAACAGAACCTCTCAGGGATCCAGGCTGGGACGTTGTTGGGTGCCATTGAGTGGGTTTTGCCTCAAAGCAGCAACATTCTGTGTACTCCTGACCCTCCTCTTTACACGTGTTTGAGCCCATTGTTGCAGCCACTGTGGCAATCCATCTCGTTAAGGGTCTGCCTCTCTTGCACGTTACCAAGCATGATATCCTCCAGGGACTAGTCGCTCGGTAATATGTCCCTAGTAAGTAAAACGACGAATTACCAAACTCTGCTATAAACTCCTCACTTCTAAAGAGCATTCTGGCAGTACTTCTTCCAAAATAAATGTGTTCCTTCTTCCGGCGGTCCCTGGTATTTTCAATATTACTGGCCCACACCATAATTCCAAGACATCAGTCCTTCTTTGGTCTTCCGGATGCATTGTCTAGCATTTGCATATCCATGAGATGACTGAAAATCCCACGGCTACTTCCAGGCACACCTCCATCTTCAAAGTGTTGTCATTACCTTTTTAACACTTCAAAGAAGTCTCTTGCCGCAGATTTGCACAATGCCAAACATCATTGATCTCCTGCTGACTGCAGCGTCCAAAGGTGTTGATTGTGAATCTATATCCAGAGACTGCTTGAAAATCTCAACGGTCTTTTTTTTGACCTGAGAGTGGCATCATTTAAATCAATGAATGATTATATGAATGATCAATTACCACTTTACCACACTCTTCCTCTTGCAGACAGTGATGGAGAGTGAAAATCAGGCCTATGGTTTAGAGATAGTATCTGAGTGGTGCAAGCAACTAAAGTGATCAGCCATGTTCAGCTCCTAGCCAAAAGGTTGAGGGTTCAAGGCCACCCAGAGGTTCCCAGTAGAAAAGCCTGGTGATCTATTTCTGGAAAAGTAATCCTTGAGAATCTTGTGGAACTCAATTCTACTGCAATGCATGTGGGGTCACCATGAGTTGGAATCAACTCAACAGCAACTTCTGTAGGGATTAGCAGAGACATTGAATCTTTAGAAAGTTAAGGGGGAACCAGAGCGGAACCTGGGCCAGTGACAAGAACTGCGTAGTAAGGTCAAGGGGGTTCTTGTTCGGGTGGGCGGGGGGAATGAAGGGTAGAGACCTGAACAATCGAGGGAATCTTAAAAACGAAGAGTATCTAATTGGTTTGCTTTTTTAATATCTAGTATAGAACGGCAGCACAGTAACCCCTACCCTTTCCTCCAAATTTTCAGTAACAATGCGACTTTATACATGCCTTTATTTTATTTTTCTTTACAGGAATAAAGAAAGCATGACTGAATTGCTAGCCTCAGGTAGCCTTGTGCAGAAAGAGAAACGACTGTGAAAGGTAAGTGCATTGGCCTTCAACCTGAGGCATGAGTCCCAGACTCCAAGATCAAGTCTAGAGACTGAAGCAGAGCTTCTCACACCGTGTCAAGGACTGAGTCACCTGGAGGCTGGTGACATTGCACATTCCGATTCAATAGGCCCATGGTGGTGGGAGCTGGGGTTGCATTTCCAACAAATTCTCAGGTGATGCTACATTCTCCCCTTCTAGACCATGCACCAGACACCCTGCCCAAAGAACCAGGTGCTACATAAGCTTTGGCCATCCCCCTGAGTAGAGTGCACACTGCTGATGTGCACACCCCCTGGATTAAGATTTGTCCACAAGTTGCTGTGGAGCTGATTCAACTAAGCGAACCCCTAATTTTCAAAAGTGAAGTTTTCCTCCAAGGCACCTTAGAATTGACTCAAACCGCTAATCTTTTGGTTAGTACCTGAACACATTAACTGGTTGTGCTGCCAAAGGGCTCCAAGATTTGCCCAAGGGGCAGATTTTTATGGGTAAGTAGACAGAGCACAGAGATACTGGGCCATCCGTGTTCTCACGTGTAGCCCCTTGTTGAGAGGAGATGGTGGAAAAAAGAAAGAGGGAGGCTAGTGTGGGAAGAGGCTGGTGGGCTAGGGAGAGGAGAGAGTGGGTGGGTGGGAAGTGGTTGTCTCCATGCTGCTGCCACATTTCAGTATAGAATTAAGAGTCCAAGAATTGTACATTTCAGCCTCACCATCGAGGTTGAAGGAGGATTTGTCAAGCTAGGAGGACAATACATGTTTTATTTATTTGTTTTTAAAATATTTAGAGAATTGGCTTGTGAACCTCCCTTCTCACTCCTTGCCTGAGCCCTGCAAATGTTAGATGCAAGTCTGTACAAAGCAGATGGGCCTTGAGCCAGACCAATAGTCTTAAGGTAACAGGAACTAGCCAGAACACTCTCAACAGGAATATGTAGACATACTGGTGAGGTTGTGCAATGGGAAACTCAGCTAATATCTGGGTTATAGTTAAATGTTTTGAAGGTTTTCAAACTATGATCAGGCACCAGAGCTAGAAGGCAAGAAAGGAAAATGAAAGGCATCCAAATGGGCAAAGAAGTAAAACTGTCTCTATTTGCAGATGATATTATTCTATACATAGAGAATCCCAAAGACTTAGAAAATTATTGGAACTAATTGAAATATTCAGCAGCATGGCAGGATGTGAGATCATTATACAAAAACCAATAGGATTCCTTTACACTAACAAAATGAGCTCCGACAAGGAAATGGGGGAACATAATACTATATAAAATTCTAAAACCAAACCTGCTGCTATTAAGTTCAGTTCCACTCACCACAATCTTCCATAGGGTGTCCAAGACTGTAACTCTTCACAGGAACAGACAGCCTTTTCTTTCTCCCATAGAGCCACTGGTGGATTTGAACCACAAACTTTTAAAAAAATCATTTTATTGGGGGCTCCTACAGCTCTTATGACAATCCATACATACATTCAGTGTGTGTCAAGCATATTTGTACATTTGTTGCCATCATCATTCTCAAAACACTTGCTTTCTACTTGAGCCCATGGTATCAGCTCCTCATTTTTCTCCTACCTCCTGGCTGCCCCCTCCCTCATAAGCCCTTGATAATTTATAAATTATTATTTTGTCATATCTTACACTGCCCGACTCTCCCTTCACCCACTTTTCTGTTGTCTGTCCCCCAGGGAGGAGATTATCTGTAGACCCTCGTAATCGGTTCCCCCTTTCTACCCCACCTTCCCTCCACCCTCCTGGTATCGCCACTCTCACCACCGATCCTGAAGGGAGCATCTGTCCTGGATTCCCTGTCTTTCCAGCTCCTGTCTGTACCAGTGTACATCCTCTGGTCTAGCCAGATTTTGTAAGGTAGAATTGGGATCATGATAGTGGGGCGGGGAGGGGGTGGGAGCATTTAGGAACTAGAGGAAAGTTGTATGTTTCGTGGTTGCTACCCTGCACCCTGACTGGCGCGTCTCCTCACGACCTCATGTGACACCAAGGTCAATGGGTCTGACAGATTTGTTGTTAAGTGCTGTCAAGTAGGTTCCAATGGCTGGTGATTCTATGCACACCAGCGCAAAACCCTGTCCTGTCTGGGGCATTCTCACTGTGTGTGTGTGTGTGTGTGTGTGTGTGTGTGTGTATAAATTTATGGGGGGTGGGGGCTCTTACAGCTCTTATAACAATCCATACATGAATTGTATCAAGCACATTTGTACATATGTTGCCATCATCATTTTCTTTCTTTTTTTAAAAATCATTTTATTGGGGGCTCATACAACTCTTATCACAATCCATACATACATCAATTGTGTAAAGTGCATTTGTACGTTCATTGCCCTCATCCTTCTCAAAACATTTCCTCTCCACTTAAGCCCCCAGCATTAGGTCCTCATTTTTCATCATCCAGTGTCTCTGATTACTTGCTCAGCATACAGACTGTCTATGTATGTGGAAAGTATACAACCCTGACAGACACACTTCCTGATTTAAAACCACACAGTATTCCTTTGTTCTGTTTGGATAATTGCCTCTTGGCCCGTGTACAGGTTCTGGATGAGTACAATGAAGTATTCAGGAATTCCCGTTCTTCCCATTGTTATCCATAGTTTGTTATGATCCACCCCGTTGAATGCATTACAGTCAATAAAACACAAGTAAACATCTTTCTGGTATTCTCTGCTTTCAGCCCAAATCCATCTGACATCAGCAATGATGTCCCTCAGGCCATGTCCACTTCTGAATCCAGCTCGAAATTGTGGCACCTTCTTACTTATAGATTGCTGCACTTGTTTTTGAATGATCTTCAGCAAAATTTTACTTGCGTGCAATTCTAATGGTATTATTTCATCATTTCCACATTCTGTTAGGTCACCTCTCTTTGGTGTGGGTAAAGATACGAATCTCTTCCAGTCTGTTGGCCAGGGAACTGTCTTCCAAATGTCTTGGAAGTATATTCACCAGAAGTGAATACTTCTAGTCTTCATCAGCTTGCTGAAATACTTCACCTGGTATTCCGTCAGTTCCAGGAGCCGGTTTTTCTCTAATGCCTTCAGCGTGGGTTGGACTTTTTCCTTTACTCCCACTGGCTCTTGATCATATACTACCACTCGAAATTATTATAAGTCAACCGGTTCTTTTTGGTAGAGTGACTGTGTTTTCCTTCCATCTTCTTTTGATGCTTCCTACATCATTCAATATTTTTCCCATAGAGTCCTTCAATATTTCAACAGTATTGAATTTGAATTTTGGGGCTTGAATTTTTTCTTCAGTTCTTTCTCCCTTAGTTAACTTATATACTACACTCAGAAAATGTGTTGGGGAAGTATTGTATCTATTTTATAATACAAATATTTTAAAACAAGCATCTGAGTATGTTGTGTCAGTCTTTTTTAATTATAATGGTGAAAAAGTTCAAAATTAGAATAATCCAAAAATGGAATTTAGTCAAAGGGAAACCCAATTTAGAAATGGCCCCATGCTACAGATGAAGGCTGAGCAACGGGGCAATCTGTTACTGATCCTTGTTTCCCTTAGCTTGCTTGTTAACCCATTTTCTTTTTTTAATTTTTGTTAACCCATTTTCTACATGATGAATTATACAGCCTTCTATTTATAACTTCCTCTGGGGCATACCAAATTACAAAACATTATTCAAGAATAATGTTTCTAAAGTTCTGTTGGAATGGGTTAATGAGACTAAAATGTACGTAGATCTATTTTAAAGCCAATTACTTTAAAGTTAGACATTACAGAAGCAGTGCTGGATAGTGTAAAGAAGAGAAACCATGAAAGAAAATGTGTTTGCTTTTCTTTTCCACTTCTGCCCTTCAACTGTGTCACTTGATCACTATTTTATAAATATGGACAATATTTCTACTTACCTTTGATGATTGTGATGCTATATGGGAATATAGCATCAATTCAGCTAAACCACTTGGCCTAGCACATAATGTACCCTCCAAATGAAATTGACCTGAAGGTGACTGTTAGTCTCCTCTTGAACCTACACTTCAGTTTTTCTCTGCGAAGCATCTGCTCATTCCCAAACTCTCAAACAAGGGCTTGTGGAATGAGTTGAAGCTACTTGCAGCTCCAAGTGTGGACACCTGACGAAAGCCTGATTGGCCAGATGTTTGTCTTGTGCTGGCACAGTGATGTCATTATGTAAGGGAGCATAACCCCATTAGAGCCAATGGGCTGCAAGAACAACTTTGCAGGGACAGCTGAGAAGAGTTTTATTCTATTGAACTTGAAGCCAGAAGAAGGTACCTGTGGCACTCCTCTGGCCCCGTCTAAGGGGAGTGGAAAGTCAACACAGAAAAAGACAGAGCATGGTGCCACTACAGTCTTGATGCAATGGGGTGATGACAAAGTAGGAGTGGAAGAATATGGGGGTAGAAATACCAGAAAAGAATAGACTTCATTGTGAATCACTGACAGCGTGAAAACTGCAAACGAGACAAGACCCCTCTCACAACCTCTGATTAACCCAGTTGAATAGTCTTGAAACCTTAGATGGAGCAGTAAAGCAAGAACCAGTTAGGGGAAGATTACATAATTATCTACATAGGAAATCCACCCATACATTATAAGAGTAATGATTGTATTAGCACTTAAATTCTGAGCAGCCAGTTGGCAGAAGGCTAGGGCTGACAGTAAAAATCCATTGCAGATTCGCCACATGGACTAAACCTCCACTGAACTCCCTCTGACCATTAACCAAAATATAAATAGTATTGAATGTAGGCAGAGTGCACTGGAAAGTGGATTACCTCTACCCACTGGACAACCCAGAGAAGGGCACTTTCCCTTGTCCGGTGTGTCGTTGATGGAGACTCCCATACTGGGTCTCATCATCATGAGCCATACCCTGCCTGCCTTGATCGAAAGGCCCTGGGCCAAATCTTGTAAGCTCTTCTGTCTAAAAGAATGCCCGTGTCCCAATCATGGTCCTGTTCCTGCTTCCGTAGTTCCACCTGTCACTACTGATGCATTGACCTGCCCCCAATCATGTGGCAGATCCTGTGTCCTTTTTACATCTGGCGACTCTCAGCAAACTCTGGATGATAGTAAGATTTCATGCTAATGGTCTCCCTCCTCTAGATGATGGCTCTTTGTCCTTGTCCTGCTTAAGACTTAAAAAATGCTCTCCTCCGTGAATTATCTTTGAGATTTCTTGGGGGGTGTCATTTTTTGCCACATGACACTACCTTTTACAACACAAAGGGAAGAAGGAAAGAAAAAGGGAGGGAGAAAGGAAGAAACCCTGGGAAGAAGGGGAGCAAGGGGGCGGGGAGGAAAGTGAAGAGGAGATACGCAAGGTGGGTAAGAGCAACTGGTGGTTGTTTCCCATCAAAGGAGAGTGAAGCCAATCAAAGGTACACGCAAACACATAGTTCAGAGGACTGATGGACCACATGGACCTCAGCCTCCATGGCTGAGACAGAAGAGGAAGGTACCCAGCCGCCACCGTCAACCATTCTCAAAGGGATAGGAGGTCCTAGATGAAGTGGTGGGGGAAATGTGGAACAAAACTCAGAACTATGATCAGACCAAGCTTGCTGGTCTGATAGAAACTGGTTGTACCCTGGAGACTCTGGCCCTCAGAGATCCTTCAAGCCTGATGCTGAACTCACCCTTGTGTCTCAACATTCCCCAAGTTGTAAGCCTGTAATGTGAACAATAATACCAGGGAGGTTCCCGCTCTTTAAAGCAATGGCCCATATGAGAGCAAAAGGGCAGTATTTGGCCCAGGCTAAGGCGCAGAAGGCAGGAAAAGTTAAGAAAGAGGAACAAATGGAAACGGTAAGCACAGGGAGGATGTGGGCAGAGTCGTCTTGTGGGGATTTGCAATCAATGATACAAACCAAAATGTGCATGAATTGTGGAGTGAAAAACCAATATGCTCTGTTAAGTTTCACCCAAATCACAATCAAACATTCTTTGTTTTGTTTATCTAACGTGAGTAGGAAATATTTTTCCAAAAGACCGAAACAAGCTAGCCTCTTGGATGGCTGTGCGTCTGACAGAAGTCCTTGGGTGTTCATGGAAAAGTGAGAGGTTGGAGTGTTCCCAAGAAGAAAGTACCGGGGCTAGACTTCCAAGAAAATCGGACTTAAAAGTCCCCCCGGGGCGCAGTTCTGCCCGACACACGTGGAGTTGCCACGAGTGGGGGTCAACGTGTCAGCAAGTGGTTTGATGAGTCGGTGCAAAGTTTTTCAAAATGGGAAAAGCAGTAAGCCAAAGCCTGCATAAGAGATGCTACCAAATGGTTCTGTCAAGTCAGTAAAACAATACAACTTTACTGCTCGATGCTACATTTCTCATCCCCATCATGACCCTCAGAAAAGAAGCCTTCATTTTTCAATCTTAGCGTCCTGATTTTTAAAGTCTCCAGAAGTTAAATAATGACACAGGCCATGGTCAGGGAAGCTATGAGGAAACACAGCTGGGGCGGGGA
>NW_022103958.1:17504620-17528646 GCF_000313985.2 Echinops telfairi
GGCTCACCTTCCTGTGGTGTTGGAACTGGCTTCAGCTTTCTGGGTGGAACCAACACTGTGAAAATGAAGCGCCGTTTGTTTTTAAAGATGCATGTGCCAGTTAGGAATGTGCTGGCTGGGAGTGAAAGACAATCTGGCTAACAGTGGCTTAACAAACAGTATTATTTTTCACATAAAAAAACCCATTCTGGAAGTGGGCCACTGCTGGTCCTGATCCAGAGACTCAGGAACATGTAGGGCTGGCATCTTGGTGATTCTTCTGATCTCTTCCTGCCAGTGACAAGTGAGAGTCAAGTTCAAGGCACCTTAGAGGATGGGGGTAGGTGGGCACCGAGGCACCAGTGTTTTGCTTTTATCAGAAAAGCAAAAGCTTCTCCCCAAAGTCCCCAGCTTAGTGTTACTTGCTTCCATGCCCTTGGTTAAAACTGTGTCTCGTGGTCACTCCTAGCTGCAAGAAGGCTGGAAATGCACTTCGTCCATCTAGCCTTCTTGGAGAAGTTGGCCAGAGGTAGGGGACTGGAAACAGCTGTTAGTTCAAACAGCTGAGCCATAATGCCTAAAGTACGTCCCCTGTGATGCTGAAAAATCTGCCGTAACAATGCATCCTTTAGCTTTAGAAATTATTTCTAGGAAAGAAAGAAAGAACTACTTTCTAGAAGGTCTTTATGTGGACATTCTTGTTGTCTGGGAGGGTGACCCATCTCGATACACTCGTCCCCTTTATCATGTTAGGATTACTTTGTTCCTGAAAATGTGCTAGTATTTACTGAGTAAGCAAGGGCTGGGTGACACAAATGGTTGACATGTGTAACTGAAAGATTAAAGATTCGTTTGCACCCAGAGGTGCCTTGAAACAAAGGCCTTAGAAGAAAGATCTGCTCATCTGCTTCGACAACAGCGGCTGTCGAAAACCCTATGGACCAGCAGGTCTACTTTGACATACACGAAGTCACCAGGAGTCAGAAGCATCCCAATGGGGACTGGTTTTGTCACTGTTGTTTTAACCTAGGAAACAGCCAGGTGGGAAGAGACTAGGCTCAAGAGAGGAGGAGTGTATCAGGAATATTACAGCTTGTCACTGAGAGGAGAGCTTTAATAGTCAGCAGCAGCATGTTCTTGTTTGTGCTGTTGTTATGGCTGTCCTTCGGTGCCACCAAGTCAGTCCTGACTCAGTCACCCTGTGTACAACAGAGCACCATGTATGTAGTGACCCTGTGCACAACAGAGCACTATGTATGATGTGACCCTGTGCACAACAGAGCACTATATATGATGTGACCCTGTTTGCAACAGATCACCATGTATGTAGTGACCCTGTGTGCAACAGATCACCATGTATGTAGTGACCCTGTGTGCAACAGTCACTATGTATGTAGTGACCCTGTGTGCAACAGAGCACTATGTATGTACTGACCCTGTGTGCAACAGATCACTATGTATGTACTGACCCTGTGTGCAACAGAGCACCATGTATGTAGTGACCCTGTGTGCAACAGAGCACCATGTATGTAGTGACCCTGTGTGCAACAGAGCACCATGTATGTAGTGACCCTGTGTGCAACAGAGCACTATGTATGTAGTGACCCTGTGTGCAACAGAGCACCATGTATGTAGTGACCCTGTGTGCAACAGAGCACTATGTATGTAGTGACCCTGTGTACAACAGATCACTATGTATGATGTGATCCTGTGTACAACAGATCACTATGTATGTAGTGACCCTATGTACAACAGATCACTATGTATGTAGTGACCCTGTGTGCAACAGAGCACTATGTATGTAGTGACCCTGTGCGCAACAGAGCACTATGTATGTAGTGACCCTGTGTGCAACAGAGCACTATGTATGTAGTGACCCTATGTACAACAGATCACTCTGTATGTAGTGACCCTGTGTACAACAGAGCACTATGTATGTAGTGATCCTATGTTAACACTGCCTAGTCCTGCTCTCTTTGGGTCAGTTGTGTTAGCCATTGTGTCAGTCCCTCTCAAGGAGGGTCTTCCTCTTGTTTGCTGACCTTCTCATTTGCCAGGGATGATGCCCTTCTCCAAGGACCTGTGTCCCCCCCACCAATAACATGTCCAAAGTATGTGAGACAGTGTCTCACCATCCTCACGTCTAAGGCGCACGCTGGCTGTACTTCCTCTCAGGCAGGTTTGTTTGTTCATTTAGCAGTCAGCGGTGCTTTCAATATGATTCAATCATCAATTCTGCAGTTTTATTGCTTGTCCGGCTTTCCAATGCATATAAAGTCATTAAAAATACCATAGATTAAGTCTGTCCTCAAAGTGACATCTTGCTCTTTAATACTTTAATGAGAGAGGTCTTGTGCAGCAGATTTGCTTACTGCAATACATCATTTGATTTCTTTACTGTTGTTTCCATGAGCATTAATTGTGGATCCAAGTAAAATTAAATCCCTGACAACGTGAATCTTTTTCTATTTATCGTGATATTGGTCCAGTTATGAAACTAAATTTAGCAAGCAGGGGAAGGGAAGGAAGGGGAGCACTGAGAAATACATTTCACCAGCCAATCACCCTTTGCATAAGACCAGTCTTGAAGCCAACTCTTGAAGAGCAAGTATGAGCGCTTCCTCAAGGAGCCCTGGCGGCATAGTGAGTTTACCACAAAGGCAGTGGTTCGAACGGACCAGCTGCTCACAGGGAGCAGGATAAGGCTGTCTGCTCTGATAAAGACTGACAGTCCTGGAAACCCAACGGGGCAGTGCTACCCTTCCTTATAGGGCCACTAGGACTGTGCTAGACCTGGTGGCAGAGAGCTTGGTTTAATTGGTACAAGTTCCCTCTGTCCTGCCCAGAATTGAGGAAACATAAAGAACGGACTTCATAGATCTAGCTTTATCCCTCAGTGGTAGGGTACTCACTAAGACCAGCTCTGTGACCTGGACAAGTGACTGACCCAAGTGTGCATTAGTTTCCTCCTTGGTGGATGCGTTAGTCTGGGTGGACTAGAGAAACAAATCCAGAGACACTCATATGTGTGCAAGAGAGAGCTTTATATCAAAGAGGAGTTAAATATTATGAAAACATCCCAGTCCACATCAAGTCCATAAGTCCAATATTAGCCCATATGTCTGATACTAGTCCATAAATTCCCCTTTAGACTCTCACAGTACATGTAATGATGCTGAATGTAGGAAGACCACAGGCCTGTAGGTGGAAAGTCTTGTGGATCCAGTGGCAGTGGAAGCATCTCCAGGGCTCTGGCTGCTATCAACGTGGCTCCATGTGGCTTGTCATCAGGAATGTGAAGCAGAGAGAATGTGTCTCCCACCTCCAGGGAGGAAGGCAGGAGTTCCCTGAAACCTCAAGAGAAGGCCATGCCCACACAGAGGCATCATTGGCTCTGACCTGATTGGCTAGAATCCACCCCTTTGTTCAAGTTGAAAGGAGATTATGTAACTGCCACAGTGGAAAAGACTATAGGTCTATGATTCAGATTAAGCAAGTTGCTTGAAACCATGAAGGTGTCTGTGGTTAGCTATCATATAGTTGGTCCCTCATGCACAATGGATCAAAATGCTGCCCCATTTGTCAACATCCCCATGACTGACTGCTGTTTGGAAGCCTGTGGTCCACTCGGTTTTCATGGGCTGTTTTTTTAAATTTTCGAAGTAGATCCCCAGATCCATCCTAGTGAGGAAGTTCTGCTAAAATCTGTTCAATATCATAGCAACACACAAGCCATCACGGCTACATCAAGAAATAAGAAATGAAGCCTGTCTACCCTGGGTGACCATGTTAGCTTCTAACATTACAGCAACACATAAGCCACCACAGTACTGACAACTGAATGGTGTGTCTCTTACTATGTTGTTGTTGGGGTCTGTTCAGATGGCTCTGCCACATAGCCAGCCTATGTACAACAGGACGCAACTCTGAGCAGTCCTGCGCTATCCTCACAATCAACGTTATCTCTGAGCTCATTATTACAGCCACCGTGTCAAGCCATCTTGTCAAAGGTCTTCCTCGTTTTTACTCGCCCTCTGTTTGGCCAATTGTGATGTCCTTCTCCAAGGACTGGCCTCTTTTAATATCTCCATATCTCTAGAGGACTTGAGACAAGGTCTCACCATCCTCACTTCTCAGGAGCATCCTGGCTGTACTTCGTCCAAGGTAGATTTATTTGTTCTTCTGGAGATGTATTTGTTCTCCATGATGCATGCAATATTCGTCACCGGCACCATAATTCAAACGTATCCACTCTTCCTTCTGCAGTCTTCCGTGCTCCTTGGGCAGCTTTCACGTGCATATGAGACGATTGAAAATATCATTGCGTGCGCCAGGCACACCTTAGTTTTCAAAGTGACACGGTCACTTTTATCATAGGAGAGGACTCTGTATCAGATTCTGATTTGGTGGCTTAGAAGTGGAGCCTCCAAGAATTTCTGATCACCGCAATGATCGACGTATAAACACCCCCCCCCGCCCCCACACACACACCAAAGGTGATAAACAACAGAAATGTGGGTGAAGGAGATAAAGAATGGTTTAAAATATGAAAATAATAATAATTTTTAATTTACCAAGGGGTTATGAGAGTGGGGAAGGGAGAAAAAAAGGGGAGCAGATACCAAGGGCTCAAGTAGAAAGAAAATGTTTTGAAAATGATGATGGCAAGAGTGGAGTAAAGAGAGGAAACTGATTATAAGGGTCTACATCTATAGCCTCCTCCCTGGGGGATAGACAGCAGAGAGGTGAGTGAGGCGGGACATCGGACAGTGTAAAATATGACAAAATAATCATTTATAAATTATCAAGGGACCTAACGCCGGGGGCTTAAGTGGAGAGGAAATGTTTTGAGAATGATGAGGGCAACAAATGTACAAATATGCTTTACACAATTGATGTATGTATGGATTGTGATGAGTTGTATGAGTCCCTAATAAAATGATTTTAAAAAATTATCAAGGGTTCATGAGGGAGGGGGTAGCGGGGAGGGGGGGGAAATGAGGAACTGATGCCAGGGACTTATGTGGAGAGCGAATGTTCGGAGAATGATGAGGTTAACGAATGTACAAATGTGCTTTGTACAATTGATGTATGTGTGGATTGTGATAAGAGCTGTATGAGCCCCTAATAAAATGATTTTTAAAAATGATAATGGAAACATATGTACAAATGTGCTTGATACAATTGATGTATGGATTATTATAAGAGCTGTAAGAGTCCCCAATTTAAAAATTTTTTTAAGTTCCCAATAAAATGATTTATAAACATTTTTTTTAAGTGGGAAAAAAAGAATTTCTGATCACATAGTTTGCTAAAAACTACACTTTTTTCAAATCAAGTTTGTCTTAATGTGAAGAAATTACATTGATGACATTCCTAGATTTGAAAGATGATCAGTGGTGTGATTGTCAACTGCCTTGACACTAAAATCAAAATATTTTAACACTTCAATGCACTGTTTACTAAATTATCTAGCAAGTATTACTCATCATGTTCTGAATCCCTGATGAGTAGGCTAGGGGTACCAAGATAGACAAGAAGAATTCCTGCCCTGGAGAGGTTGGGTTGGAAAGAGGCAGACAAGTCAAGCAGAAAAATCACCAAGCAGCGTGTCACGCACGAAGGAAATGGCTTGTGGAACATGGCAGCACAGACCTGCCCTGACAGCCAGGAGAGCATCAGCCCCCTCGTGTGAGGAACTGGACGGTCAATGAGCCAGAGTTCATCCCCTTGTTTGTGCAACTCTTGATAGAATCAGACCGGCACTTTTATTTTCAGAAAGCTTTGTTGTCCTTGATGTTGTTGTTGCTGTTGTTGTTTTTAGGAAGTACCAAGCCAAAAAGCAAACTCACTCCATTGAGTTGATGCCAACTCATAGAGACCCTATAGGAAAGGGTAGAACTGCCCTGTTAGGTCCAAAGACTGTAACTCTTCATGGGAATCGAGACCCTGTCTTTCTCCCAATGAGCGGCTGGTGGTTTTGAATCAGTGACCTTTCAGATCACAGCCCAGCAAATCACCACGACACCACCAGGGCTCCTTTTAGAAAGTACAGACAATCAAAAAGAAAAGGTACTTTAACACTGGCACAGATAGGAACTGGAAACACAGTGAACCCAGGACAGATGAGCCCCTCAGGACCAGTGGAGAGAGTGGCGATAGCGGGAGGGTGGAGGGAAGGTGAGGAAGAAAGGGGGAACAGATGACAAGGTCTACATATTATAACCTCCTCCCTGGAGGACGGACAGCGGAGAAGTGGGCGAGGGAGGCGTCAGATGGTGTAAGATATGAGAAAATAATATAATTTATAATTTATCAAGGATTCAGGGGAAGGGGGGGAGCAGGGAGGGAGGGGAAAAATGAGGAGCTGATACCAAGGGCTCAAGTAGAAAGCAGGAGCTTTGAGAATGAAGATGGCAACATATGTACGAATGTGCTGGACACAAATGATGTATGTACGGATTGTGAAAAGAGTTGTATGAGCCCCCAACAAAATGATTTTTTTTTAAAAGAAAAGGTTCTTTAAAGCTATAATCCCACATACTTTGAGCCACTATTAGAATTTTGATATATACATCTAAGCTTTGTGTATTTTAATATACTTAAATACTTTGATATTTTTATCTTAAGCTTTATATATACTGATGCATATACATTTAAGCTAGTTTAAGCCCAGGTGGCATAGTGGGTTATGCATTGGGTTGGTAGCCACAGGTCTGCAGTTCAAATCCACCAGTGGTCCCATGGGGAAAAGATAAGGTTTTCGATTCCTGTAAAGATTTATAGTCTAGGAAACCCACAAGGGTAGTTCTATCCTGTTTTATAGGGTAGCTAATGACAGTGATAGTTCTTTATAATTTCATTCTTTAGTGAAATCAAAAATAGGATCAAAACATAGAGTGTTTTAAATGTTCTTTTTCCACCTAATATATCATGGACATATGTCCAGATAAATAACACATTCTGGCATCATTATTTTAAATATCTACATATTATTCAACTACATGACTGTCCTATTATTTATTTTACCAATCAGATACTGAGAGATATTTACAAAATTTATTTTACAACTGCTAACAATAGTGCAATGAATTTTATTTTGCTAATTTTATTTAGCTAATTTTATTTAGCTAAATATTTTCTTACCATAAGTTCCAAGAATTAAATCATGTAATATTGGAAATGCTTCACCTGTAGCTCAATTTGAAGATGATGCTATTATAGATATTTCCCCGCTCAGTTCCTTGTTGTAGTCTTGGGTTTTAGGACTAAGATTAAATGTGGGTCTGCTTGTGGTCTTGAGTAGATCAAAAGTATATGTTCCTCTCCTACATTGCTGGTGGTCCTGTAGATATGTACAGCCACTAAGGAAATCGGTCCGGCGATACTTAAAGAAGATGGAAATTGAGCTACCTTATGACCCAGCTATCCCTCTACTGGGTATATACCCAGAAGAGGTAAGAAATAAACCACGACCAGTTGTGTGCACTCCAATGCTTATTGCAGCGCAATTCACAATCGCAAAGAGTTGGAAACAATCTAAGTTTTCATCGTAGATGAGTGGATCAGTAAACTCTGGGACATACACGCAATGGGGTGCTACGCATCCCTAAAAAGCAATGATGAGCACATCAAGCACGTCTTTCCATGGGAAGAGTTGAAGGAAATTCTCCTAAGTGAAGTCAGCCAATCACAAAAGGAGAAGTACAGCATGAGTCCCCTGAGGTAAGTGTAATCAGCACGGTAGGCATAGAAGAGAAGCCACCTATAGCATAACAATTGGGTTGAGATACAAGGAAGTGGGAGGAGGTTGGACCAAACCCAAGGAGGTACGTGTGGGTCCAACACAGTAATGGGAAAAGGATGGAGAAAAAGGGGAGGGGCGTTGAAAGTGAAATGATGACGGAGGGAGCAGGGCACTCATCCACCCAGGGGGAGAGCACTGGTCTTGTCTCCACAGAACCTGGGAGGGGCTTGCAGACCCTACCATGAAGCACAAAACCATGAGGACAGTGGTCACATGGAAGAATGCTTGAAAAGAGAGAGCTACAAGGCTGGCCCCCACCAGGGCTAAACTGAGCCCCTCTCTGGAAGTGGGTTTGGCAGAGAGCAGGTTGAGAAGAGGGCTCAGCATGACATTTGCATGGAGGCAGGCCGGGAGGGAGGAAGAGAAAGAGAGTCAGACTGGACCCCACGGTGGTGCACACGATGCTCAGAGGATGCCATCCCTGCTTGGAGCTAATGGGACACAGAGGGGACTGGGCAAACAGCACATATCACACTGTCCCCTTACCGGAGCAGCCTGCGACAGAGGACATTTCTGGGGTCACATGGTGGGGAAGCAGCATGGTCTGAACCCCCCAAAATGGAGCGAATCGTGAAGGGAGCATACCTGGATAAACAATCTGGAGGAGAAAACAACTGAAATAACTGTTTGGGGGGGACAAGGGAGAGGGCGAAGGGAGGGAGGAAGCGGTGTTAACAAACTCAGGGACAAGGGAACAAGTGGTCCAAAATCAGCGGCAAAGAGGGTGTAGGCGATCTGGTAGGGCTTGAGTAGGGTAATGTAACCAAGAGGAAATGCTGAAACTCAAATGAAGGCTGAGCATGATAGTGGGACAAGAGGAGAGGAAAGAACTAGGAGGTAAAGGGCATTTATAGAGGTCTAAATACAGGCATGTACATATGTAAATATATTTATTTATGATGATGAGGAAAAAAATCTATGTGCATATATTTATAGGTTTAGTACTAAGGTACCAGATGGACAGTGGGCCTCCACTCAAGTACTCCCTCAACGCAAGAATACTTTGTTCTATTAAACTGGCATACCATGATGGTCACCTTCCCGACATCATCGCTGAAGACAAATAGGTGCATAAGCAAATGTGGTGAAGAAAGCTGAGGGTGCCCAGCTATTAAAAGATATAGTGTCTGGGGTTTTAAAGGCTTGAAGGTAAACAAGCGGCCATCTAGCTGAGAAGCAACCAAGCCCACATGGAAGAAGCACACCAGCCTGTGTGATCACCAGGTGTCAAAGGGATCAGATTTCAGGCATCAAAGAAGGAAAAATCATATCATTGTGTGCTCTCTTTCCCAATATGATCGCTGAAGACAAATGGTGGCATAAGCAAGTGTGGTGAAGAAAGCTGATGTTGCCCGGCTATCAAAAGATATAGCGTCTGGGGTCTTAAAGGCTTGAGGATAAACAAGCGGCCATCTAGCACAGAAGCATCAAAGCCCACATGGAAGAAGCACACCAGCCTGTGTGATCACGAGGTGTTGAAGGGATCAGGTATCAAGCATCAAGGAACAAGAACCACATCATTGTGAAAGAGGGGGAGTGCAGAGTGGGGACCCAAAGGCCACTTGTGGGCAACAGGACATCCCCTTACAGAAAGGTCTCGGGAGGAGATGAGCTGGTCAGGGGGCAGTGTAGCAACAATGAAACATACAACTTTCCTCTAGTTCTTAAATGCTTCCTCCCCTCAACTATCATGATCCCAATGCTACCTTACAAATCCAGCTGGACCCGAGGATGTTCACTGGTACAGATGGGAACTGGAAACACAGAGAATACAGGACAGATACAGATTAATCCCTCAGGTCCAGTGGTGATACTGGAAGGGTGATGGGAAAGTGGGGTAGAAAGGGGGAATCGATTACAAGGATCTACATATAACCCCCTCTCTGGAGGTCGGTCAACAGAAAAGTGGGTGAAGGGAGACGTTGGACAGTGTAAGATATGACAAAATAATAATGACCTGTAAATTATCAAGGGTTCATGAGGGAGGGGGAACGGGGAGGGAGGGGAAAAAATAAGGAGCTGATGCCAAGGGCTTGAGTGGAAAGCAGATGTTTTGAGAATGATGATGGCAACAAATGTGCAAACGTGCTTGACACAATGGATGTATGTGTGGATAAGCATTGTATGAACCCCCAATAAAATGATTTTTTTTTAAGTAAATGTTCCGGGAGAGGAGTCAAGATGGCATCCACGTAGAATCACCTGCCTGCACTCCTGCTGGTAGACCAGACAACTAAGAAACAGGCACGGGCAGCAAGCCTGAGGAGAAAGCAATGGGACTGACTGTTCAGGAGGGACTTGGGGGAGGAGGACAGGGGAGAAGAGAGCGGTGAGCAAGCAACACCATAGGCAGGGGAACAACGAGGGAATTACAATCAACAATGAGGAGGATGTTGAGATCCTGCAGGTGCTGGAACAACAGCAATCTAACTGAGAGGAATCACTAAGAGGCAGAAGAATGGCAAGCATGATGGTGGGAACGGAGGAAGATAAAGGGAAACAGAGGAATGATCTAGGAAGCAACACCGTGGATAGAGGTATAAACATAGGTGTGCACTTATATAAACATATTAATTCATAAAAATAGGTATTGACCTGGGTACATATATTTATATGGCAATACACTAAGAAAGTGGATGGACTTCTGGCCTCTGCTCAAGCCTGCCTCAATGCAAGAACACTTTGTTCTAACAACCTGGCATTCTGTGATGCTCACCCTCCCGGCACAATCACTGAAGACAAAATGGGTACACAAGCAAATGTGGTGAAGAATGGTGATGGTGCCCGGCTATCAAAAGATAGTGTCTGGGGTCTTAAAGACTTGAAATTTAACAAGCACTCATCTAGCAGAGAAGCAACAAGCCCACATGGAAGAAGCACTCCAGCCTGTGTGATGATGAGGTATCGATGGGATCAGGCAACAGGCATGAGACGACCCAAAACAAAACAAACAAAACATATTGAGAATAAGGCGGGGTCAGAGCAGAGACCCAAAACCCATCTGTGGACAATGGGGCATCCCCTCACAGAAGGGCCACAAGGAAGGGCTGTGTAAACCAGGGCACAGTATAGCACCAATGAAACACAACGTTCCTCTAGTTCTTTGAGGGTTCCTTACCCCCCATTATGATGACCCCAGTCCTGCCTTTCACTTCAGACTAGACCAGAGCATGTACACAGGTACAGATAAGAAAGAGCCCAGGACACACAGAATCCAGGTCAGATAAACCCCTCAGGAACAGAAATGGGAGTAGCAAGACCAGGAGAGGAGAGGGAAAGAGGGGAGAGGAGAAGGGAAGAAACCTCAGGGGAAGGGAGACAGTAGTTGGTGTAAGGTATGAAAATAATAATAATTTATAATTTATCAAGGGGTCACGAGGGTGGGAGGAGGGGAGGGAGGGAGAAAAGAAGAGCCGATATCAAGGGCTCAAAGAGAAAGTAAATGTTCAGAAAATAATGATGGCAACATATGTACAAATGTGCTTGATACAATTGATGCATGGATTATCATAAGAGCTGTTATAAGAGCCCCCAATAAAGTGATCTTAAAAAAAAAAAAAGTATATGTTCCCTGGGTCAAAGGCAATGGCTCTTATCTGCTCTCTGTGTGCTGGAGAGGTCCCCAGGTGATGACAAATGAAACATCGGTTGTTTGAACCCACTTAGCAGTGCCGTGGAAGAAAGGCCTGGCAACCTGCCTCCAGAAAGAAGGAAACCCCTGTAGTTGTACACCGTGATGCATGGTGTTGCCACGAGTAAGGTTCGAATTGGAGGCCATGGGCCTGGCTTTTTAAAATCCGGCTAGGATGTCACCTTGCTGTACAGAATGATAATTCGTTCAGAAACGTAACATCTTCTTGAAGCCTGATTGGCAAGTTGTGTGTGGTAACTTGTAGGCTGCCCTCCCCAGTTTTGTTTTGCTTTGTTTTTCCTTCAAATTTCTGATCGTGATACTTCTGTATCAAATTATCTTTCTAAGTGCACTCTTGGCAAGCTTACGCTTGATGGAGTTCCCTGGCCACCTTCAGCTGTGCTTTGCCAAAACCAGCGGTATGTTTCCTGCTGCAGACTTGTACACGATCGTGATCAGCTCTGAACAGATTGTCAGTGGGCTAACTCTCCTCAAACAGAAAGCAGCCTGCCTGCTCTCCAGGGCTTTATTCTTATTCAGAGAAAATGAGAAACAGGGTAAGGAGGTGGAAGATTCCATCAGCCACAAGCACTTAATGAGCCAGGACATCTGTGCCAGGTTTTGGGTTGGGTGTATTGGCATAATGACTCCAACAGAGCTTGCCTAACCATCCTGGTTTCCAGGGAGCCTTGGGTGTTACTGGATAGAACCCAAGGCCCCATTTATTCAGAAGCCCATTAGTGAACCAAGACGTGGTCCCCAAAATGTAGGCCCAGAGTTCCACTGGGTCTAGCTAGCCACCAGCTTCCAGCCCACTGGAGACTGAGCACGGGCCAATCGGACTCCCCTTTTCAACACTTGGAAAGAGCAGGAGACAGCGGAGTGAGAATTCCCTCATCAGCATCATCACATCAATCGCTTCTCCAGAATTTCAGAAACCACGTTCTAATTTCAGACTTGTGGGCGAGTCAAATGTTGTTTACTCTTGTCATTAACAGGCCCCAAAGAGACGCGCAGACAGCCTCAGCGTGCGTCGCCCTTTTCACATAACGTCACATTAACAGGAAGCAGGGACAAAGAACCAACAACTCTTTTTCTTTTTTCCGGCTGCCTGACAAGAAACAACCTCGGGGCAGTCTGTGGGGTCCACAGGAGAGCTGCTTCATTAGGTTAATTCCCAATGGTGGGTCGACCGTTTGAAGTCACTTTGCCCCATTGCTGACCTACGCCATGCATTAAATTACAATCTTGATCTCATTCCAGCATCTTTGCCCAATCTCGAATCCTTGATAGAAGAAGAAAGGAAAGATGTTCTAACATTCTAAATTGCACTTTTCTGTGAGTATTTACAAAACCCTTTCCCTACAATGTTAAAAAAGCTACGTGTGTGGCCTTCCATGGGAGACCAATGCTCTCTGCTTTTGATCAACGAGTGCTGTAAAAATGAATTAAACTCAACTGTGTTTAACTCCAGTTCTATTTGGTAAGACCAGGAGGTGCATTGGTGAAGTGCTAGCCACAAGGTTCGAGATCTGCACCCAGCAGTTGCTCTGTGACAGAAAAGTCCTGGTGCTCTACTCCCACAAAGATCACAGCCCAGAAAGCCCTACGGGGCAGTGCTACTCTGACACAAGGTCTTCTCTTGAGCCAAACTTGGACTGACGCCACACAGCAATAACACTCTGTTTAAATTGTGCTAGACGCTGGAGGGGAGAAGAGGCGGCACAATGGCGACACAGAGGACTTGGAAAGAAATGCCACACCCCTATGAAACAATTAGGTCACCTGATTGGGCAGATATAATAAGTGCCGTCCATCAGTTTATCTGTCCAACAAAGATAGCAAATGCTTTCCATGGTCAGGACCCTGCTAGGTAGAAACTGGGGATACCAAGTTAAATGACATCAACTCTCTATCTTCAATGTGCTCACAGCCAGATGTGGAAAATCAGACAAGTAAGCAGTGAGTTTCATTGCACCGTAATGAGGGTGGATGTAGTAGAGGGCGTATAACAATGGCACAGCATGGTGTCTGACCTCCTCTGGCTTCACACGGAGAACACTGAGACCCCACATCAGCCCTGGGTCAGTTCCAATGAGGCAGAGGTCAGACATGCCTCCACCTTGCAACCTTCTTCACCAATTCTGACACCCATTATTCCTCCCAAGTGACTCTCTGCTTCTCTGTTCAGTTTGGTAATTCATTGCAATGGCCACACAAAAACTCACAGACCATCCTCAAAACTATGGGTTGTGCTAGTCTGAGCTGACTAGAGAAACAAATTCATAGAGACTCGTGTGTATAAAAAAGAGACTTATATAAAAGAGCAATTGTATATTGAGAAAACATCCTAGCCCAGTCCAGATCAAGTCCGTAAGTCTGATAGTAGCCCATATGTCTGATACCAGTCTATAAATTCCTCTTCAGACTCACACAACATATGCAATGACCCTGAGCGCAGGAGGATCACAGGCCAGTGGGTGGAGAGTCTTGTGGATCCAGTGGCGGTGGAAACATCTCGGCACTGCCGTGGGTCTCCCAGGGGTTCCTCCAGCATCAGGGCTCTGGTTCCATCGGTATCGCTCCATGTGGCTTGTCAACAGGAATGTCTTGCAGGGAGTGTGGGTCTAGCCTCCAGTGAGGCATTTATCTCTGTAGCGCCTCCTCCGAATGAAGTCATCAAGCTGCGACCTGATTGACAGGCTAAATTTCACCCCTTCACTCTTAATGGTCTCAGGTTGACACCAGATTAAGTAACCACCCCAGGGGTTTATTAGGAAAGTTAACAGGATCAGAAATGAGGATCAGAAATGCTCAGGACACAGTTCCTCCAGTCAGGAGTGCTGCCTGTCTGCTGTGCCTCTCAACCATGTGGCCCCTTGGGTTCTGTCTTACTTGGGCGTGTTACAAAGCTTTTTTTTAGCACTGCGAATAATTGCCCAAAGGACATGCTATTTTGCCATAAGCCTTCACCCAAAGGTGCTCTGCTCCAGCCCCGTGGGTCATTGAAGCTAGCTCCCAGATTAGGTGCCAGGAAGCAGTTCACTTTGCAGGTGGGCCTCTTGCCCAGAGCACCCAGGACTGTGGCTCCGTGAGCCCAGAATCCCACCACTCTGGCTCTTGCTGAGGATCTTGGTTCGGCTGCCTGTGCCGCTGCCACTCCCCTGCCACATGTCTGCTTCACAGCTCTCTGTCCCCCGAATCAAGGAGGCTCAGTGCACAGAAAACACAGGGTCCAGAGAACACGCTCCATTCTTGAGTCTTCTTTCTTGATGGTAATGAGATTCCCATTCCTGATGCTGAGACAGCTCATTTCAAGCCTAGTGGAATGGAAAAAACGAACCAATCTCCTTATTGGAGTCCCATGGGCCTGCTTTGCATGGACCTGCAGTCATTTGGTGGGGTTTGCAAAGACTACGACAGAAAAGGCATGGCACGGGATCCACTGCCCCTCCAGGAACAGAGCGGGGGTGGCAGGGAGAGGGTGCTAGAAAGCTTCTTCAGTGAAGTGAACCTTGGAGAGGCTTCACAAAAGGCACCCGTGCGCTCAGAGAAATGGCTGATTCCAGGTTGAGGCAGGGACAGCCCAGGGGAAGCTGAGGTGAGGCATAAACTTGGCTCATTGGTTTGTCTCCAAGATGGCCCGTTGGTTGAAGACTGGCCATAAGCACAGACGTGACAGAAGTTCAAGGGCAGCAATAGCGAGAGTAGGAGCATGGATGCCCCTTGGCAGAGGCCTAAGATTTGAGAGGACAGAATGTAGAAGGGCAACTTCTAGGTCAAATAAGAAGAAAGTGACCCCAATTAAGGAAAATCTTGTTGCAAAAGGGGGTCGGGCTCTTTGGGCCCATGGTAAATTTGTTCTTGTGCTTAATCATTTCTGCTTTCTTTTCTTTTTTTAAACATTTTTAAAAAATCATTTTACTGGGGGCTTGTACAACTCTTATCACAATCCATACATACAACCATTGTGTCGAGCACATTTGTACATATATTGCCATCATCATTCTCAAAACATTTACTTTCTGCTTGAGCCCTTGGTATCAGCTCCTAATTTTTTTCCTTCCCTCCCCACACCCCTTCCCCCATGAACCCTTGATAATTTATAAATTATTATTATTTTGTCGTATCTTACACCGTCCGACGTCTCCCTTCACCCACTTTTGTGTTGTTCGTTCCCCAGGGAGGAGGTTATATGTAGATCCTTGTAATCTGTTCCCCCTTTCTCTCTCACCTTCCCTCCACCCTCCCGGTATCGCCACTCTCACCACTGGTCCTGAGGGGATCATCTGTCCTGGATTCCCTATGTTTCCAGTTCCTATCTGTACTAGTGTACTACCTCTGGTCCAGCGGGATTTGTAAGATAGAATTGGGATCATGATAGTGGGGGCAGGGGGAGGGGGGAGGAAGTATTTAAGAACTAGAGGAAAGTTATTTGTTTCATTGTTGCTACACTGCATCCTGACTGGCTCGTTTCCTCCCTGTGTCCCTTCTGTAAAGGGATGTCCTGTTGCCTACAGATGGGCTTTGGGTCCCCACTCTGTACTCCCCCTCATTCACAATGACGTGATTTTTTGTTCTTTGGCGCCTGATACCTGATCCCTTCAACACCTCATGGTCACACAGGCTAGTGTGCTTCTTCCATGTGGGCTTTGTTGTTTCTCAGCTAGATGGCCTCTTGTGTATCTTCAAGCTTTTATGACCTCCAGACTCTAAGTCTTTTGATAGCCAGGCACCATTAGCTTTCTTCACCACATTTGCTTATACACCTGCTTTGTCTTCAGCGATCTTGTCTGGGCATCTCAGACTGCTGAATTATTAGAACGAAGTGTTTTTGTTTTGATGGAGTACTTGAGTAGGGGCCCACTGTCCATCTGTTTCCTTAATTCTAAACCTATAAATATATGTACATAGATCTATTTCCCCCTCACCTATATAAATATATTTACATATGTATATACCTGTTCTTTTCTTTGAGGTTTGTCTCTGTTTTACTTTGGTGTTGTTGCTAGTACTTTTGTTTTATAAAGGCCTTTTTGTACACGGAATCCAGGATAGGTAAATCTATAGAGACAGTACCTGAATGAATCGTTCCTTGGGGGCACAAGAGAGGTTGTAGGGAGAAAGGCGGAGCAAATAGCAATGAGTATAAGAAAAGAAAATATTCTAAAATTGATTGTGGTGATAATTGTACAACTCTTCTTAAGATGACTGAACTATTGAATTGCATGATTGGTGAATCAGATGACAATAAAATTGTTAAATTTTTTAAAAGACAAAAGGAGTCAAGCAAATCCTTTGGGGTCAAATCCCCATTCATAAGGACTAGCTTTTTTTGTCTAGGTGTTTAATTGAGGTAATCAGAATGTAATGAGAACAAGGAGGTGTGCTAGTATGGAGTTCATAAAAAGGGTGATTATAGGATGAATTACTTCTTTCCAGGTGAAATCTGGATCTAACTGAGTGGAAGTCAGCACAATCACCGAAAACAAAATGAGTGCATTATCCTATGTGGTGAAGAAAGCTGATGGTGCCCGGCTATTAGAAGATAGCCTGAGGTCTTAAAGGCTTGAAGTTAAATAGGCAGCCATCTAGCAGAGAAGCAACAAAGCCCACATGGAAGAAGCACACCAGCCTGTGTGATCACAAGGTGTGGACAGGATCAGGTATCAGGCATCAGAAGACCCAAAGCATATCAATGTGAACAAAGGGGGATGGAGTGGAGACCCAAATCCCATCTGTAGATAATTGGACATCCCTTACAGAAGGGTCACAAGGAAGGGACGAGCCAGCTAGAGTGCAGCATAGTACCAACAAAACACACATTCCTCTAGTTCTTTAATGCTTCTTCCCCCACTATCATGACCCCAGTTCTACCTTACAAATCCCAGCTGGACTGGTACAGGTAAGAGTTCTCAACACATGTAATCCAGGACAGATAAACCCCTCAGAAACAATAATGGAGTAGTGATATCATGAGGTGTGTTAGTCTGGGTACTTTAGAGAAAAAATCCGCAGTAACTCATGTATGAGAGAGTTTTATATAAAGGTTAAGTGTGCATCAAGAAAACATCCCAACCCAGTGCTGCCCAAGCCCACAAGTCCAACATTAACCCATATGTCCAACACCAATCCACAAAGTCCTCCTCCATCTCACAAAACAGACACAACAATGCTGACTGCAGGAGGAAAGTTGAGTCAATGAATGTGTAAACATCTCAGCGCTGGCAGGGGTCTCCACACAGCTGCTCCAACACCCAGGGCTGCATCAGCGTAGGTCCATGTGGCTTCTCCTTGGGGATGTCTTGCAGGAAGTCAGCCTTGCAAGCTGAAGCAGGGAACTGCTAAGGCAGCTGCACCCTGGTGCGACCATCACAAAGCAAGAGACCCAAGAACAAGAAAGGTGAGGCTCACTGAGCCATTTATCCCTCCGCCCTTCAATTAACCCCACTTGTGTTTATTGGACACGTTGGCACAATAAACTAACTAGCTCATAGGGTAGGGGGAAGGTGGGTGGAGAAGGGGTAGAAAGGAGGGGGAGAAGGGGCAGAGAGAGGGAACCAATCGCAATGATCAACTTATAAAAAACCCCTCCCCTCCCCAAGGGGGACAAACAACAGAAACATGGGTGAAGGGAGAGAGCGATCAGTATAAGATATGAAAATAATCATTTATAATTTATCAAGGGTTCTACAAGGGTGGGAGGGAGGGAAAAAAGAGGAGCTGATACCAAGGGTTCAAGCAGAAAGAAAATGTTTTGAAAATGATGATGACAACGTATGTACAAGTGTGCTTGGCACAATGGATGCATGGATTGTTATAAGAGCTGTAAGAGCCCCCAATAAAGTGATTTATAAAAATCAAAAACAGAAAGAAACCCCACAGATAATGAGACAAGGAGGATAGCCCAAGCAGGTTGCTGGTTTCTGGAAGCTTGGTGATTAATGGAGGATAAAGGAGGTGATGTGCATGGTGACAAAGATTCATTCAGAGATGTGCTACCACTGGCTAAGATATGTATGTTTATGTAATATTACAATAATTATTGGATAAGTTTGCTGTGGAATTGTAAAGGTATAAATAGTGTAGAAAGTTGCTAATCACAAATTAAGTTTTACTTTCTGATAAGCATGGGGTTATTAGTTTCATGTGGAATATACATAAAATGGTCTATGTTATATTATAAAGGTATGGATGTGTGGCTGGACACAATGCATGAACTATATAAAAGGGGAATGACGGAGAAGAAGGTTTGATGAAAGATCTGGGACAAACATTAAGTGCGTACCCTGCATCCATAACCCCACATCTGAGTATCTATCCCGTTAAAAATAATTGAACAGGAAGAAAAGATTCATGTACAAGAAAGTTTATCACAGAACTGTCCATATAGGAAAAACTCAAACTCCACTGCCATCGTGTCAGTTCCAACTCAGACTGACCTCCAAGGACAGGCTAGGAGTGTTCCTGGGGTTTCTGAGACCGTAACTCTGTGCAGGAGTAGAAAGTCTCACCTTTCTCCCACGGAGCAGCTGCTGGTTTCAAACTGCAGCCCAACGTGCAGCATCTTTGCTGGAGGACTTCTCATAGGAAAGGAACTTGGAAGAGAAAGAGAGGGAAGAAGAGAAACCAACTCCTAGGTAAGGACCTGCTGCAATAGTCGTGAGGCACAGAGCAGTGTCATTAAAAGACCCCAGTATTACAAAGATACCATTCACAAAGCTGGGGTTTTGTTATAGACGCGTGTCCTGGAAAAACATCCATCACCAAGGTCTGTCTCTGTGAAAAGAAACAAAGTTCTCGGGAGCTTCAAAAGGCTCATGGACTAAAATTGATAGTGGTGATGATTGCACAACACTTCCTAAGATGATTGAACTATTGAAGTCTATGTGAATTCTATGCCAACAGAACTCTTGTTTTAAAGTTTATGTAAAAATGGAGTTGAAGGATAATAGAATTTCTCCACAAACTTTTTGAAGTTCGTGTGTGTGTGTGTGTGTGTGTGTGTGTGTGTGTGTAAAGAAATATATGTCTCTTAAGCTTAGGGAACATTCTGGAAGGCCCATTAAAGGGCAAAGTGGTGGGTCTAGAGACATATTTCCTCTTTTTATTTTACTTAATACATATTTTAAACAAAAATATATATATAAATGTAAAAAACCAAATTCACTGGTTTGAACTGATGACTTTGTGGTTAGCAGCCCATTGCATGACCCACTGAGACACCAGGGCTGTGAATATATATATATTATATGTTGTGTTATTCCCGGTAGAGAAACAGATCCATAGACACTCCTTTGTGAATAAGAAAGAGCTTTATATAAAGAGTAATTGAATATTGAGAAAACATCCCAGCCCAGTCCAGATCAAGTCCATAAATCTGATATTAGCCCATATATCTGATACCAATCCACAAAGTCCTCTTCAGATTCACGTAGCACATGCAATAATGCTGAATGCAGGAAGATCACAGACCAGTGAGTGGGAAGTCTTGTGGATCCAGTGGTGTTGTAAGCAACTCAGCGCTGGCAGGGGTCTCCACGTGGTTCCTCCAGCTCCGAGGGTTCTGGCTGTATCAGGGTAGCTTCGTGTGGCTTCTCTTCAGAAATGTCTAGAAGGGAGAGAGCAGAGAGAGAGTGTCTCCCACCTCAAAGAAGGAAATGCAGGAGTTCCCAGAATCCCCAGGAGAAGGTCATGCCCACACAGAAACCTCATTGGCTATGACCTGATTGACTGACTAGACTCCACCCCTTTACTCTGAATCCTCTCAAGTCCCAAATTGACACCAGATGGTGTAACTAGCACACTGATTGAAGTCGCTGCTCCCCAGCAGCTTCCAGAGCAGCACTTCTCTACCTCTGTCTGGGTCTGGTGGTGATCTTGGAAACAAAACTGAGAACACAAAAGTCAAGTGCAGGAACAGAAACATCGTTGAGGGTTATTTTCTCCAATGTCATCAAAGCACCCCTGGATAAAAGTTTGGAGTGTGTTGACGTCACTCCCCAAACTAAGGAAACAAATGGGCAGTAAGCAGTCATCCTTGCCACGTGACTGTCTTCACAAGCTGGGGGAGGGCAGACCCAGGCATCAGAAAGCTGTGCGGGTGAATGAGCTGCTTCTCCACAAAACCCAGGACCAAAAGCAGTCCCTGTTTGTAAGTGTCTTCTTGGTATCTGGGGCTACACTCTAAAACCCAGAGACATATTTTCTTAATGTGTGAACAAGCAAACAAACAAAAAACAGCAGCAGCAGCAGCAACAAGAAAATCTACTGCCATCGAGTCAAATTCCAACTCACAGAGACCTTAGCAGACAGCCTCGTCTTTGCAGTTAGCAATCAAAGGCTTACCTAATAATGCCGCCAGAGCAGGCCTCAGAGGAGCGACGGTTTCACATCACTTAGTCAAATGGCGCAGCAGATAAGGACGCTGGTGGGCATGAGTTCAAACCAAAGTCAAACTCAATACCATCGAGTTGATGACGATGTCACCCCAGCATCGTCATAGTCACACCGGCAGAGCAGAACTGCCCCTGTGGGTCTCTGTGGCTGGAAATCTTTACAGGAGTCGAAAGCCTCATCTTTCTCTTGTGGAGTGGCTGGGGGTTCAAACTACTGACCTTGCAGTTAGCAGCCCAACAAATAGCCCATGAGGGCACCAGGGTTCTTGGGCATTACTTACTACAGTAGAACCTGGACCTCCACGCTCTTCCACTCTAGAAAGAGCGTCGAGATGTGGTGCAGTTAAGTTCTGAATCAATTTTTCCCATAAGAAACCACTGAAAACAGAGTAATCCGTTCTTGGCCACCACGTTTTTACCCTAACCTTACCTTTTTATACAAAACATTACACAGAAATTTCAAAGTAAATAAGTTCAGAATTAAATAATATAGTTTAAATAAGAAACACAACATTAAAAAAAGTTTTTTAAACTACAGTACAGCCCAAACCGTGAGATGGACGAGGATCTGGATCTGTGGACACGGATGTGGAGAGGAGGGATGGAGAGAGAGCCATTGTCTGGAAGGGGAAGCCGCTTCCATAAAATTAACTGGTAGCTGCTTGTTAGGAGTTTTTCCCTTAGGACCTAGCTGGCTTTCTTTTTTTAAAAAAAACAACAACTGTCTAATGTGATCTGCTGTTGGCATTTCCTTAACTGTTTTCTAAAAGGGTTTACTAAATTGTCATCAACAATATCGATAACACGGTTAACCAGTTCCTTATCATGATGATTCTTTTCAAAAAACTCTTTAAGACTCATGTTTTTTTATCTAAAAACAGTACCAAAAGCCACAAAAGCTAAGAAAATTAGAGCAAAACGCTTGGAACACAGCCGCAAAAGGTTTAAACAACGCGTACCAACAACACCAACTAATGCCGAGTGACCGAAACACGAACTGCTCTTGTTTACAAAAATCCCAGGCATCGAGTCGTATTCCCATGTTTCATTTGAGCTCCCATGCAAAATTTTCTCAATATTTACCGTCGAAATCCGATTCAGTGGTGTACTGATTTGGTCGAGTACTAGGGCTCTACTGTACTAGGATGTCTGCGTTTTGCTTTAAAAGCACTGAAGATGGGGAAAATGTCAGTAGGTGACGATATAAACAAGATTAACTATAACACACAGGAAACCTGGCATGAGCTGAAACGGCTTGATGGCCATGGGTTTGGGGTGGATTTAACAGAAACATGAGGGTTCGTTTTAAAATTCTGTTTCTTTTTCTATTTTTGAATTTTTCACTATTTAAAAATTAAGTAAAAGAATATTCACAACCAAGAGCATTCAATTAAGAGTTAGTAAATCTTGGTTATGAGTGCCTGTCTCAGACTGGTGTGCGGTTAAGCTGTGTCAGTAAAGCCTGGCTGGGTAGCAGTGCTTAGTGGTATAGTAGAAGCTGTTTCGAATGCCCACTAATCTTCAAATCCCAGTTGATCCTTTATTTCGATTTTGAATAGAAAAAAAAAGAAAGAAAAGAACTACAAAATTGAGTTCATTTTTTAAACACTTGACTGCTGAATGAAGATAGATTTGATATATTTCTATTTGTAATCTTACTTGTCTTCAAGTTAATCCTGCTTTGGAAATGCCAGAGAGACCACTGTATACATTCTAGAAATCATTTTCACTTGCCTCATCTGCAATTCAGCCATCTGTGGACTGGGAGCTTCTACGAATGATCCTTGCTAATATCGAACATGCATACTTACGGTCCGGAGCCCCGGTGACACGGTGGTTATGTCCTGGGCTACTGACCACAAGGCCAGCCATTCCAAAGCACAGCTTTCTACTCCCATAGAGATTGACCGCCCTGGAAAGCCTCAGGGGCAGTTCTGCTCTGCCTAGGGCGACTACTCTCAGTCAGAATTGACTCGATGGCAGTGAGTTTTGCTTCATGATAGACAGGGATATCTTCAGATTTGGTAAATTATCCATCAACAGGATAACTGTTCAACGCCAGATAGTTCCTCTTCGGAGGCTGAAAGTGTTTTCATTTTTACATTTTAAAAAATGCAGGCCTGGAGTGGAGACTTTGACTGTTTTTTAAATGAACTACAGCGCCACCTCCTGGGAACATCTGGACTTCCTGGATTTCAGTGATCTCCCCTGGAAGATGGCAGTTCAACAGGGAGATTCACAGGCTTCAGTTCGATTGAACAAGGATCTCAGCCTGTAGGGCTGCAATGAGCAGTTTTTAAGCACAGTCGTGTGTAGTGGGAGGTTTGAGAGACAAATGGCTCACTCCCCAAATTTTCCTGATAAGGACCACCCGGGGAATTTTGCAGACCATGCTTTTTACCTGGTTCACACATTCTGTAGGCTGAATGTGATCTTCGAGAAAGAGACCTGGAAACATGGATTTGTAACGAGATTGCCAGATGACTGGTCAGGGCATTAGTGGGTGGCAACGATGACAGGGCTGAAGCTCGCACTTTGGTGATTGTCTGCACCGGGGTTGTTGCTGTTGTGGGCCCCTGAGTCCTCAGGCCATAATCCTAGCAGCCCTATGAGACCATGCAGGGCTGTCCCACAGACTTACCCAGACTGGGCCTTCTGCAGGGCTGTCCCACAGACTTACCCAGACTGGGCCTTCTGCGGCGGACCACCAGGTCTTCTTCCCACAGCGCGACTAGAGCATTTGAAACATTGACCGACTGTAGCAGTGGAGTGCTTCACAACTGTGCCACCAGGAGTCCTTGTTTGTCAGCTACTGAATAGTATTTCCCCTGAAAGCTGTTAGGAAACAGGCTATTAGTAGTGTTTTAAAATGAAGGAATTATAATATTCTCACTCTTCAGATGTTCCATATGTTTCCTTCTCTCTATTCCTTTTGATGCATTTGAATTTGTCAACAATTTTATTGGCATATCATTCACATATCACCCAATTCAATAGTTCTAGCACATCAAGAAGAGGTGTACAATAATCACCACAATCAGTTTTAGAACATTTCCTTCATTCTTTGTTTTCTTTAAAAAAAAATCATCTTATTAGGGGCTCATACAAATCTTATCAGAATCCATACATACATCAATTGTGTAAAGCACATTTGTACATTCATTGCCCTCATCATTCTCAAAACATTTGCTCTCCACTTAAGCACCTGGCA
>NW_022103958.1:17529575-17548000 GCF_000313985.2 Echinops telfairi
TAGACCTCTATAAATGTCCTTTGCCTCCTAGTTCTTTCCTCTATTTCCTTTTACTTTCTCTTGTCCCAATATTATGATCAGCCTTCATTTGGATTTCAGTAATTCCTCTCGGTTACATTGCCCTTGATCAGGCCCTACCAGGCCTCTTACATCCTCCTCCCCACTGATTTTGGATCGCTTGTTGTTCCTTTGTCCCTGGGTTTGCTATCACCACTTCCTTTCCCCCACCTTCCCATCTCCCATGTCCCCCCAGAACCGTAGGTCCGTTGTTTTCTCCTCTGGGTTGTTTATCCTATCTTATCTAGCTAGACCTGCAGAGATAATAATATGTACAAAAACAAGACAAAAAAAACAAAGCAACAAAAGAAAACAAAACAACAAAAAGCCAATGACAAAAAAAAAAGAAGCCTGTCAATAGTTCAAGGTCTGTTTGTTGACCTTTAGGAGTGTTTTCCAATAGAGTCTGATGGGGTGGCATGCCCTGACCCCAAAGTCTACTTTTGGTATTCCCTGGGAACTTCGTTGCTCTGTTCCCCTTGCTGTTCTGTTGCACGCCCTTAGTGTTTTGCCTCAGTGTGGGGTCAGATCAAGTGCAATTCCCACACTGTGTCTCGAGTATTATCCCCTCTAGGGCAATGGGTCAGTGAGGGATGTCGTATCTTGGAGCAGGGTCGGCCATATGGTCCTCTCTGTGCATTGGCTGCTCTGAGCTGGGATATTATCCTCAAGGCTTAAAGGGTCAGGATGTGCTCCACTCTCTCTTCTTCCCCCTTCTTTTGCTCCTGTGTGCTCTGATCAGACATGTCCCTCTCTCTTAGCTGTAACTTCAGTGATGTCCTCTGAAGTAAATTCTTCTTGGGGGAGGTGCAGCTGTCCACGTAGTTGGGATTGGGGCTGGCCCCTCAGACCTCTCCACTGGTTCCCTGCTTCATGCTGGTATGTTGCATTCACATCTTGGAGCACTGGGTTGAAGTCTGGTCCCTATTTCCCTGTGGAGATATAAGCAATACCCTCCCCTTGGGTGGGTTAGCGCCCCGTGCCCCTGCTACCCATTTCTTCCTTATTATCATCATTTTTTTTCTTTCCCCACCTTCTCCCCAGTTGTCTACCATGTTCATCCCTACATTTGATCTGGTCCCTGCCATACTACCCAGTCCTCACTGTATGTATACAGCAGCTTTTTCCCTATGCCCCCTTTGAGTTTTTTTTTAAGCTTACCTAAGCGGACTCATGTTGTGCTTGTCCTTTTGTGCTTGGCTTACTTCACTTAGCATGATTTCCTCCAGTTCTTCCCATGAAACAATGTGCTTCATATGTTCATCACTGCTTTTTAGTGATGCATAACACTCCATTGTATGTATGTACCACAGTTTTTTAATCCATTTGTCTGTTGATGGAAATTTGGGTTGTTTCCAACTCCTTGCGATTGTGAACTGTGCCGCAATGAACATTGGGGCACAGATATCTGGCCGTGGTTTGTTTCTTGCCTCTTCTGGGTATTTGCCCAGTAGGGGGATTGCTGGGTCGTATGGTAGCTCAATTTCCATCTGTTTTAGAAATCACCAAATTGATTTCCATAGTGGCTATACATACCTACAGGTCCACCAGCAGTGGATGAGAGTTCCTATCTCCACACAGCCCCTCCAACACTTGTTGCTTTCTGAGTTTTTGAATTGGGCTTTCTCTGAGGGTGTTAGGTGGTATCTTTTGGCTAATGATCGGGAACATTTTCTCATATACTTATTGGCCATTCAGATTTCTGCTCTTGTGAAACTTCTGTTCATGTCCTTTGCCCACCTCCTCAGTAGGCAATTCGTTTTTTTCTTTTTGGAAATTAGCAGAGTATTATAGACTTCAGTAATAAGGTTTTGTCTGATGTGTCATTGCTAAAAATGTTTTCCCAGTCTGTGGGCTCTCTTATTACTCTCTTGGTGTATTCTTTCGATGTACACAGGTGTTTTATCTTCAGCATATTCCACTTGTCAATTTATGACTCATCTATATTCCTATGTCTGATAGCCTATGTATTCCCTGCGCCAAAGTTCTCAATTCCCTCAATGAAGGCCCTAATACTTTGGGAATTTTCTTCATTCTCATACTCATCATTCGTTATTAGCTCCCTGTTTCCCTGCAACCTGCCCTGCCATACCCCCAAGGAACCATTAATCCAGTTACTGTGTCTATAGATTTATCTATCCTGGATTTCACATACAGAAAAGCATCAAAAAGCAAGCAAACAAAATAAACTAACAAGAATAACAAAGTATAACGGTTAAGAACCTCAATCAAAAAGGAAGCAGAAAATATTAAAAGCTATAGCAAATTTAAATAGATCATAAGGTAGATCAAACGATAAAGTGTTAAATGTTAATATAACTGCACCTGCAGCAATCCACTCTCCAATGCATTCTGCAAGATAGCAAGGCTCTTCACATCCCTGGTCCACGGTCAGAGGATTCATCCACATCTAAGGCTCTTCACATCCCTGGTCCACGGTCAGAGGGTTAATCCACATCTATTTCCCCTTCACATCCCTGGTCCATGGTCAGAGGGTTAATCCACATGTATTTCCCCTTCACTTTTTAAAAACTGAAACAGCTATAAAATGGGTCAAAAAGGAGATCAAATGACAAGTATTACATTTTGACCTAACTACGTGTGCTATAATCAACTTTACAATGCTCTTTGTCTGCTAAGGGGACTGTTCACATCCCTCAACTATGATCAGAGGGGATTCACCAGAGGCTTCATCCACTTGTGGACCCTGAAAGTGGATTTTGGATTTCCACTGTTCTCCATAGCCTTCTGCAAACTGTGTTCATAAGTGAAGCTCTGGTGCCATTCCCTCCTTATATTTGGAGTTTATTTTCAACAATCCTTGGGTCACACAGGCTGGTGTGCTTCTTCCATATGGATTTAGTTGACACTTCATTTAGATAGCTGGCCATTTGAAAACAAACCCTTAAGACACCAGATGCTCACCTTCCCAACACAATCGCTGAAGACAAATGGGTGCATAAGCAAATGTGGTGAAGAAAGCTGATGGTGCCCGGCTATCAAAAGATATAGTGTCTGGGTCTTAAAAGCTTGAAGATAAACAAGCAGCCCTCTAGCTGAGAAACAACAAAGCCCACATGGAAGAAGCCAGCCAGCCTGTGTGATCATGAGGTGTCGATAGGATCAGGTATCAGGCATCAAAGAACAAAAAAACCCTATCATTGTGAATGAGGGGGCATGCAGATTGGGGACCCAAATCCCATCTGTAGGCAACTGGACATCCCCTAACAGAAGGGTTGCAGGGAGAAGATGAGCCAGTCAAGATGCAGTATAGCAACGATGAAACATACAACTTTCCTCTAGTTCTTTAATGCTTCCTCCCCCCACTATCATGATCCCAATTCTACCTTACAAATCCGTCTAGACCAGAGGATATACTCTGGTACAGATGAGAGCTGTAAACACAGAAAATCCAGGACAGATAAACCCTTCAGGACCAATAATGAAAGTAGAGATACCAGGAGGGTGGGGGATAAAGGGAGAACCTATCCCTTGGGGACAGACAACAGAAAAGTGGGTGAAGGGAGACATCGGAGAGTGTAAGATACGACAAAATAATAATATTTTATAAATTATCAGGGGTTCGTGAGGAAAGGAGCGTGGGAGAGGGAGGAGGAAAACGAGGAGCTGATACCAAGGGCTCAAGTAGAAAACAAATGTTTTGAGAATTATGATAGCAACAAATGTACAAGTGTGCTTGACACAATGGATGTATCTATCGATTGTGATAAGAGGTGTACAAGCCCCCAATAAAATTATATATATATATATATATATATATGACACCAGATGGATGGATGTATAGATTGTGATAAGAGTTGTACAAGCCCCCAATAAAATTATATATATATATGACACCAGATGCTATTCTTTCTGATAGCCAGGCACCATCTAGTTTCCTCATCACACTTTTGATGCATTTGAATTGTGATTTTGGTTAAGAATATTGAAAGTTTTTTAGACTGCCAGAAAAACAAACAAATCTGTCTTAGAAGACGTACAAACCGAATGTTCCTTGGAAATGAGGATGGCAAGACTAAGGCTGACATTCATTGGACATGTTATCAGGAGAGACCAGTACATGGAGAAGGACACCATGCTTGATAAAGTGGAGGGGCAGCAAAAACTAGAAAGACCCTCAATGAGATTGATTGACACAGTGGCTGCTGCAGGGGCCACGGATTTTTCAATGTGGCCTTTCTCACCAAGTCTCTAACTCCCATTAAATGATCTTTCATTGCACGTGTCTGCTAAGGAGGTGGGGTAAAAGTACTGATAGGATTCACCTGTGAACAATGGCTAGCAGGATTCCTGGGATGCCATCCTGCAGTTGTATAACATGAGCCCTCTGAGAATCAGGAGGAGGGAATCTCACCACCAGGAAGAACCAAGAGTGGAGTTCGTCTTCTGGATCCAGGATTTCTGCGCAGTGAACCTCCTGGATTCAGAAGGCAGCTATCACATCAAAGGAGCAGCAGCAGAACCAGGAGTCAGAGCCTGAAGCCGAATGGTGGACTTCCCAGCCCACAGAGCAAGTAGAGCCGAGTGCTGTGTGCAGAGCGGGCTGGCTGTGAACCCGTCATTGGGGGAGTTGGACTTGCTGACCCACAGACAAGGAGCTGAGTGCTTTTGAGCTGAGGCTTACAGTAGTGGCCTGCCTCTGGGCACTTCATTCAGGGAGCTGGCACAACAGCGTGATATGCCCCTTTGGGCATTTATTAGCAGACCTGAAAGTACCCTGTAGTGTAACACATCCCACTAAACAACTCAACCCAGAGCATTGCTCACTGGCATTACAACTCATTAACGTTGTTGTTGTTAATATTTTTTAAAAATCATTTTATTGGGGGCTCTTACAGCTGTTAACATTCTTAATAAGCCCTTTCATCATGAATTTTGCCTGTGAGTTCTGTGTAGCCATTGCAGGGAATATTAGAACCTGGAGAGCAAGTAAGGCATGTTAAAATAACACACCTGCAATGGTGGCCTCAAACCTAAGAACAGGTGTGAGGATGTCGCAGGACCGGGCAGGGTTTGTTCTGTGGTGAAACATAGGTGCGATGGAACTTCGCACCAACATTCCTTTCCAAGTGCTGTTCCTAAAACGCTCTCATACACCCACTTTTAAAAGGTCTGGTGTTTCAGCGGATTAAGCATTGGATTGCTAACGACAAGACCAGTAGTTCCACCCCACCAACACCTCCGAGGGAGGGAGATAAAGCCGTGTGCTCCTGTGAAGATATACAGTCTCAGGAACCCCAGAGAACGGCTCTGTTCTACCCGAGACTATCCATTGGAATGGACACGATGGTAGTGGGTTGGGTTGGGTTGGGTTTTCTGATGTTCCTGCGAGATCCGAAAGGTTAGGCACTGGACCACTTACCAGAAGGGTGGCAATTCCAGCCTATTAGCTGCCCTGTAGGAGAAACAACCAAACAAACTTGGCAATCTCTTCCTATAAAGATTATAACCTGGGAGACCCTATGGGGCTGATCTACTCTGTCATACACGGTCTTTAGGAGTTAGAATTGACTGGACAGCCCGCCTCAATAATAACAGGTTATGGAACATCTAGATTTGGCTCATACCAGGTCATCTCGGGGTGTTCTGCCATGTGATGTAGTTCATCCCCCAATACCCTCTCCATTACACCAGGATTTCAATGGCTTTGTCCCTGATAACTGATAACGAGTCCATGATGCCCAGTTTCTGATGGGCATGATTGCCTCAGATCTCAAGCCTTATTTGCTCTGTGAATCTGTGTATTTGTCCACAACCTCACCCACTGCAACCTCCTTTCCCCTGTGGGCCAATGCCCTGGGTTTGGGCCTACCTTTGGAATCACATTTGTGCCCAACATCACCAGACCCTGACTCTGGCCAATGGGCAGATGGTGACCTTGGCCCTGTTCTGGGGCTCATCTTTTCTCTGCCCAGTTAACCCTAGAATATGCTGGATTCAAATAAATATAAGCAGTTCCTTAAATAGAACAGTGTGCACCATTCATATACCACGGGCAGAAAGTAGATTTGGGGGTTGCTTTGTTATTGGGTTCCAATGAACAAGTTCTGATTCACAGTGACTGACTCATAGTGACCAGACTTACTTACAGTGGAACAAAGGCGCGTCCCGCGCCATCCTCACAAAGGTTGTGTGTGAGCCCATTGCTGCAGGCACATGCCAATCCAGCTTGTGGGGCGTCTTCCTTGAGTTGACTTTCTATGACGTCCTTTGCCAGAGACCACGGCGACGAGTCCCCCCCGACAACATGTCCCAAGTCCATGAGCTGAATCTCGCCCACCTTGTTGTGAGGATTGGGGTTTTCTGTACGGAGAGCTGTAACCCCACCCAAAGGCTCTGTTCTCGGATCGGTATCCTTAGGTGCTCCGAGTCCTCTTCACTATCAGCAAACAAGGTTGTGTGCAGGTCCCAGGCTGCTGATGCAGGGAGAAAGAGATGCAAAATTATCCAAGCTTGACCACCCAATCCATTTTCCCTTGACATCCGATAAGACTAACCATTATGTAGACTATGCTTTGGGGAATGCCACTTTCCTGATAATTATATGTTGTCTCCTCTCATGTCCTCAATCAGAAATCCTAGTAGAGGTGTGGGTTAGGACTTGAGCTGCGAACTGCAGAAGTCGGTGTCTCAAACCCACTAGCCACTCCATAAGGAGCCTTGGTGGTGGAGTGGGTTAGGGGTTGGGCTGTGAACTGGAAGGCCAGCAGTTCAAACCCACCTTCTTCTCCAAGGGAGAATGATGAAGCCTACTGCTGGCATCAAGATGTACCAACTCAGAAACCCACCGGGACATTTCTATTCTGCCTCTAGACCAGTGGTTCTTCATGCCACGACCCATTCATACAGTTCCTCATGTGGTGGTGACCACCCCCCAACCACAAAATTATTTTCGTTGCTACTTCATCACTGCCATTTTACTACTGTTAGGAATTGGGTAACCCCTGTGAAAGGGTTGTTCAACACCCCACCCCCCCAAAGGGGTTGTGACCCATAGGTTAAGAACCACTGCTCTAGGGTCACAATGGGCCGGGATCAAGTTGATGGCAGTGATCCAGGGTTCTATTTTGTTTTGTTTTAGAGTTGCTCTGTAGGGGCACGATGAGGGTGTCTGCGCCCCTAAAGATTTCCAGCCTTGGAAATCCTATAGAAGGTCACTGCGTCAGAATTGACTTGGTGGACATGGGTTTGATGTTGGTGGTTTGTTTTCCTTCAACATCTTGGTGGCTCTTTGCCATCATCTGTGACTTGCTTTAGCTGTGGGCAACACCCACAAGTGAGATGGGCTAACCAGGGCTTCACAGATTGGCGAAACCTCTGTGCCACAGCATGGGTTCCTGTCGCAACAACGAGTCCACGGCTTGCTTCAGCGATTGCCACGTGACTCAGCTCACCATCACTCACTTGTTTACCTTGGTCACCTCTCCTTGCACTCTGCAGGGCATTTCCGTCCTTGTGCTTGTACCAGTTCTTTCTTAGATGTACCAGCCTGTACAGGAGACAAAGAACGGGCTGGCAGAGGCCAGCAAGGGTCAGTGGTCTGGGTGCAGCCCTGCAGGCGCAGGTCTTCCACACAGCTCTCAAAGGATGCCCTAACCTTGGGGTCAGAGTGAGCGTGGCTCACGTCCAGCTCACCACTTCTGTTGTATCGCGTCCAATGGCCTGTGTAAGACTGGAAACCACCAGGCTTCTGTCAGGTTGTCCCACTGTGGTGACATTCATGTTGCTGTGAGGCTGTTAGCGGTGTCCCTGGCATCCTCAGTACCAGCAGGGTCACCCGTGGTGGGTCGGCGTTAGCAGAGCTCTGAGACTAAAACTAGGAAGAAAGGCCTGGGGGTTGACTTGCACTAATTTAAACTATTATCCAGGCTCTGTCATATACACAGTGTTAAGGGTGCCAGAAACAACCAGAATGCTTGCATGGTATCAGGATGTGATACGCAAGTCTTTTGTAAAGTGTTAGGTTCCTGTTTAGTGACACTCTAACCTTTGCTGCCAGAGCTCTTGACCCTTCATCCCCCACATCGGCCCCCTCTACCCTCCTCACCTCACCCCAGATTCTGAAACCAAGCCTGGCCCTTGTCAGGGAACAGATAAAGAGCTCGAGACCAGGGGCCCAGCTTCAGGGGCTGTGGGCGGAATTGCACTGGTTGCTGCACTTGCCCCGTATGGAAAGCCCAGTGGCCAAGTTCAGACCTGGAGCTCCACCAAAACAAGACCACAGTCACCGCCACAGAGACCATTCTGACTCAGAGTCACCCTGCTGGACAGGGTAGAACCGCCCCTGTGGGTCTTTGAGACGGTCACTCTGTACAGGAGTAGAAAGCAGCTGGTGGTTTCAAACTGCGGACCTTGCGATTAGCAGCCCAATTGACCACTCCTGGGGCTCCACAGCCTCACTAATTAGCTCCCTATCTTGACCTTGCATTGTCCTCCAGAGCTGTGGGCCTTCCTTACCCGATGCCCCAGGGTTGGGGGACCTGGAGTCTGCGAGCAGTCCTCCTGGTGAGGACCTTCTCCCTGAAGGCTACACTCTGCTCCCTGGCCACTCGTCTGATCCTGCCACTGCCACGCCACTGACCTCCCTGCCTGCCTTCCAGATCCAAGCCACTCCAGCTCAATCTAGGCCAGTGGTACCCAACCTTCCTAATGCCGCGACCCTTTAAAACAGTTCCTCTGGTGGTGATGACACCCCCCCCAACCATAAACTATTTTCGCTGCTACTTCATCACTGTAATGTTGCTACTGTTATGAATCATAATGTAAATATCTGATAGGCAGGATGTATTTTCATTGTTACAAATGGAACATAGTTAAAGCATAGTGATTCATCACAAAACAATCTGTCATTATATATTGTGAAATATTTATTTCTAATGAAAAATAAATGAAATTTGTCTTGAAGCATGGTGTAGCATGGGTAACAGTCTTCACACTGGGTACTTGTAGGTGGACGTATCTGCACGTGGGTAGATCCGCCTGGAGACAGATAAAGGAGCAGTGTCTCGGTTCCTAAGACCATAGGAAATATGTATTTTCCGATGGTCTTAGGCGACCCCTGTGAAAGGGTCGTTTGACCCCCAAAGGGGTTGTGACCCACAGGTTGAGAACAGCTGATCTAAAGCAACGGAGGGGAATGCCGGGCTTTGGGGACATAGAAATCATCTAAACCAGTGAAGACCACATGCCTCGCCGAAGAGAAGCAGTGGCAGCCACCACCTTCCAAACAACCTACTCATTTCCAGGGAATTCGTGCTGACTCAGAGGTACCCTATAGGGCAGGGCGGAACTCCTGCACTGCGTTTCTGAGGCTGTTATTCTTTGTTGTTGTTGTTGTTGTTGTTGTTGTTGTTGTTGCAGGGCGGAACTCCTGCACTGCGTTTCTGAGGCTGTTATTCTTTGTTGTTGTTGTTGTTAGGTGCACTCAAGTCAGCTCAGACCCATGGCAGCCCTGTGCACAACCCAATGGAACACTGCACAGTCCTGCGCCATCCTCACAACTGGCCCTGGGCCTGAGCCCATTGTAGCAACCACTGCATCACTCGATCTCTTCCGGCAGCTTCCTCTTTTTCACTGCCTTTCCTCTTCCCCAAACATGATGTCCTCCTCCAAGGATGGGCCTCTACTGACAATGTGTCCAAAGGACGGAAAACAAAGTCTTGGCAGCCTTGCCGCTAAGGAGCAGTCTGGCTTTATTTCTTCCAATACTGATCAATTTGCCCTCTTAGCAGTCCATAGTACTTTCAATATTCTTCTTCAGCACCAAACTTCAAATGCATCAATTCTTCTAGTCTTCTTTATTCAATATCCAACTTTCACATGCATAGGATGCAATGGAGAATACCATGGCTTGGGTCACATGTACCTTAGTCCTCAAAGTAACATCCTTGCTCTTCAATACTTTAGAGTGGTCTTGTGCAGCAGATTTACCTAATGCAATATGTCTTTTGATCTCTTGACTGCTGCTTCCATGCGCATCGATTGTGGATCTAAGTAAGACGAAATCCTTGACAACTTCAACCTTTTCTCCATTAATCACGATGTTACCTATTGGTCCAGTTGCGAGGATTTGGGTCTTCCTCACATCAAGTTGTGATCTATACTGGAGGCTACACCCTTTGCTTTTCATCGGTAAGTGCTCCAATTCCTCCTGACTTTCAGCAAGCAAGTTGGCATCACCTACATACTGCAGGTTGTTAATAAGCCTTTCTTCGAACCAGGTGCCAGTCTTCTTCATATAATCCAGCTTCTCTGATGATTTGCCAGCACATAGATGGAACAAGTTTGGTGAGAAGATACGATCCTGATTCACACCTTTCCTGATTTTAAATCATGCAGTATTCTCTTGTTCTGTTTGCACAACTGCCTCTTAAGCCACGTACAATATCTGAATGAGCACAATGAAGTATTTCAGAATTTCCACACTTCTCAGGGTTTTCCACAGTTTATTATGGTCCACACAGTCAGATGCCTTTGCAATGAAACACAAGTAAACATATTTCTGGTATTCTCTGCTTTAAGCCAAGATCCATCTGACATCAGCAATGGCATCCCTTGTTCTGCGTCCTCTTCTGGCCTTCACTCTTGGCAGTTCTCTGTCAATGTGTTGCTGTAACCATTGTTGGAGGTTCTTAAGTAAAATGTTACTTGTGTGCGATATCAATTATATTGTTCTATACTTTGAGCATGTTGTTGGGTCACCTTTCTTTGGAATGGGCACAACTATGGATCTCTTCCAGTCAGTTGGCCAGGTAGCTGTCTTCCAAATTTCCTGGCACAGATGAATGTTTCCAGCGCTTCCTTAGCTCTCTGAAACATTTCAATGGCTCTTCCATCAATTCCTGGAACCTTGTTTTTGCTTAAGGCATTCAGTGCAGCTTGAACTTCCTTCAGGACCATGGTTCTTGCTCGTGTGCTAACTCCTGCAATGGTGGACTGTCGACGCTTTCTGGCACAGTGACTTGTGCATTTTTTCCATTGTCTCTTGATGGTTCCGGTGTCATTCCATATTTTGCCGATGGAATCTTTCAAAATTGCTCTTTGAGGCTTGAATTTTTCCTTGAGTTCTTTCAGTTTCAGATTTGCTGACCGTGTTCTTCCCCTTTTGGTTTCTCAGTCTAGGTCCTTGCACATGTTGCTGTAACTTGTGCCGTGGTCTCCTCGAGCTGCCCTGTGAAATGTTCTTTTCCGCTCCTTCACGTCATCCTTTCTTCCATTCACCGCTCATGATGAAAAGCAACTTTCAGAATCTCTTCTGACATCCGCTTTGATCCTTTCTTTTTAATGACCTTTTGCTTCTTTCCACGATGATGGTCCTGCTGTCCTCCCACTGCTCATCGGGTTTTTGGTTTTTGAGTTCCGTTCCATCAGCGTTCAATGCATTAAATCGGTTCTTGAAATCCAGGTGGGATAGACTCAAGGTCCTTTTTTGGCTGCCGTGGATTGGTTTTCATATTCTTCAGCTCGATCCTGAACTTACAATGGGGGGTCTGTTCCACAGTTGGCCGTTGGTCTGGTTCTAGCTGCTGGTACTGAGCTTCTCCATCGTGTCTGCCCACATTTGTAGTCAGTTCGATTTCTGCATGTCCCATCTGGGAAAGTCCGTGTGTATCATCACCTTTTGTGTTGTTGGAGAAAGGTATTTACGACGAACACGTCATTGGTTTTGCAACATTCTTTCATGCGATCTCCAGCTTCATGTCTAACACCAAGTTCATGTTTTCCAACTACTGTTCCTTCCTCTTTTGTTTCCAACATTTGCATTCCAGTCACCAACAACTATCAATGCCTCCTGATTGCCTGTGTGATCCATTTCCAACTGAAGTCCTTGGTAGAATTCTGCAGCTTCTACATCACTAGCTTTTGTGGTTGGTGCATAAATTTGAATAACACTTATATTGATTGTATTTCATTGAAGGCAGATAGATGTAACCCTATCACAGATAGCATTGAACTTCATGATGGATTTAGCAAGATCTTTTCTGATGATACATGCCAGGATATGCCTCTTGATTGTGTTATTCCCAGCATAGTAAGTCATATTATTTTCTGATTTGAAATGGCCAATATCAGTCCGTTTCAGCTCACGAATGCCTAGGATATTGATCTTCATGCATTCCACTTAATTTTTGACCACTTCCAATTTTCCTGAATCTCTACTTCGCACACTCCGACTTCCAGTCATTAGAAGGCCCTTGCAGCTGTTTCTCTTGAGTTGTGCCCCGTCAGCACCAAGCTCCCCAAGGCTCGACCCCCACTGGCTTTGCCTGACTCATGTCACCATGGTCAGTTCCCCTCCAAGAGATCATCTCCTCTTCAGGCACATTCCGAGTGTCCGCGGACCTGAGGGGCCCATCTTGCTGGCAGGGTCTCTGACAGTGTTCTGCTTCCTTTGATTTTAGGCTTTCAGTGTTTGAAAATGCTTCACATCGGCCTCTTTCTCCACACTGGGGAGCCGAGTCCTTCGGCATGCTCTGTTCTGAGTCTGGAAGCTCTGCTGACACCTGTTCACTGTGGGTGAAACCTGCTAGCATTTAAGATACCAGTAACCAAGCAGATAGAGACCACTGGGACCCCACACACACACACTGAGCCTTTATTACCCTTTAGATCTGGAACTGAACTCACCCCATGTTAGAATAATTCGACCATTGGAGATCCAAAGGGCCACATTGACCCTAGGACAAGGGTCAGAGGGTTAGGGAAGTCGGTAGGAATGGAAACAGGAGATGCAGGGAGGCAGTGAGACAGGCCAGGGTTCTTTGAGGAGACGGCAGTGGATGAGTTGAAACAAAATGTAAGCACAGCCGTAAAACTGATGAGTGGCTCTATAAAACTTTACCTGATTCACAGTCAAGTTTTTTTAAAAAGACAAAGAAGAACTTAGATTCTTCACATTGTCCTGCTCATCCAATTTCTTTCATTACACATAAGTCACTCAACCACGTTGTTTTTTGCCCATTCTAAGGATGCAGGCACGGGCTATCTTTTCCTCCTCCCTCTCCTGGAGTAAACCACCAAGGTCCTCATCTGCACGGGACTTACATTCTCAGAGGAGAGGAGAGAGGGCGCACTTGAGCAAGCAGGTGATGCTACTGCTTCTAATAGTGGTTCTCAATCTGTGGGTCTTGATCCCTTTGGGGGTCGGCTGACCCTTTCACAGGGGTCGCCCAATTCCTAACAGTAGCAAAATGACAGTAATGAAGTAGCCATGAAAATCATTGTATGGTTGGGGCTCACTACAACATGAGGAAGAGTATTAAAGGGTCACGGCATTAGGAAGGTAGCTCCATGTCTTTCTTTTTTAAATTCAAGATTCTTTTCTGTAAAGGAAGTCCAAGAGGTGCCGTGGTTGAGTGCTCAGCTGCTAACGGAACAGTTGGTGGACAAAGAGGGGGCAGCCTGCTGTGTCCAGGTTGAGAGTCTCGAGAACCTTTTCCTTCTACTCTGTCCTCTCAGGCCACCGTAGGCTGGCATCGGCTTGGTGGCGGAGTCTTGTTGTCCTGTAAGTCAGAATAGGCCAGTGTACAAAGCCAGGACTTGGAACTGGCTCATCCTGGTTCCACTTCCTGCCGAGAACTTCTCTTCTCACCCTCCTTAAATCTAAATCTACTGTAACAAGCGCTCCTGGGGATCTGGAAGAATCACCCATTAAAATGCAGATCCTGGTTCAAATTCTCTCTGATGCTGTCTGGGGTGGATAGGAATCGTCTCAGCAGGAGGCCCAACTAGAATGAACTGGTTTGAAACCCTGGTTAAAACTCGTCAATGACTTTCTTCGAATAAATAAACAAACAAACAAACAACTCTTATTGAATTAGGTGAAGTTCTGCACAGCCACTCTTCGGTTTTACAGTCACCGATGCGCTTACATTTTGTTTCAACACCTCCACTGCCGTCTCCTCCTGGCCTGTCTCACTTCCTGCTTCTCCTGTTTTTATTCCTCCCTCTTTCCTAACCTCTGACTGTTGTCCTTGGTCAATGTGGCCCTTTGGACCTCTGATGGTCGATTATTCTAACGGGGTGAATTCAGTTCCAGATCTAAAGGGTGCCTCAGGGTCACAGTCTTGAGGGTCCTAGCAGTCTCTGTCTCACCAGTAAGCCCTGTCTCTCTGCTGACTTTTGAGTTCCGTTCCATATTGTTCTCCCACTCTATCCGGGTCTTCTGATGTGATCTTCTTCAGAACAGTTGGTAGTGGCAACCGGTCACCATCTAGTTACTCCGATCTCAGGGGTGAAGAGACTGGTGCTCGGTGGTCCATTCGTCCATTTGGGCCAGGGGAGACCGAATAGCTGCACCTCAGAGAGCTACTTCATGAGCTTTTAAAACCCTTGTTGCCGCTCACCTGTCGTCATGAACTACGGTCTATCAGTTGACCTTCATGCCTCCCAAAGCTATGCTCCTGCTTCCCCAGGCTCAGCAACTCATTCTCTCGAGAGGTTTGGCTTGGTTATGTCTAAAAGAACTTTCATCACATTGTTACCACATTCACGAATAGGTTTCCAGCAAAGGCAAGTGCACACTTACAAATATCCTCTGTTGAACTTTTATATACTCCTGGGTACACTCCACTCGCACTCCCACACCTGCTCAGCCGGTGTGTCTATCCGAGCATCTGCTGGTAGACCACCCCTATCGCAGGATTGTGTCTGTACCGGTATTCGCTTCCGTTGGCTTTCACAAGTGCGAACCTCTAGTGGCCCCCTTCGTTTTCCGCCAAGCTCCTTCTTATTGGGAGTTACCTTCCCCTTCACTACTTGCAAATCCATGGTAGAGTTTGATTTTGGTTTTGCTCACCTTGTGAACCAAACTACTCCAGGGAGCTTCCTACACATCCCTTCTATTCAGCAAGGCCTCCAGAGGAGGGGCAGTCACAGTGAAAGCAACACTAATAAAAAACCCCACATACTTTTTTTGGAGCTCTCCCCATCCAAATAACAAGAACGGTTTGGCAGTCTGTTTCTGTAAAGAAAACCGTATGGAGTAGTTCTTGGTAACACACGGGGTTGCCATTAAGTTCAAATCCACTGGAAGGCACCCAGTGACCGGTGCCTCCAAATATCCACTAGAGGGCAACATTTGCCGTACTATTCCATCTACTAGGTTTTCAAAATGGTTTCACGTTTGTTTTCATATTTTGTCAGGTAGGACTTGATTACACTACTTTAACGTACCTCATTTCTTTTAGTTCTTTTTAAAATCATTTTATTTGGGGCTCATGCAACTCTTATCACAATCCATAAATCCATCCATTGTGTCAAGCACGTTTGTACATTTGTTGCCATGATTTTCAAAAACATTTTTTCTACTTAAGCTCTTGGCATCGTCTCCCCTCCCACGCTTGGTAACCATCAAAGAATGTTTCTTTCAGTGTAAAAACCCTGTTCTTGACTTTCCATAAGCGTGGTCTCATGCAGTATTTGTCCGTTGGTGTTTGGCTTCTTTCACTCAACGTAACATCCTCCAGGTTCATCCACGCTATGAGGTGTTTCTCAGATCCATTGTTATTCTGTAACGTTGTGTAGTAGTTCACTCTGTGTGTGTGTCCATTCTTCCACTGATGGGCAGTTAGGTTGTTTACATCTTTTTGCAATTGTGAACAGGGCTGCAGAGACTTTGAGTCAACAGCATTTTGTGAGGTGGAGGACTTTGTGGACTGGTGTTGGGTTAATGGGTTAATGTTGGACTTGTGGGCTTGGGCAGCATTGGGTTGGGATGTTTTCGTGATGCACATTTTCGTTACATAAAACTCTCTCTTATACATGAGTTGCTGTGGATTTGTTTCTCCAAAGTATCTAGACTAATACAGTCTCCTAGTTCTTTCCTCTATTTCCTTTTACTTTCTCTTGTCCCACTATCATGCTCAGCCTTCATTTGGGCTTTGGGCTTCAGTAATTCCTCTCGGTTACAATGTCCTTTATCAAGCCCTACCAGGCCTCCTACACCCTCCTTGCCATTGATTTTAGATCATTTGTTGTTCCCTTGTCCGTGGGTTTGTTAACACCCACTTCCTTTCTGCCGCCTCCTCCTCTCCCATGCCCCTCTAGAACCATCAGCCCATTGTTTTCTCCTCCAGGTTGTTTGTCCCGCCTATCTTATCTAGGTAGACATGCAGAGATAATAATATGCACAAAAAGAAGACAGAGCAAAACAAAGCAACAAAAGAAAACAAAACAACAATAACAACAAAAAAATGCTTATAAATAGTTCAAGTTCTGCTTGTTGACCTTTATGAGTATTTTCCGGTTGAGTCTGATGGGATTCTAGGTCAAGGGCCCAAAGTCTATTTTTGGTTTTCCCTCAGGACTTCCTTGCGGTTCTGTTGCACACCCTTAGTGTTTCGCCTCAGTGTGATGGGATCAGATCAGGCACAATTCCAGCACTGTGTCTCCAGTGCTGTCCCCTGTAGGGCTATGGGTCAGTGAGGGACATCGTGTCTCATAGTGGGGCCAGCCATATGGCCCTCTCTGTGCATTGGTTGCTCTGAGCAGGGATATCATCCTCAGGGCTTGGTGGGCCAGGATGTGCTGCACTCTCTCCCTCCCCCTTTGTATGTTTGCTCCTGTGTGCTGTGATCAGACATGTCCCTCTCCCTGAGCTGTAGCTTCAGTGCTGTCCTCTGAAGTGAATTCTGGGGGGAAGAGGGGAGCTTTCTACGTTGTTAGGATTGGGGCCAGTCCCCAGTACCTCACTTCTAAAAGACTTAAGAGATCGCATTCTCCTTGGATAACTTGTTCTCTAGGCTCTTCGGTCCAGTGACTCCAGCTTTGACTCGGGTCCCAGGTTTCACCATGAGGGGGCAATATTGCATAAACTAAAACCCATGGCAAGGGGGGGAAATAGGCGACATGGCCTGAGAGCGAGCTGTTTCAAGGGGGTGGGGGGAAGGGCCATTAATTTAAGAAGGAAAGAGACAAATCAGACACTTCTAGTTCGTATCCCACTCGAGGTCAGACCAGTGTGAGATGCAGCACAGAGAAGCCACTCAGCAGACGGGAGGCTGACTTGGGGGCCGGGCACAATCAGCTCTCCTTCGGGGTTCCCCTGGAGGGGACCCAAATGCCTGGGCGCGCGCGTGTAGCGAGTTAAAGGCTGTGTGTGATGGATGAGGTGCAGCGGGTACGCGCTCCGGCCCCGATACAGGCTTCGGACCGTGCCGCGTGGACAAAGGGACTCCACATTCACACTCCGAGAGGTGATCCCGGCAGGCCGACCTCGCTGTGTCTGTAACAACCCTCACACGGACGCACCGGAGAACAATCGGCATTCCGCAGAGAACTCCGTCCTGAAAAGGTCAGAAGGTGGGCGGGCGGTCCCCACCCAGCAGGCCCCCAGGGTGAAGTCCTGGCGATCTGCTCCCAGAAGGATTACCCTCCCCCTCCCCCCGAAGACCCCACGGGGCAGTTCTAAGCTGTACTTCTTTAAAAAAAAAATTTTTTTTTTAATCCAAGACAAGTACTTAACCTTAGAGGAATCACAGGTCTTTTGGGGGGTTTGACCAAACGTTGTGGAGCTTTTGTCCTACAATCACGTTCGGGGAACCGTGTGTTGATCTCAAAGGGAGAGCTGGTGCGTCTCGGGAGCCTGTCAGGGTGGCAAGTTAAGAAATTCTGTTCTAAGCAGTCCGACTGGCAACTTTCAAGAAAACCAGCCGGACGTGAAAGCGAAGCGACGGCGTCCCTGCCGCCTCCAATCACAAATGGATTTCCCCCTCCGAGAACAGGAGGGGCTTCGCAGGAAGAGGAGGGGAGAGGGGGCGCGCCCCGCACAGCGCCCCAGGCCCGCCCTGGATGCGCAGCCGGCGGTCGGTGGTCTCTTGCAGGGGGGTTTCGGGAGGGCGACGGCAAGGAGCCGGAGCACCGTGGCTTTTTCTCCACCCTGTTCTTTATACCGTCGGCTCCACTGCCTGAGGTTTCGACCCTTCCTTTCGGGTCTCCGAGCCTTCCCCTCCTCCTCCCGCGTCTCCCCTCCGCCCGACCCTCGGCCTCCAGCCCCGCCCCCGCCGCCGCGGGGTTTCACCGCCGCCGGAGTGGAATCTGCATAGTGACCTCCCCTCCAGGAGATCATTGGTGCAGCCCTTGTCCGTCACGGCTGGTGATTGGTGAGCCGGGCGGGGTCATTTGCATGCGGCCTCAGCCGGGTACCCAGCTGTGCCAGAGGCCGGCTCGGCGCAGAAGTTTGTCCTGCGCTTTCTGGAACCGGCTGCCCGGGACTCGACGCTGCGCGCGGCGCCGTCGCCGCCGCCCTGCCCTCTCGGGAGTCCGTCCCTGAGGAGGACCGCGGGACGCTCTGCTCTCGGGAAGTTGAGGTGCACAAGAGGGGCGGCGGCGGAAAGCGGCGGGGGCCG
>NW_022103958.1:17548182-17574580 GCF_000313985.2 Echinops telfairi
GCGGCCCTTGGTCCCCGCGGCGCCGAGAGGGGGCCGGGCGCCCCGGAGCGCCTAGAGCTGGCTTCCGCCCACTTCGGGAAGGGGCCATGGGGTGGTGAGCGCCCCTCGTTCTGCGAGGCCGCCGCCGGCAGGCTCCCCATGGCCGGGACGTACAGCTCCACTCTGAAGACGCTGGAGGACTTGACCTTGGACTCCGGCTATGGGGCCGGGGACTCGTGCCGCTCGCTCAGCCTCTCGTCCTCCAAGTCCAACTCGCAGGCGCTCAACTCTTTGGCGCAGCAGCACCGCGGGGCTGCTTGGTGGTGCTACTCGGGCTCCATGAACAGCCGCCACAACAGCTGGGACACGGTGAACACGGTGCTGCCCGAGGACCCCGAGGTAGCCGACCTCTTCTCGCGCTGCCCGCGACTCCCCGAGCTGGAGGAGTTTCCCTGGACCGAGGGGGACGTGGCCCGCGTGCTCCGCAAGGGCGTCAGCGGCCGGCGGCCGCCAGCCTTCTCGGGTGAGGCGGTACGGCGCCTGGCCGGGCTGCTCCGCCGGGCGCTGATCCGCGTGGCCCGCGAGGCGCAGCGCCTGAGCGTCCTGCACGCCAAGTGCACCCGCTTCGAAGTGCAGAGCGCCGTGCGCCTGGTGCACAGCTGGGCGCTGGCCGAGAGCTGCACGCTGGCCGCCGTCAAGGCGCTGTCCCTATACAGCATGAGCGCCGGAGACGGGCTGCGCCGGGGCAAGTCAGCGCGCTGCGGCCTCACCTTCTCCGTGGGCCGCTTCTTCCGCTGGATGGTGGACACTCGCATCTCCGTGCGCATCCATGAGTACGCGGCCATCTCGCTCACCGCCTGCATGGAGAATCTGGTGGAGGAGATCCGGGCTCGGGTGCTGGCCAGCCAGAGCCCCGACGGTGGAGGGGCCGGAGGCGGGGAGGTGTCCGCTGAGGCCCTGGAGATGGTCATCAACAACGACCCCGAGCTCTGGGGCGTCCTGCAGCCCTATGAGCACCTCATTTGCGGCAAGAACGCCAACGGTAAGCGCGCCGGCTGCCGGGACGGGCGGGGAGGGCAGATGCCCTAGGCCGAAAGTGATGGGTGTGCCGGGTTCTGGGAGAACGCCTTGGGGCTTAAGGTGGAGGAGGACACTGGACAGAAACTACTCCCAGACATTGTTCTTCTGAGATGAACTTTCAGTGGTAAAGCCCTAGCTGACTTTCGCCAACCCGTGTTGCTTGGCATTGGCACTTCCCGGGGTCTGTTCACTGAGGGCATGAGATGGAGCTAAGCTTACTGCCCTGCCCCCTTGTCTGATTGGGTCTCTAGTTTGAGAGCTGATGGACGCTGTGTGGTTTTGCCGCTGGGGTCTCCCAGCCTAGTTGTAGCCAAGGACTCTGAACTTGGAGAGCTGAGTGAACCATGGGGCTGGGAGGAGGACAGCCAGAAGTCCAGGGCCTGGTGCTGCTGCTAAAGACACAGAGTTGGGCTTTTTCTCAGGAAGTAGAAGGGTGGTGGGTGAGATGATGGAATCTGTGACTCCTGAACCTCCCCTTCCAGAGAAGGAACCACTTGCTGGCTTCCACGGCCTGGTTTTCCATGCTGTCACCTGCCAGGTGAGCAGTTTGTGAAAACGCTCTATGTACCGTGGTAGCTTCAATGCACAGCCAGGTCGGCTTTCCTGAAGGAGAGGCTGCTCCTGTGTGCCACAGGATGGGGCAGGGGTGGGAGGAGGTGGGCACGGCATGGTGTCCAATCTGGGAACAGAGCCATTGGAGGGTTTTCCCTCTTCTGACATGGCATGGCTTCTGGCAGAGGATGAGCACAGAGCATCTGACCACCGCCCCAGGTGACGTTAGGGTGTGGCCTGCACTCAACAGCAAGCTGCCTACCAGACTCCAATTTCAGGAGTTGGCAAACCATGAATTATTCAGAATGGTTCCTCGCTCAGACATCCTTGCTGTCTGATTGGATGACCATTTCAGGGTAGCTTTCAGGGACAAATAAGTAAGCAGCAGCAGACCAGTAGCTACTGGAGAAAGATAGAGAGGACCCATCTTCACGCAGAGTTTAACCTTATCGTCAACATGCAAACAGCACTCAGCAATGTGCCAGTTTCTGAGCTTAGCACCTTGTATGATAACTCATGGAATCTGAATAACCCTACTTATTGGTAGGTAGCTGTCCCTATCAATCTTATCCCTATCAATGGGGAAACCAAGGTGGGTGAGTAATTTGCCCAAGACTGTACAATCCTCCCTGACAACCTGCAGAAGACAGACAGACACACAAACACACAAAATTGCCATCCAGTCAGTTCCAACTCATAGTGACTTTTTATAGGTTTTGAGCTTGTCAGTCTTTACAGGAGCTGATAACTTCATCTTTCTCCCTTAGAGAGAATGAGGGATTTGAACTTCTGATCTGTCTGTAAGCAGTCCAATACTTACCCAACATTGCCACCAGGGCTTCTTAAAGATTACACAAGTAATACATTGCAAACCTTGGGATTTGAACTCAGGTTCCAGAGTCCACATTTCTAACCACTGTAGGAAAGAAAACCACATTTTAATTTGTCATTATCGTTGTTTGTTCCATTTCCAAGCAGGGCAGTTGGCACACTGGGGGCCCTCTGGGAGTACGTGTGGCTTACTATCACCGTCTGTGGGTTTTTTTCTTCCTGTCACAGCCTCTAAAGTAAAAGGGTGCCCGGATGGAACGCAAGAATCTTGGCCTCCTTTGCTTTCAGCTTTACTCAGGCTTAAGGTCAGACTGGAACTTCAGATGGTGATGTCACAGCCGATCATTGTGCTTTGCCCTCCAGACTGGTGTTGTCCACACCGGGAACACCCCCTCCAGGAGGGAAGTGGAGGGCAGGGTGATTTCCAGTCAGGGGTCATAGCTCAGAGGCAGGGTTCTGTACTTTTGGCTGAGGGAAGACCCTGGCTGAACTTGGAAGATGCAAGGGGTCCCAGGAGAAGACACAGAGGCCCTCGCTGTATAAAGCAAACTAGTGTAAAGAAATAAGAAAATGAAGCACTTCTCTGTTTTCTTTCACTACAACTTGAGGCTTATAAGAGCAACTGCCTCTATCAGTGACCAGAAATTAAGTACTAGAAAACAGGTGTTTTCCACTAAAGGCCTTACCCTATAGGGCAATTTCTTATCTGAGTCATCCTTCAGTGGGATTTTCTTTACAGAATCGGCTTTTGACCCCATTATTGGACCTCTTCCCCACCCCAAGCAATCCTGCTTACGTGGTAGTCAGGGTAGTAGGAGCCCCTCTATTACAGAGGACAAAGGCCCTGGGAGGGTCAGGAAGTGCCTCCTTTTGTGCATGATGGTCTCCAAGGCACTCAGAGGCGAGGTGGCCACTCGCTTCCACTTAGTCGCACGCTCATTTTTCATACGTGAGAAGCTGGGGTGGCCTCGCTAAACAATAGCTGGGTTGATTTATGAAGTTTCTTTAGACAAAGGGCATTAAATGCTTAGAAGAGGAGCAATGAATCAGTTGGGCCCGAAAGCCAGCTTCAGAGGGAAGCCGAGGAAAGAACCTTTGCGACGTTGGCAGGACCCAAGGGCCAGCAAGGTTCCAGATTACACAGCAGCAGACCAAGCGCAGAGCGGTTGCACAGGGGAGGGACGAAGAGTTCATATTCTTGTCCTGCTGGTCTTACCTTTAAATTATGTATCATTGTTGTCAGGCCTGCTAATTATACAGCAGGGCACCTGCATTTGACTCAGCTATATGGGGCTCTTAAAAGTCTAATGTCTTCCAACCAGGAATTTCAAGGCCCTAATCCAGCCTATCCATTACTCAAATGCTGGACAAATACGGTTGTGCTCAGCCCAAGATGGATAAGAAGTTCTTTAGTGTTGATACAGTATGATCTCAGCTGCACAGAACAGCAGGGGCTAGCTATCGCAGCCTGCGCATTTGGTGTTGATGCCCCTGCTCCCAGGGTGATGTCAGTAAACAATGGTATCTTGGTGGCTTCCTAATGGGCAGGTAGAGAAACCACTTTAGCCAAGGAGTGTTTATAAACAGGAGCTGTCGGAAAGAGATGGCTCCTCCTCTTTTTGGTATGTACGTTTCACGCTCCTTGTCACTTCCAAGTTTCTCCTTCGACTGTTTTGCTGACCGCTTTCCTGGCACTCGAGATGTCCTCCACTCTTGAACTCCAGACAATGAGGTGGTAGGATGTTGGTGATGAAATTCTTATGCCAAAGCAGTGCCCAGGATGGATGGGAGCATTGCTCATTGTTCTGTCAGTGCTGGTGAGGACAGACTCGGAGGCACCTCACAGGGTTCAGAGTGCTCTCCTGCCATGGATAGGAGTGGCACAGGATCATTTTTTTTACTCATCCTAAGCCTCCTTTTTGTCGTGTATAAAATGGAGGAGGATAATGGCACCCGTCTCATAAGGTTATAATGAGGATGAAGTGATAGTGCAGATTTGAAGATCTTAGCACATAGTGAGTGCTCAGTATGTAGCATCAACTCGGTCAACAAATCTTTATTGAGCTCTGACCCTTGGACCTCCTACTGGCAGAAGTGCTGTGGCTTACCCGGTGAGCAATAGCTATGAAGCTTGCAATTCAATGGTGGAGACAAGAGAGCCAGCCAATAATTTACTCTGTTATTAAAGAATTAAAATAAGCTTTACCTCCCTGCCCCGGACCTTGCCTCCTCAATAAGTCACAGAACCCAGCGCTATCTCTGCCATCGGACTTTGAGCTCAGAGCCATCGCTGTCCCCTTCACCTGCCAGTGCCTAGCACACAACAGTTGCTCAATAAACGTTTGACATGTGACTGGTGTGAATAATTGACAGGAAAAGCCTCTCTCACGTTTTATTGGTAATAGCCAGTAATGTTGACATCAGTGCCATCCGAGTGCCTGCACGTGGACAAAAGGCCTGCACGTGGACAAAAGGTGAGGCTGGCTTCTTCCAAAAGGAGATGTACAGCCTTGGAACCCCTATTTGGGGTCACGATGAGTCAGAATTGACTCGATAGCAGCGAGTTTGGGGGTTAAAGGCAAAATAAAAAGATAGTGACCTCAGGCTTTTCTGAATGATGGTATTTTTTACCGGTAGGGCAAGTCTCAACATCTCATTTGCAGCTAAGCTGTAAAAGGGCTGCATCTGGAGTGGGGAGCGGGAGCCCTTCTCCTGGCTGGGGATTGATTCAGGGAGGTGATTGTGGGATGGATTTCCACTGAGATAATCAGCGCAAGGAGCAAGGGTTAATTGAGCTGCTATTTGCTGTTTAATCAGTTTCCACACCTGGGTAGTCTGATGAGGCAGGGAGGGCTGCCCACCCTGCTCTCTGGCCGGTTTACAGAAGCCAAGGGGCTGGTAAAACTGAAACAACGGCAAAGCATTGGAAAGGAAAACTTATTTTTCTCTTTCATGCCTAGAAACACAACCCCAGCCTATGGTGGGGGAACAAGGGCAGGTGTTGCACTTCCTCCAGAATACTTCACCTGCCTGCCCCGACCCTTCCCTGGAAGACCCAGCCCTCCTCTGACTTTGAGCTCAGAGTCATCCCTGCCCCCTTGTCCTGCCAGTGCCTAGCACACTGCAGTTGCTCAATAAACATTTGAAAGGGGTAGGGTGAGGCCCACCACACAAATATTTTGCTTCCAGAATTTGCATCTGAATTTGTTTGACACCTTCCTCTAAAGAACCAGTTCAAACCCACCAACCTCACTGGGTGAGAATGGTGGGGCAGAATGCTTCCAAGGAGGTTTACAAGTCCATCTGTAGCAGTGGTTCTCAACCTACCTAATGCCACGACCCATTCGTACAGTTCCTCATGTTGTGGTGACCCCCGAACCATAAAGTTATTTTTGTTGCTACTTCATAACTTATTTTGCTACTGTTATAAATCAGGTGACCCCTGTGAAAAGGTCGTTTGAACCCCCCAAAGGGGTTGCAACCCACAGATTGAGAACCATTGATCTATAGAGACAGTAACTGGATTAATGGTTTCTTGGAGGTCAGGCAGGGGAGGTTGGGGAGAAATGGGGAGCTGATAACAAGGAGTGCAAGAAAGAAGAAAATGCTCTAAACTAGAGGGGGGTGATGATTGTACAACTCTTCTTCATATGATTGAACTGTTGAATTTCATGGGGTTAATTATATGCCAATAAACTTTTTTAAATTAAAAAAAGCACAGAACCGCTTCTCCCAAGGCAGCCAATGCATAGTTCCATGAGAAATAGTGGATGTGAGCCTAGTGGTAATGAGTTCGGCTGCAATCTGCAAAGCCAGCATTTCAAAACCGCCAGCCGCTGCTCAGGAGAAAGACGGGTCTTTCTACCCCGCATAAACAGTCACAGTCTCGGAAAGTCACAGGTGCGGTTGCTCAGTCTTTTAGGGTCACCGTGAGTTGGCATCGCCTCGTTGGCAGTGTGAGTTTGGTGTGGAGGAATAGCAGCAACATTATGGGGTGCCCATGCCATAGCAACACCACTCCCCTATTAACCTCTGATTTCCAGCGGAGTCAGCCAGCTGCCTGTGATGAGGTCAGTGTGAATGGGAGGGTTGTCGGGTTAGCAGGATGCCTTCAGTGTACAGGGTACAGTGTACAGAGTACAGTGTACAGAGGGGTCTTAATTTGGTACCCAAGGTGGAAGAGTACAAAAAACAGGGGTCTAATACCAAACCCCAAACTCACAGTGACCCTGTGGGGCAGAGTAGAGCTAGCGGCCCATGGCTTCTGAGACTAACTCATCACAGGAGCAGACAGCCTCATCTTTTGTCCATGAAGTGGCTGGTGGATTCAAACTGCTGACTTTGTGCTGATCAGTCCAGTGTATGAGCAGCTCTGCCACTAGAGCTCCCAGGAGGCAACAGATAAATCACTAAGAGGATTGACACTGGTGATCAGGTCCCTTAGGGACAGCAATACCCCCTAGTTGCCGGCAAAGCACCCCCCCCCCCAGAGGAGTGCATTTATGTCCCAACCCACCCACCTCCAGAGTGAGTGTTGAGCCCAGGGTCCCAGCTGCAAAGGTGCCCTTGGGAGACTGCTGGGATGCATAAACTACATGAAATCGGTCAGAAACAACCCGACAACTAATGGTAACAGGGTAACTACAGGTGTGTCCGTACCCCGCCTCCCCACGACAGTTGTTGTTAGCCGGATGACACTTTGGGTGGGTGGATGCCCTGGCCTCCAGGCTGACAGGCCTGATCTTTGTGCCATGCCTTCATACTTCCTTTCCTCCTCAGCACCTGCCTGGTCAGGGCTGTGCCCCACCTCGCTCGAGCCCAGGGCTGGACTCACAGTCAAGAATAGTGAGGGGCCCTCCGCAGAATGGCATGGAGGGCAACAACAGCATGCCCTCTGAGGGTGTTTGTTTACGGCTTGCTGAGATCAGGCACATTGTCATCACACCAAGAGCCTCCACGGCCACGTGTGCAAAGTAGAACTGGTCTGTCGATCTCCAAGTGTGACCTTTTGGAAGCAGATCGTCAGGCCCACCATCCAAGGTGCCCTGGATGGGGTTGAATCGCCAGTCTCTAGGCCAGCGGTTCTCAACCTATGAGTCGAGACCCCTTTGGGGTTCGAACGACCCTTTCACAGGGGTTGCCCGATTCAGAACAGTAGCAGTGAAAATAATTTTTATGGTTTGGGGTCACCACAACATGAGGAACTGTATTAAAGGGTCGCAGCATTAGGAAGGTTGAGAACCACTGCTCTATGCACTTAACTGTTTGGTCCCTCCCCTGGGACCTGGTGAATCCGGTGAATCTCCACAGCCGCTATGAAGACACTGACCTGGATGGGGAGTTGTCTCCACCTCTAAAGGACCCTCAGGGGGCAGGCCTGCAGATGCCATCGATTTTAAGGCGCCTTTATTGCCACTCGCTCCAGAAGGGCAGGAGCGGGCTGCCCAGGGAGCTGACAGGTGTCAGCTGCTGGCTGGTCGATAAGCTCATCAGAATGGAGGGGCTGCAGGCACCACTGCAGTGCTCCTCTCATGGGGCCCAGGGAAGGTGGAGTCACAGGGATCTATGTGCAGGGCATTGGGATCTGGGCGCGAGACCCTTTTCCAAGGGAGCTTCGAACCCCTGGAGCCCACGACAGTGCCTGACTGCTGGCTCAGCCACGGTAAGGAGAACGGAAGGCCGCATTGAAATGCTCCAAAGCACTTTGAAAACTGGGTCCCTATTTCCTCTGCTTCTTACTGACCCCTGCCCTCAAGCCAGTTAAAGCCTCTGAGCCTCCATTTCCTGGCAGTTGGTTCTTATACGAAACCCAAACAAGCAAAAATCATTGCTACGGAGTCAGTTCTGACTCATCGGGCTGCTAGAGGCCTAGCACTGCCCTATAGGGGTGCCAGTCCTGTAGTCTTTACTGCCAAGGAGCGGGCTAGGTTCAAACTGGAGATCTTTTGGTTAGCAGCTAAGCACTTAACTCCTGCACCACCAGGGCTCTGGTCTTCCACGGGGGCAGTTTACTCTGTACTTACACACTGGTGCCTCCAAAGCGCTCAGGGGCTGTGGGGTGGGGAGATGGGCAGTAACAGGTGGGGCTGCCAGGTATATATCCCAGCGGCCTCATCCCAAGCTGTTTGATTCCACCACCTGTGCCACTTCTGTGCTTTAGTTTCTTCCTTGGCAACAAGGGTCTCAGTCCTGGTGCTGTTTGTTTTGTGTTTGGGGTGAAAATTTGCATAGCAAGTTAGGCTACGCAACTCTCCACTATTCACCTTTGATGCTGGATAGTTCTTTGGCGTAGGGACTGCCCTGTGCCTTGTAGGATGTTTAGTAGCATCCCCGGCCTCTACCCACTAGATGCCAGGTGTACCCCCCACCTCTAGTTGTGACCGTCAAAAATGTCTCCACACTTTCAGGTATTCCCCGAAGGGCAAAATTGCCCCTACTTACACTGCTCTGTAAAATAGGACTAAAAGTAGTACTAGGCTTGTTGTGAGGACCAATCAGACTTGGCAAGGGGTAGTTTCTGGGTGGGCAGGGGGTTAGTGTACTTGGCTGCTACAAATGGTTGGAGATGGGAGTCTGCCCAGAGAAGCCTTGGCAGGAAGGGTATAGTCAGCATCTTCTAGAGAATCAGCCATTGGGAATGCTCCGGGGCACAGTTGAACTCTGATCCAGGGGCTTCCCATGAGTGTCAGCCTTGACTCAACAGCAGCCGGCCTGGTTCTGCCATGTGTAGCCTGGCACATACAACATTGCTTCCAATGGGCACCATCGATTTTGCCAACTTGGGCCAGGCGCACCAATTGTGTTCTTTCATTGAGGTGGGCATCTCATACAGGGGAGGTTGTTGCCCTGAGCCTCTGGGTGACAAGTATTAGTCACCAGGTTGTCCTTGGTGACTAATGGTTGTTGTGTGGAGGGAAGGGGGGCTTCAGCTGATGGAGGAAAGCACCCCTGTGCTCTGCTCCATTATGGCTGGACGGTTCCCCAAATGAAGTGGGCCGTCAGCAGGCAGTGAAAGCAGAGCCCCTCCCGTTCCCCGCCCTGGGGAGCAGGTGTCTGACCTGGCTTGTTGCAGCCACCCAGTCCTGAGACACAGGGATGGCAGGTGTTTCTGTGTCGCTGGTCTGTCATGTAAGCACACTTTGTGGTGTGCTTGCTTGTATGTACAAAAGGCCTCAGTGGTTTCAGAGCTTTTGCCACATGTTGGGAGCTGCATACTGGATTGGGAAGAGAGGCTTAAGTAACACAGCCCGAGCCAGCCAGAGACATGTCTTCAATCAACGACTGATGAGCTTACCAAGGACCAGCCATGTCCCAAGCAGAGGAGGCTGACTTAGGGAGGGTAAGGATTGATGTCGACCCCGAAGGAGTTCAGAATGTTGTAGGGCCAGCAAAGCAAGCACCTGGAAGCTTACCAACAAGTAGCATGTCGACTTTGCATTCAAATCATGGAAACGATGCTGAAAACTGCCACTTACCATGTGCTGTGCCCATCCTGGTGCTTCCCGGGAGCTCCTTCCTTTGCTCCTCCCAGCTCCTCTGTTCTCTAGAGGCAAAACCAATGTGCCTGACATATAGGGACATAGAGAGAGAGGTTTACTTCAGAGCTATGGCTTGCACCGCTGTAGAGGCTGGCAAGTGCCAAGTCCGTGGATCAGATGTCAGACTGGAGGCTTCTCCTGACTTGAGTAGCTGCAGGGACAGATGATTCCTAGATTGGCAGGTCAGACAGCAGGCTGCTGGCGATTCCTGGGATCAGCAGGCCAGGAGGGAGGCAGCTGGCTCACATCCAAAGAACCAGAGAATGAGCCAGATAGATGCAAGTTCTGACCCCAAACCAAACTCACCTAACAACCATACAGGACATGGTAGAACTGCCCCTGTGCATTTCCAAGACTGTAATTCTTTACAGGAGTAGAAAGCCTCCCCTTTCTCCTGTGGATTGGGTGGTGGTTTCACACTGCGGACCTTGTGATTAGCAGCCCAGTGCATAACCCCGACACCACCAGGGCTCCTGATGTAAGCTCCAGACCCAGCCAAAGCAAGCAAGCTTGTCATCGTGGAATCAGGCCCACCCACCGGACACTTCCTTGTGATTGATTGGCTCAAGACTGTGATCTGAGTAAGGGCATTTGCATCTCACCTTAATCGTCTTACAGCTGATTGGCTGCACCCAGCAAATCCCTGGATGCATGTGATTGCCTCATGTTCAAGCACATCCTGGGGACTCCTGGGCATCAGCTACCAACGCACTGAAGACCCTGGGAAAACTAATCCTCACAGGATTATGTGAATATTGTTTCCATGTCCTACAGGAGAACCATGAGGCTTTTGTTTGTTGAAGAGCATCGGAACGAGATGCATCTGGCCAGGGAGGCTGCAGGGGAGTTTGGGGTTATGGTGGAAGGGCCATAGCGTGAGCTGGGCTGGGACAGAGGGGTGCTTGGAAAGAGAACTGTTGGGGTTGGGGCGGTGGTGCAGAGAACATGGAGGCTCCCAGGCAGAGGAGAGGGAGAAAAGTATGTGTTGGAGAGGGGCAGCCAGTCCTGCTTGGCCGGAGAGTTCAGATATCAGACGTGGAGGAGGAGTCGGGTGAGATAACATGGCACAAAGGAAAACTTTTCCCACATCTTTTACCCAGATGTGAAGACGTCTGCCTGAGTGCAGGACGCAGTGTTTTCCAGAACGGATGTTTGCCCTTGTGACGATGAGAATGCCGGCACCTTGGCTCATCTGTACCCACAGCCCCAGACCTCCCGGTGACCCTCGGGTTGGTTGAAAGCTTGGCCCCTAAAATGCACGTATCCTGTGTCATGTGTCTTCTTGTCCCAGCGAGAAAAGTAATCCAAAAAGATTTTAACTGAGCAAACCGGGGTTCAGGAGGGGCCGAAGGACAGGGCCTCGGGCAATCTTGCTTCTGCTGTGGAATTTGGCTTCTAGTTAAGCATTTTCCGTGGCCCGGGAAACAGCATTTCAGGCCAGGACAATCCTGGCACCAAATGAAAGTGGGGCAGGCAAATGTGCTCAGTGAGGACGTGGGCTCGCTTGCTTTCGCCAGAGGAGGTAGACAGCAGCACAAAACAGGTGAGATCAGAAGGCCCCAGAACATTCTTCTCTGATCAATTAAGTCTGACATGATATATTCAGTTTCTAGTTTAGAGTTCGTTTTGTTGTGCTGGTGGTAGTTTTTCTTGGGAGGAGGGTGGTGGGCAGCAGGAAGAGGGCGTAGGGTCAAGGTGGGAATGGGAAGAAATACTGGCTCGGCTCTCAGAGGTAAACACAGCCACCTCCTAATCCTTGGTCAAGTTGTTTCCTGGGAAGGATCAGGAAAGGTTCAGCTGTGATAAATGTTTGACCTACAAATACCACCGATTAGCTGATTATCTGCACTGGGCTCTGTGGGGTCCAGCTGCATTTATCTGGCTGGCATAATAGTGGGACAGGCCAGCAATGGCTTACCTACTAATTCAGGTGTGTTGGTCTTTTTCCTGCCCCCAGTGTCATACAGCAGTTTTCTTGGCACCTGAAAACATACATACACCCAAGGGGGCTTCCAAAAGTTCGTGGGGAAACGGCATTAGCACAGAATGGACATTTCCCGTGAGCTTTGCGAAGCCCCTCCCTCATATAGTCATTTACCATTAATCCCAAAACAACAAGGGGTGTGCTTAGTCCTACTACCCACTGTTTTCTCGGGACTCTTTTCAAAAGATGAGCCGAGGGAAAGTCCAGCCCCGGGATGGAAACTTTTAAGCTGTCAACTTGGAAGCCCTGGTGATTCAAGGTTAGGGGAGGGGAGAGATTAGAGAGTGTGAAAGGGCCTCTCTTCACATGAAACTCGTCTCTCAAATCAGGGCCAAGTCTGTTGTTGAGAACTTTGTTTTTCAGCCTCTTCCCGTAAGAACAGCAGTGTTTGCTGTGAGGAGAGCTAAAGCGGCTCCCACAGGCCGAGGCTCGCACCCGAGCCAGTCTCTGCACCCCAGCTCCCAGAGAGATCCAGGGTAGCCAGTTTAGGGCAGTGCCCCCTCTGTGACCTGGAGTGAATCACCCTGTCTTCTTGGACATCTGTTTCCTTATCTGTGGTGTGAAGATGCTGCCTCAGTTCTCCTCTGTCTCTAGTACTGTTTCTAAACCCCACATAGACACGGTGAAATCATCTTCCTAAGGCTGAGCCCTGCCATTAGCGTCCTTGGGAAAGCAGCGCAGTTAGGGCTGGACGCTCTCTGAAGTGCTGGCCGGGTGGGACTCAGCCCAATCCATTTTTGTCTTGGGATTAGATGTGATTACTGTACTTGGAGCCTGCCTTCCCAGCTCCCCTCAGAAGGATGAGTTCTGTGTGCTTTTGGCTGACCTCCCACCGCAGTGCTTGACAGCTGTGTTGAGGCCCTGGCAGGCCAGTGTGGTGGGGTGGGGAGGGGAGGGTCCCACTCCAAAGTGACTTCATTCAGTGGGTGTTTAAAGCTCGCCTACCCAGACTCAGGTATTTATAGCAGGGGAGCAGCTAAGGAGAAAAAATAAAATAAAAAATTAAGCTACACCCTTCTTTATACTATGTGGGGACAGAGAGAGGCATTGTGAGGAATTTAGAAGGCAGAGCTGTATAATCCAGCAAGATATTTTTAAACGCTGTTTGTTGCAGTTGGCAGGGCCGGCCTTTCAAAGAAGAGGGAAAAGGAGAGTAACTGAGGATGATGGGCTGCCACGAACTCTGCAGGCTGAAGCACAGAGTCCGGTACCCGGAGGTGTGCCGGCTCTAAACTCCAACTTATTTCATAGTCGCAGGCTCTGAGTCCTGCTCGGGCAAATCAGGAGGAGAGGCTGGGTATGTGGAGTGGCTGGCTGGTCATGCCCCTTCCTCCCCACTCCATGCCCTGCGAATCCCCCAGTGAAAGACCAGTGAGCTGTTCTGGAGAAGTGGGAACGTGTGGCCCGCAGCGAGTGTTGCCTCTGTGAACACCAGGGATGGTGGTAGCTGCTGCTTACCTCGTCTCGGCAGCCGGGCAAATCACGTTTTACTCGGGGGCGGGGAGGGGGCAGGAAGATTTGGAACACGTTGCTTGCAGCTGTTCCTCTGGGTGTAATCCTCCCAGGCAGAGCCGAACAGGCCAGAACTATGTCGGGGACCCAGTTCTGTAGTAGATGAGAGAGCCCCCTCTAAAAAGGCACCGGGACAACCTCCCACTGCCCAGCAGATGCTTGCGAAGTATCCTAGGAGAAGCTGCCTGGTTTTCCGTCAGGTTGGCCTGTGAGGAGACAGATGGTGGTGACAGTGGGAGTGTCTGAGGATGAAGAGCGGTGAAGCTGAGAGCTGAGGGTACATCCACTTGTTCATTCGATAGGTATTTCGTGAGGACTTGTCGAGTACTAGCCAGTATGCCAGGTCTTGGAGATGGAAGACATGAATGAAACAGACGTGAAGGACAGGCAAGGAAGAAGGCATGTTTGAGGGACACAGTGAAGCCAATGTGGCTTGACCAGACAGCGGGGACAAGTGTCGGGGGGCTCAAGGAAGTTGATCCAGGAGCCCAGTGTGGTTGGGGTGGGGCGAGCATGGGAGGTGCGTTGGTGGGGGAGAGTCTTCAGGCAGGACCTTGTGTAACTGGCCCTTGACTTTTTATGCTGAGCGAGCCTGTCACCATGTGAAGAACTTAAGGCCAGCGATGACAGGATCTGACTTGCACTTGAGCAGGATCATTTTCTGTGGGAGTCAGGTATGGAAGCAACTGACAAGTTAGGGGGCTTTTGCAGTCATCCAGGTGAGACAGGATAGTGACGTGGGCTAGGTTGTTTTATCTTGAAGTTGGAGCCAATGGGATTTGTTAGCTGTGAGATTGGAGAGCGGTATCAAGTAAGACATGTTAAGTTCATGGGCAGGGCAACTGGGAGAATGAAGTGTCCGTTGACTGTTTGGGGAAGGCTAGAGAGGAAGTAGGACTGGGCCGAAGATCCAAGTATGATGTTGGCTGCTTACCTCCAACTGAATGTATATCGTTGGGAGGTGCTGACAGGGCAGCTCCCACTCATGGCAACCCCATGTACAGCAGCAGGAAGCACCCTCTGGTCTGGGCCATCCTCGTGATCATTATGTTTGATTCCATTGTTGCAGCCACTGTCTCGTTTCATCCCCTTGAGGGTCTTCCTCCTTTGTAGGGACCCTCTACCAAGCACGATGTCCTTTCAGAGTAGTCAAACCGAAACTCACCGATGTCAAATCAATTCAGACTCCTACTGATCTCATTGAACAGAGTGGAACGGTCCCTACGGGTTTCCCAGACTATCACTCTTAATGGGAATAGAAAGCCTGCCTACCACCTGAGCAGTTGGGGGTTTTGAACTGCTGACCTTGTGGTTAGCAACCCCACACTTAACTACTGTGCCACCAGATTCCCATTTTTAATGTACGGAGATGTCAACTAGGTGGTTGGCCTGTAGATCTCCCTGACTGGGAGGAAAGGCTGTCTTCAACTTCCTTAATTCTATGATGGATTGAAACACTGCCCTCTTTGCCCTTCCAGAGGGTGGGCTCATCCAGCAGCTTGAGTGGGCCCTCAGGCAATGGATATTTAATGATCAGTCTTATAATTCTTTGGTTGATGGCCTTAAGATTCCCTGAGGTTTGCTCTGGCTTCTTTCCGCAGGCAGCCTTAATGAAGATCATCAAACCTGTCGTTTCCTGTCATTGGCCTGGGGTCTATTTAATTAGGTCCAGTTGTTTCATGGCTGCCTGTGACTTTGCATGTGTCCTTCACGTCTGAAGAAGCAAGACTGTTTTCTGGCAGCTTTTCAGTATTCTTAGAGGTTAAGCCTGCGTTAGAACTTTAGTCAGGAAGAGAGTCCCCTTGAGTGGGCCCAGACCAGAGGGTGCTTCGTGCTGCTATACACGGGGTTGCCATGAGTGGGAGCTGACCTGTCAGCAACTCCCAACGATATACATTCAGTTGGAGGATTCTTGGAAAGACTCTGGGAGTTCTGAGGGAGTGCCCATGAGATGGTTCCGCCTCTGGTCCCGTTGGTGGAGTGGATGTGGGGGTTAGCAACACCGATTCTCCAGAACGGAAATGCCAAGAGTTGGCAGTTGCCTGCCAGTTAAATTACTTCTTGTCTCTGCACCTCAGTATTCCTCTTCTGTTAAATGCGGATAATCTAAGCTCCCATCTCATGGGGTGGCTCTTGCCGTGATCATCAACCATGGACTCCTCTGGAGAGCTGAGGACAAAGTGTGCACACGTGTACATGTCTCCGTCTCTGCCGCTCTCCTTTCATTCTCTCTTCTCTCGCAAGGTTCCACCCTCAGAAATTCTGATTTAAATGGTCTGGAGTAGGGCCCAGATGGTGTGGGCAGAGATCTTGGGAGTCTGGCAAGCAACGAGCACTCAGACATTAGCTGTTATTAGTGGTAAAAGAATCATTGTTCCAGAGCACTCGGGTTTTTGCCCCACCCAGGACGGTAACTTTCCTTCACTACCGCCTTGTCTGGAAGGTTCTCCGGAGAACACCCGAGAGACGCTGGAGTTGCTAGGTGTGTTGCACAGAGAGGGCCAAGTTAGATTCAGAATGACAGTGGCCCTGTAGAAAGATGTTCTCTACTCTAGTGATCCATGTTTCTTAATCCTTCTAATGGTGTGTGTGTCTGTGTAATACTATTTCCACTTCAAAGAGGAGGAACTGAGGTGTGGTGAGTCTGAGTCACTTCCTCAAGGTCTCACAGCTGATCGATGGTAGACTGTCATGACAGCTAGGTAGCCTTGCTCCTGATCCTCTGCCCAGCCGCACCATCTTCATTAGCTATCGTTGCTCCAACAGGAATTACCCCCTGGGGGGGGCCTTCGCAAACAGAAATGGATTTTCTCAAGCGACTCCCTGTCCAATAGGATTAGACACCTCCCGGTCCTGCAGCATTCGCACCGTTGTTATGTGTGAGCCTATTGTTGCAGGCACCCTGTCAGTGCATCCACCCTGTGGAAAGCCTTCCTCTTTTTCCGGCCCCTCCATATTCCCCAGCATGGGGTCCTCCAGGGACTGGGCTCTCCTGGTAACATGGCCGAGTTCAGAGCGCCCTTCTAGGGGAAGGTTTTCTCTCTCTGTGGGCTCTTAGGGAAGGTCTTTGTCTCTGCAGCTTCCTGGCTCCTTAAGTGTCACCATGTGTCTTGACCTCTCCTTGTTTTAATCTCTGTAGCACAACCGACTGACTCAAGGGTCACCAGACACAATCCTGCATCAGTCACATAACAAGGACAACCCATTCCCAACTGGGATTATAACCACAGGCACAGAGGTTAGGACTGACAACACACATTCAACCCGTAATGCCCACTGTGGACCCTCCCCTGCCGGAAGAGCCAAGACACTGACTTCTCAAAGCGGATCTGCTAGGTACTATGAGATGAGTCCCTGACTCAGTACCTGACTGTGCAGTAACTTTATATTATCGTGTAAGCCTTAGGTTCTGCTACCTGTTTTCCAGAGGCTCAGAGAAGTCCAGGTAGCATAGCTAGTAAATGGCACAGCGGGATCTAACCAAGGTCTTTGGGGCTGAGAGTCCTCATTCGCTCTGCCACCTCCCTCTCTCCTCCCCTCCCTGTCTCCTCCCTGGGAGAGGCCTGGGTGGGGATGAAGCACATCCAGTGATTTCCTGAGGAGAGGAATGAATGGGTTGGTCCAAGAGGTCCAGAGGAACTGAATTAAGCAACCGAACAACTGGGCCATTTAGGTGCCTTAAAATAGTCGCATTGCTCAGTGGGGTGGCCGGCCCGACCGGCCTGAGACCTGTGGTGTAGGTATTTGTGTCTGCCTGTTTAAAGAGACATCCTGCCAAGCACATCGCTTCTCCTGTGCGAATGGAATAACTTCCCAGAGACTGTGTGCGCTGGCTGCTTAAAATAGTCCAAGAGGAAGAATGTTTGGAAGCTGTTAGCTCCTTGAGTCTAATTCTTCTTGATTGATGACACCTCAGAGAGTGGGGGGCTCTTCGTATTTGCCCTCTGGCTGTTCCTGCCTGCCATACTTTAGTCCTGTACCCTCATAAGGCAGAGGAGTCTGTCACCAGCCAGAGTGGCAACCTCTCCTACAGTTTTTAATTGGGAGCTCTCCACACACCGGGGGCTTCTTTTGTTTTGTTTTGTTTTTTAGGGAAAAACTAAACCAAAAATGAGAAGACATTTGTTTTGGAATCGACCGTGTGTCTCTTCCAGCTGCCTTGGTTCCAAGATCTTACGTGGTGTGGTGTTGCTGCTGGAGCGAGAATCACTTATTTCATTTGTTCACTCTCAAACCTGGCCTGGGAGGGGGCTTCTCCTGGGGCGTCCAGGAGGCCGGACACACACGAGGAGAGCCTCGGAGCTGCTCCATTCAATCCGGTGGTCACGGGCCTTGGGTGGCTGTTCCCATTTAAGGTAAATAGGATTTATCAAATCAATCCCTCAGTCACGCTAGCCACGCTTCAAGCGCTGAGTAGCCGCATGGAGATCAGGCCAAAAGGGTAAACAACAAAATCTCCCAAACAATCACCTTCAGTGAGATCGACTTACATGATGCCCCAAGGTTGGGCTTCACTTTAACATGTTGTGAGGAAGGCACGGGGGCAGGGATGCTCCGTCCGTTGTACGGAGGGCTGTTGCTCTGGGTGGCGAGACCTACAGCCACAACACTGCCCTGCCGTTCATGCTCATGCCGGGGACCCCTGGGGTTAGAGGGCTCTCTTGGTTGTAATGTTTACGGAGACATATTGCCAGGACTTTCTCTGGGGCGTTGCTGGGTGGATTGTGAACCCCTGGTCTTAGAGTAGCGTAGAGCCCAACGTCTGCCCTATGGTGTGGCCCTGTGGGTGGAGGCTGCCATATCAGCCATCTCCATTGTTAAACATCTCCATCGTCACAGACAGTTCTCTCATGGACTGGGCCAGGGCTGCCATTCCAGCGTGAACTAGCGAGCAGCCACTTGAAACCAGCTCTTTGGATTTTCCACAGGTCTTAAATTCTTCCTTCTTCCTGTCGTTTCTGAAGCCCATTGTTTGCAGAAAAGGCAAGATTCACGGAAGCCCAGTTTAAGACCATCGATTCTTGTGACTTTAACCTCTGCACCCTTGACATGAGGTCAGGTTTTATGTTTACTCTGGTTTCAAGGGGCTGCTGTGTGCTTCCAGCCCGCCCTTGTCTGTTGAAAGGTGCACTCAGAGACATTGGCCTCGCTCTACATGAACACTCTGGGACTGTGGAGCCGTCTCCCTCCCTCCCTCTTCCTACCTCACCATCACCTGTACTCCTAGGAAAAGCAAGAACACCACACCTGGACTGTCCTACAGGCTGTGTGCTTGGTTCATGGCAGGCTTGAGAAGCCACAGAAAGAGGCAGTGTGAGCCCATGGTTAATAACACTACAGTGCATGCTGGGAATCGCACCTTCGACATTACTAAGCTATGTGGCCTGGGCAAGTCACTTGGCCTCTCTGAGATGGTCCCTGGGCAATAAGATGGTTATTTAAAAATGGCCTCACCAGAATTCTGTGGCTGGCTGGTAGTGAAGTGGTTAGGTGCTCAGCTGCTAAAGGAGAAGTCAGTGGTATGAGCCGACCAGCGCTTCTGGGAGGAAGATGGAGCAACCTGCTTCCATACAAAGATGAACGCCTCGGAAACCGAGGGGCAGTTCTACTCTGCCTATTTGCTACGACTGTTAAAGGACTCGGGGCAGCCAAGTTTACCAAACAAAATGAACGCATGTATGAAACGTTTAGCTTGATGCTTGACATGTGCAGCTGCTATAATAGAGTACAATGTTTAAGTGCATTTCTCATTTCAGCCACACAATTACCTCTTGAGGTAGATACTGTTGCCATTTTGAAGAAGAGGAAGTGGGCTTTGGGGAGTGCCGTTGTTACTGTTGCCACTGCTGCTCCATTAGACTTGGGTGCCTCCTTAGGTCTGCCCTTTCTGCTGCTCTCCTTCACGTCTCTTTGATGTAGGTCCCAAGGGGTTTGGTTGGGGCAGTTGGTTGGTTACTTGAATGAGGAACCATTGAGAACTCCCTACAACACACCGCCTGTTCCTTCCACGTTCGAGTCTAGCTTTTTACAGGCACATTTTGCCTAAATCCAGCCTATCTGTGGGGTCCTCGCAGAAGATGCTTTTGAAATGAGTGTTCTTGAGGGAAGTGGAACCAAGTGAGACCTGTCTGAGTAGAGAGGAGCTGAGAACATGGGGGAGCCGGTGGGGTGGGGGATGGGTTCAAACCTCGGCCCCAGCACTGGCCTAGAAAAACCCCAACAAACCCATTGCTGTTGAGTTCATTGACACCCTGTACGACAGAGAAGAACTGCCCCATAGGGTTTTACAGGAAAAGACTGTTACATACAGTTAATTATTTCATCTTTTGTGCTTTAAATTTCCCATCAGTAAAGTTAGGGAGACCGAAACGTACATGGCAAGGTGGTTGTGCCGGTGCCTGGTACAGAATAGCCAGGAGGTTAAGCTTCTACTGCCAGCCTCTGTATCACCGCGCCAGGGCCTCAGCATTGGGGGTCGTCCACACCTATGTGGTTGGTGCTTTTACTTATAAACATGCTCTCTCTCTATCCAGAAAGAGAATATTAGCGAAATGGAATGTGCATATCATAGGGCTCAACACGGCCAGTCTTCCTTCTAGAGCAGCAGTTCTCAACCTGTGGGTCATGACCGCTTTGGGGGTCGAATGACCCTTTCCCCTGGGTTGCCTAATACCATTGGAAAACACATATTTCCGATGGTCTTAAGAACCGAGACACCACTCCTCTATCCCTCTCCAGGCGGGTCCGCCTAAATGCAGATATGTCCACCTACAAGTACCCGGCGTGAAGACTGTTACCCATGCTATACCATGCTTCAAGACAAAATTTCATTTATTTGTCATTAGGAATAAATATTTCACAATCTATAATTACATATTGTTTTTGTGATTCATCACCATGCTTTAATTATGTTCCATTTGTAACAATGAAAATACATCCTGCCTATCAGATGTTTACATTATGATTCATAACTTGCAAAACTACAGTTATGAAGTAGCAACGAAAATAATTTTATGGTTGGGGGTCACCACCGCATGGGGAACTGTATTCCAGGGTCGCGGCACGAGGAAGGTTGGGAACCGCTGTTCCAGAGCCTCCTGAGGTAAAATGCGCAACACTGAGGGCTGTCATTTCCGTACCTCACATGGTAGCCACCAACCCATTTTCCTCCAGCCAGACCGGGCTGCGTGACCGTCTAGTCCAAGAGTGTCATCGCAGTTGCGTTGTTCATAAAGGAGTCATTTATGGCTTGATGTGTCCATAGAGTCATGCAATCATCACTCATTTGCCAGCATCCAGAATGTGCCAAATCTGCTGCACACAGTGGAGCCCAAACAGCCTGGAGTGGCCTGTCGTGGAATTGTCCGGTCCTGTTTATCGCCCTTGTTATGAGAAATGGGTTTAAACCGGGGAATCCCAGTGCGACTGAGAAGTGGCAGCGCCTCAAAGTCCCTTCTGCAGATGGTTCCCTCCAAGGAGGCAGTGCTCTCAACGGGAAGCTTCTGAGGGAAGAAAGAAAGGGTGTAGGGACAAACATGCTATTGTCATGCTACCACTTGTGTGACTGGGGCCCGTGCTGGCCCTCCAGGCTGACCAAACCATTGTCCTTTGTGTGACTCCTTGGCAGTGACGAATGTCTCTTGGTTAATGGGTAACTCGGATTCTTCTCGACAAATAGTTGCTTTGTCAATTCCAGGTGCTGTGGTCTCCTCTGTTCATCTGTGGCCCCTCAGACCTCACAAAGACTCAGACCGGGGAGGGGGTAGAGAGTGTGTGTGTTCTGACCAGTTGCAAAAGCACACACCTCTCCACCTCTTCCCTGAAATGCAGGAAACCCCTAAATCAGCCCTTGCCAGCCTTGGCTAGGAGCTAACACACTGAGGCATTTTAGCAATGTATATGCTGGGGGCCACCTTCGCTGTGTCGGGTGAAAACCATTCTCAAAGTGCTTTCAGAGGTAGCACACATGTTTTGTTTTGTTTTTAGTGTTGCTCAGGTCATTGAATGAACAGGCAGCGTCACTCGGAGATGAGTTTTAATGTATTGGCCCCTCTCCTTCTACGAGCAGGCATCCGACAAAGGTCTCTCTGAAGGAGCCCCGCGTGGGAAAGGTCGGAGAGAGGCTGCTGAGGGATGATGTCCAAGGCTGGTCAGTGAGGGTCTCATCTGCCAGCTGTGGGGTGAAGTTTGTGTGATTAAGCAACAGAAGATGGGGAAGACATATTAGCAGTCGCCAGTGTTCATGGGATGCCATCCTGCTAAATTCTCCCAACCAATGTAAGGCAAAGCTAAGAGAGATGTATGTTGTTGAGTGCGTAATACACGATGGCCACGATTCTAGTTATCTCATGCAATCCTAATACAGCCCTCGAGGTTGGTACTGTTATCCTTATTTTTAAAGGGAGGACACGGAGGCCTGAAGACGGTTAAAATGACTTGCCACAAGCCACAGGTGGCAGAGCTGGGAGGGGAGGTGGCTGCTGTCAGACCTGAAAGCCCAGGTCTTCCATTACTGGGAGCTGACTGGAGCTTCCTAGTTAATACAAATAGGCTATTGGGAATGATTCACATAAGAATTCTCAGTGTGGCGTATAAGTAGGATGTCAAATATCTTTCCAGAAGGGTCTTTTGTGCCATTTCTTCTCAAGGCACTATCCCTGCCCCCTCCGACCCGGGGGAGCAGCCTGAGTTGGGGAGCCAGCACCAGTGAGCCATGTCCCTCTGCTTGAAGCTGTCTGGATTTCAGCCTGCTCTTCTTCTCCTTCACTCCTTCCTCTCATTTCTTTCTGGCACCTACATGCATCTCTTCTCCTGGGGCCGAGACCTAGAGCCAGGGTATTCCTCAAAGTCAGTGCCGAATCAATGAACCAGCCTCCAGGATGCAGGTTTCACTCATGCCTCTGACGGAGCCTTTGCCTTAGCAAGGCTGGGTACTCTCAGATGGCCACCCTCATCTGTGTCCTGAGGGTATGTGTATGCAGCTGGGCCACTCAGGCTCAATGCTGCACCGACTGCTTCCTTGACAAATTATGTTGCATCTCTGTACCTCAGTTTGTCTGTCTGTGGAGATACTACTACCTCCCTCATCACTGTGGTGAGGGTGATATGAACGATACCGCCAAAAGGCTTGCAACTGCGCCTGGCACAGGAGCGTTTAGTGGTGTTCGGTTAGCCGTGATGATGATGATGATGATGATGATGATGATGATGATGATAATGGTGATTACTGGTTTGTGAAGAGAAGGTAGGTAGTCGGGTAAGGAGGTTCTGTGGTGACCCTTCTCTTGGTGTGGTGAAGGAACCCACCCATCACCAAACCCACCCTGAGTACTGCCATGGGGATATCAAAGGCTTTGGAGATGAACTGGGGCTTGGTACCACTAAACGTGACTCTGGAATGAAGCTGCTCAGCACCCTCCACCCGATGTCTTGGTTTTAATCGATAGAATGGGATGAGGGGCCTTCACTTATCTTGTAGGGCTATAAAGATGAAATGGGAAGATGTAAGTAAGCAAAGCTTCTTACAACGTGCCAAGACTCTGTTGGCAATAAGTAAGTAGAACCAGAAGAAAAATATCACTTGAATGAATCTTATCAACAAGTGGAAAAATCATCTCAGAAGATGACATCCAGCCCGAGCACTTTTGTAAGCTTAAAAAACAAAGCATACTTTACAGAGCACATCTAAAGCCAATGGTGGCTGTTGAGTCTTTCCCGACTTGAGGTGACCCCACTGTCTCTGAGAGCCTGCTCCAGCAGGCTGACCATGGTGGTGGCCGTGAAGGAGGGGATCGCCACGCTGTTCTCCCACTGCGCCACGGGTGGTCTCAGATCACCACCATGGCACTTTGTTGTGGCGTGGTGCTGTTGAGTCAGTGCCGATTCCTAGTGAGCCCCCAGCCCACAGAAGGGACCCTGCCAGTCCCGCACCGTCCACACAGCGGTTCTGATGTTTGAGCCCGTGGTTGCAGCCACTGTCTGTCCGTCTCACCCAGGACCACCTTCATTAACTGCCCTCTGCTTTACCAAGCAAGGTGTCCTTCTCCAGGCACGGGTCTCTCGCGGCAACATGTGCCAAGATGATGTCTCACCGTCCTTGCCTCTAAGGAGCATTCTGTCTGGACTTTTTCCAAAAGAGATTTGGCTGTTATTTTGTAGTTCAGTTTGCAGCTGAACACAAATGGTTTGCCACACCAGGCACAGTCAGTACAGTATAGAAGGAGAAGGGAGGGGAGGGGAACAAGACGACGGGTGAAGCTAGGGAGGGAAAGACGGGGATTCATGAAGGGGGCTGGGCTTAGCCATAGATTATTGCCTGGCTCTATCTTTTGTTTTGGATAAGTTTTATGATTAAATTAAAATGATCATGGTCCAAGGATGAGGAAACACCCACTTCTGGGCACCTGCGCTTCAAGAGTTACACCCATTCTCAATAGACAGTAGCTATTGATTATTATTAGCTGGTGAGCTGCCTGGACCCCTCCACAGGCCACCATTATGACTCCGTGGGGTCACCTGCCATCTGTGGAACAAGCCACTCGACCAAGCCCTTCCACTGCCAGCCCCAGTGGCTCACGTGTGGGGAACACAGAACACTGGGGATATTTCAGTTGCCTTGTTCCCTAGCTTTGGTGCAGGTCTCGGACATAAGCTCCTGTGTGTGTCTAAATCAGCGGAACAAAGACGTGGTTGTTTTTGTCCTGGCTCCGCCAGATGTCCAGGCTTTCATTAGGGTTGCTTTAGGAGCATTTGTGCTGGCCGGGAGGTTCTCTTTCCCAGGAAGGAAACATTTAGGTTGGATCGGGATGGTGTTTGCCTTGGTACGATCTTAGACCTCTCTGCTTTCATCGCCACCACCAAGAATTGTGACCTTTGCCTTTGGTTTTTCTTTACCTGTGGCTCTCGTCCCTGGCAGGAAGGGGGAACGTGCGGGGCCTTTGCAACACCCCTGGTCAGGCCGTGTGCTCTGGGGTTCGTGGCATGTGGATAGAGACATTCCTCACGTCCCGCCCCTTCATCAGAACTTGATAAAACAGAAGAGACAAAGCACGACTTTTGGAGGACGGAGACCTAGATTCAATATTGAGATCTGAGCCCTGTGATTTGAAGTCGAAGTGATTACTGGTGTTTCCTTTATTTCAAATTGAGGTGTACAGCTCAGGTGAGTTTTGACACAGGCAGAAACCTCACCAGGTCAGGATCAAGGTCTAGAACTTCCTTACCCCACGGGGTACCCTCGTGCTCTTTCTTGGTTCATAGCCACCGCCTCCCCCAATCCCCCACAAATAACATACCCAGTGGATCGAGTGGATTCTGACTCACACCCCAAGTGACTGCTCTTCTGATTATTGTCTCCATTCACAAATTCTTCCTGTTCTCGAATGTCTGAGTTCAGTGTCTTCATCTGTAAAAAACAAGCAGCAGTACTTGTGTCTTGGGGTTGAGTGAAGAGAAGTACTGTATATACTCATGTATAAGCCAAGTTTTCCAGCACATTTTTTAGGCAGTTTTTGTGGTAAAATTAGGTGCCCTGGCTGATAATTCGGGTCAGCTTATACTCGAGCATATATGGTAAATCAAACAACACACGTGAAGCTGTTAGTCAAACGGTTGCCAGCACAGTAAACATGAGAATGAACGTGTGGCTCTGGTGCAAGTTGTTGTCACGCTGACTCCCAGGCCTTGCACCCTGAAAAGCAGGTCTCTTCCCCTAATTGCTGGCGGTCCCCCCTTTATTTTCTGGTGCTCTGCGAGCCCATCCATGCCCTGCGATTCCCTGAACACACTTCTGACATGGTGTCCTCTGCGGCTTTCAGGGTTTCTTTTCTGAAACCAGTTCTTTTTGCTTCATAAGGCAGAGGAAATGGGCAGGAAAGCTGCCCATTTGCCTCTATTTGAAAGAACCTCTGTTTGCTCGATTAGCAAAACCAACAGAGGCCTTGCTGGACTGAGGGCTGGGCAGGCCTGCTCCCCAGGTTGGGGGTGCCCTGGGCACCAGGCTCGTTGGCCATTTCATGGCCGTAGAAGCAACTTTTCCCAGCTCCTCAAAAAAAAAAAAGAAAGAAAAAAGAAAAAAAGCACTAAACAAGGTAATCCACAGAGACAGTGAGTAGATACTAGTTCCTTAGGGTTATGGTGATGGGAGAGCTAATCATGGGTGATGAATGAAAAGGTTCTCAAATTGATTGTGGTGATGATGGCACAACTCTTTTGTACATTTAAACCATTAAAAAAAACAGCATGAAACCAAAAATCTACCCCTGTGATTGTCTGAACTTCTACAGTTATAATGGTCCAAGGGAAAAACATAAAGTTAGCTGAGTTCAGGGATTGGGGACACTGTTGGCATACTTTATGATTTGTCCTTTAGCCTGAGTGTATTGTATTATAGCCCTGGCTGTGGGTCAGTCTCATGAAGGGGGGTGGTGAGGTAGAAGGGAGCGCTTTTAGGTAGCAGGGAAGATAAGAGACACACAGAGAGGCTGTACAGGTAGATAGGCCCTGAATGTGTGATATGGTCTAGGGCTAGGCTAGCTGAAGACCATTGAGCACATGTTTGCAGCACACCCATTTCCTCTCACACGTGTGTCAGCCTCCAGGTGAAGAGTTACCATTGCTGCCCTCCAGAAATCGTGCGTTGGAGAGAGAGGACTGAGGGGGGAATTGTGACACAGTTAGTTGTGTGTTTTATAGGAAGAACACAGTCCCTAGACCAGATTCAGGATGTGGGCCTAGCTTGGTTTTGGGTGCTGTGTCATTTGGATTGAGAGCTGAAAGATCAATCTGAGTCACCCTTGGACATCTTGACCTGTGAACCACACCAGTGTGCCCTTGGGGTTCTGACACATTTCCAAGGACAACTTCTGTCTGTCCCATAACTTGACGTATTTGCTAGAGGTAAGACCATTGATCCCTGCTGCCC
>NW_022103958.1:17574680-17588700 GCF_000313985.2 Echinops telfairi
AACAACTGTGCTGCCCCATGCAGCTGAACGCACAGGTCTTCTGATTCTGCAGAAGCTTGTCATGTCCTTGGAGGTGGTGAGAGAGGTGTGGCGGGGGATCCGTTTGTAAGATGACAACTTTATTAGGATAAGAGCGAATGAGCAGGAGCGTCACCCTGACACAGAGCCAGAAGGGAGAGATGTTTGTTGTGGAAGAAGATACCCGCTGGGCATCCCGAGTGTGGCCAGTCATGGCGAATGGGGCCAGCCCTCCAGATTTCTCCAGTTACCATGGGACCCAGACGTAGACAGGAAATCATGGTAGGGTGGGACGAGGTCCAAAATACACATTGCTAGTATACAGGCTGCAGTGAGGAGAGGGAGTCAGAGAACAGTCTATCTATTTTCCTGAATGAGCCCGGCAAAGCCAAACTGGGCTGTTTTTCTAAGACTTCTTACATTTTATGGACCTGGTTCTCAAGCTTTAATTTTTTCCACATTAAGTGATACTTGGTGATTTGAAGTAACCCTTTTGTGTGTTTCATGGTAAAGCACATTTTAGGCTTGTGTGCATTTTCAAAGGTACCTCCAAACTAAAAAAGAACCAAAGTTCCTTCAGGCTAGGTGTTGGGGCCTGGCAATGGGGGATGTGGAGAGGCGACAATATAGGTACCCCCCCCCCCCACATCTCTTTCTGAAAGTAGGCTGTGCCTGTGAACCTTTTGTGAGCTGACATGATGCAAAGCAAAGAAACAATTACTTTTTACTTATATGGGAAAACATTTTCAGCATTCTCAGACACCCCCCTCCCCCCAGAAAAAAAAAACCCCACCAAGCCACACCCCAAACACATCAATCAAACCTAAACTAATGCTGACACAGTGCTCAAAGCCGGGGCAGCTTGCTGCTGAGCTGCTGCGTGCAGCTCCTGGGGCAGGAGCTTGCTGACATCAGTTCTCACCACCACACAACCCCCAGGGCAAGTTTCATTTTCCCCCTTTTCTGTGGAAGCTCTTTCTGTTGGAGGAAACAGGTAAAAGTGAAGCACTGTAAAGTGGACTTTTGAAAAAACCCGAGACATCCTCACGCCGCTTGTCTCGACTCCCCACATGCATCCCTTTGTGGTTCCACCACAGCAGGGTGACTCTCCTTGGAGCTGCCCGCTTGAAACCCCACTTTTCCTCATTTATGGGACAGGCCTTGGGGAGACAGGAGGGGTCCCCTGGAGGGCTTCTCTGGGAGACTGAAGGCCAGACCCAGCACTGGCACCCCTCCTTCAAAAGAAACTCATTTTCATCCGCCCATGGAGTTGTTAAAAGACATTGAAAAACCAGGAATGGGCTCTCACTTGTACTTTTGCAGATGTAGCTCTGGAAATGTTCTGAAGGGGCCTGGCTGTTCGAGGTGTGGGAAGAATTCCAGGCCTGGAAAGGAATGCTTAACAGGTCGCTACAGCACACCCCACGGTAGTTCTTGGGGAGCACGGTGGCCTGTTGAAGAAATGCTAGACCATGAGCTTGCCCCACTGAGAGCCACCTCCCTCTCCCTCCCCCATGCTGGCCCGGGGTACTTTATCAGTTGAATGCGTTTCACTGGCTTTATTGCCTTTATCCCACACTCTGACGTTTCAACCATGGCCGGCTTAGGAGTGAGAGGTGATGACAATAATCTTGAAAGCTGGAACCGTGCTTTATGGTTTTGTGAAGTACTTTTGCCGTCTTTCTCATGTGATCCCACAGCTGTTGTAAAAACTCAAACCACTACCGTGGAGCCAGTTCCAGTGCATAGCGGTGACCCCGGGGTTGCGGGCTGTAAACTTTTATAGGAGCAGATAGATGTATCGTTCTCCTGTGGGGTCGGCATTGACTCCATGGCAGTCAGTTTGGAGTGATATTGCCAGGACCTTGCTGAATGCTTTCTAAATGTCACCTTGTGTACCCCATGAAACAACCCTTTATGGTAGAGCTCCGGTGATTCTCATTTTACAGATAAGGAAGCCTTAGCTCAGAAGGATTAAGCCTCTCACCTGAGGTCATAAAGCTCACCGAGGGTGGACAAGGGATTTGAACTCAGACAGAAAGCGCGAGTATACCAGCCAAAGGAAGAAAGATGGGGCTTTCTACTCCCGTAAAGAATTATAGTCTGATTTTTTAAAAAAAGGATTACAGTCTCAGAAACCCGCAGAGTCAGTTCTGTCTTGTCCATGGGGTCGCGACAGTTAGCACCGACTTGATGGTCGTGAGCCTACCACAAACCAAGTCGCCTACCCTCAAGTCAGTTCTCACTGAGAGACCTGCAGCCCGTCTAGAACTGCTCCATGGGGTTTCTAAGCTGCAGTCTTCTCTCCTGCAGACTGGCTGGAGGGTTTGAACTGCTGGCCTTGCGGGTAGCAGCCAAGTGCTAACCACTGCACCTCATTCGCCCGTGTAACAAAGGGAAGCCCAGGATGGGTGGGTTTGTTGATTAACTCGTGCCAGTCGACGACCTATTTGGGGCCAGCAAGCATGTCTTAAGATCGGTTAACCTGAGCAGTGTTACCTGAGGGAAGTCACTGGAATTTCCAGCTCCTTGATCAGAAACGGCCAGTTCTATACTCGGTTTTCACAGAAGGGAGGGAATTCTGGGAAGCCTGAGCTTCATTCTCATCTCGCAGCACCTTTGATTAAACCAGGAAGCCGTAAAATCGGTACTTGTCAGCGTACTTCTGAGTAAGGTGCCTGCATCCAGATTCTCTGTAGACACTGCTTAAGAGTCTGAGCAAAGGGAAACAGACAGGCTTATTTAAAAGACCCTAGGAAGGGTGTCTTCAGGCTCAGCTTGATTCAGCGATGCAGTGGGTTTCCTTTGGCTTTGGGACTCTCTTTCTCTTGTTGGCTCTTGCTGCTCAATTCCACTGCAGAGTATTTCCCCCTTCACCCAGCAGGCCGTTCCCCTGCATTTGTGAACTGACTGTAGCAGCCTCGGCCCCAAAGTCTAATAGGAAAGGGGACAAGTTGGCTTCCCTGACAACTCAAACACAAATCCTGGACCTGAGTCTCATGGGCTCTGATTGGTCTGGCTTTAGTCATGTGTCCACCACTGAAGTCTCTGTGATCTGGGGTCACATGCTCAGCTGGGAGGACCTGTGCCCAGCACTGATGACCTGAGAAGCACAGGTTGTCTGTGAATGGAAGAGAAAAGAATGGATGCTGGGGAGACGAGAGGGATGCTGGGAGATGTGGAGGCAAGTGTGGAATGAAAAAGCCTGTGTAGAGAGGAACCTCTGCCACATCAGTCTAGGCAAGGATCACTTTTTTTTTTCCCAGAGAATTTCAGCAGACAGCTAATGATAATGAGACACTCCCAAGAATCTTTCTGTTGCAGCTCTTAGAGCAATTATTATTTGATACATTCTCTGACTTGAGCATGTGATTTTTCTAATGTAACCTTTCCTTTCTAGAAGAAAGCACTTCTCTGGAGTACCTCTTAAATATTCAGAGTCAGGTGTGATGGGGAGAGCCATTTAGACCCAGAATAGCTGGCAGGCGGGGCTTATTTCTGTCTTAATGGTGTCTTAAATTACGGCGGGTGAACTGAAATGTCACTCCTGCTTCCAGTCGATCTCCACTTTAGCGCCACCCGGCGTGCCCCAGGCCTCGGTGAGACTGTTTGGTCTGAACGGGGCGCTGTCAAACATTACAGGAACGTTCCTTTCGCTGATGGTTTTTAATCAACTGCAGATGCAAATGGGAGGTGTGGTCATGTCAGGGACCACATGTTTTCAGGATCCTGGATGGTTTAGTGGCTAATTTGCTTTCCATTTCAGAACTAAGCCAGACAAGGAGGGGTGTTATTAAATGTTCCCTTTGAAATACCTCCTGCTAACTAGATCCAGAGGGGGTGAGTGTTCAGCCAACCTAGGTTTTTTGAATGCCCGCCCCATGGCCAGCGTGACTGTAGATATCACAGGAGGATAGGTTTCTGCCCGGGAGAGACGAGATCTTGCTGCAATAACCACTCTCCCCACAGCCCAGAAAGCGTAACCAGTTGCCACTGCATCAGTTACGACTCACGGCAGCCCTGTGTGTGCCCAGGTAGAACTGGGCTCCCTGGGCCTTTCAGTGGCTGATTTTGCAGTGGTAGGTCTTCAAGCCTGCCTTCCAAGGCACCCCTAGGTGGACCAGAACCTCTCACCTCACCTTGCAGTTGAGGACGGAACTATTTGCCTCACCCAGGGCTTCAAACAGGAATTGTCGATTCAGCAGTTATTTGGAAGAAGCACGGCTTGAGTGCTCTTTAGAGTAAGGTGACCAGATTTAAAGCGGGACACCATTGGCCGGTGTGTGTGTGTGTGTGTGGGGGGGGGGTTCTTGATTAAAAATTTGGTCTATATGGACCAAATAGACTGTTCCCTAGCTTGTGCATTCTTTCCAAAAATCGGGACTGTCCCACCAAAAGCAGGACGTCTGGTCACCTTACTTTAGAGGCAAGGGTGGCGAGGCTTCATCTCAAGTACTTTGGACATGTTACCAGGAGAGGCCAGTCCTAGAGAAGAACAGCATGCTTGGTAAAGTCGAGGGGCAGCGACAAAGAGGAAGGTCCCGAACCAGATGCAGTGGCTGCAAAAATGGGCTCACACCTAGCTATTCTGAAGATGACTCAGGATTGGGTGGTGGTTCGTTGCGCTGCACATTGGGTCTCTCTGAGTCGGAACCGACTCCACGGCACATATGCAAAGGGCTCCCAAACCCTGTCGCATTTAGGCCACACAGCACCACTGGCAGGGGAAGGACTGTTAGCCTCCCTTTCTGAGAAAGCAAAGGAGGCTTGGGGAGTTTCCACAGCCTGCCCTGGCCCGGGTAAGTGTGTGGTGACTCTGGTTCACCCTTCCAGCTGCAAGCCCGAGTTCCTCCGCCCTCCAAGGCCATGGATGGAGACTGTCATTGCCGGATCTCTCACCATCAGAAAAGCAAGTTCTCCCCCGATAACAGATTTCATCACTCCTGAAACTGCAGGCCTGGGAAGAGAGAAGATTGCCTGACTGCTGAGGCCCAGGGCTTTCCAGAAGGAGGATACTGGGTGGGCCTCCTGCCAGCCTCTCTGACCCACGTGATCCTTCCATCTGCCTGACTTCCGACTCAGAGCTGCTGGCAGGGCTTGTCTGCAGCCTGGCAGCAGGACCAGGACAAGCATGTAGCAGATCGCCACCTCACAATTGGGCAGTCAGAGTGGCTGGGGGCTGCTGGGGCCACCCTCAACTCGGTATTCTCACCCCGTGCTAGATGACACATTTGGGAGTGCAGGCTGCACGGGATGGGAGGTGTTAAACAGACTGTGAGGGGTTGAGGCTGAGAGGCCAGACGGCAGGCAGACGCACCCTCACCACACAGACACGGCTGCCGGGGGCTTGTTTAAACCAGAGCCTGCCAAGGTCAGGGAAGCAGAAAACATAGTCCAGAACTATTTTTCCTGGTTATGATCATTTGTTTTTTTAATTCCCCCTAAATATAGTATTTTAGGGGAAAGAAGTAGAAGCAGAGGAATTTTTGCTCCAAAAACATATCGAACCTAATATAATGTTATATAGTTGAGAATCTACCCCAAGAAAGGAGGGCATCGTCCTGCGCTGGGGATTTTTTTTCAACAGCAACAAAAAGTACAAAAAAATGTACTTCGTGCTTAGTGCTCACTGTATGAAGCAATGAGCAAAGAGGGCAGATCCCACCGTCATTGCCCACTGCTTGGTAAGGACCAGCATGCATTCAGTTCCCAAAGGGTGGAAATGGACCCAGTCCTCACCTGCCCACCTCTCCATCCTCATTGCCAGCCACTCACATGGCACACTCTTGCCAACCTGGCTGCCCAGAGCTAACACGTCAAGGTGGACACTGCCCATGCAACTGCCCATGCAGTAGGTCTCAGACCCTAGCCACCTAGAGCTAGGCCAGAGCTCACACAGCAGAAGGGCACTTTCTTTCAGTCGGCCAAGTAGGCAGATGGCAGCCCCGGCTAGCTCTTACTGCTCCTTTGGGCTCATTAATGTCCTGGAACAACACAACATTCATGAAGAATACATCTTTTGGTTATAACTTGATTCCGACCCCAAAAGACATACATGGAGAGACACACAGGGTGAGGTCTGGGAGCAGTCACAGCACCAAGCTTCCGTGTCCCCAAAAGGAGTGTACTACCCTCTCACATGCAGTCACCAACAAGGCAGCTCATCTGAACTTCAGGACCAGGGCTCTGATCGCCTTCATTCTGTGACCCTGGTCGATTGCATTGTGCCTTTTGAGGTTGAGTCAACGTTGGGCTCCCCAGCCACCACTTGTGTGCTGATCATCTCCTTTCGCCTAGCCTCAGATCTTGGTCCAGCTAGGAAGAACCAGGCCAGAAGCCTAAATGTTTTCTGTGAGATGATGCCTCATTTCATGGGCTCTAGCTTACGTCATCTTTAATATTTTTTTTTCTCAAGTTAATGGAGATTGGAGAAAACTAAGAGAGAATGCCGGTAACAGAATGTGCCAGACCCCCTGGGAGTAAGAATCAGGAGACTTCAGGTAGCTGATGGGAGTAGAGGATCTTCCTCTAGCTGTCTATACCGCCCTCAAGAAACGTTATCTTCTCCAAGCTTTATATGAAAACTAGTTCCGTTAAGTTATGCCCCTTTTACAACTAGGGGGACATTTTTGCTAGCAATTTTCTTTCCTTTGAAATCTACTTTGTCTAATGTTCATTAAATACACTTTAGGTTTTCTTTCTACATATGTTTGTATAACACATCTTTCCCCCAACTTTTAATCTTAGCCTCTGTCATATTTGTCTTTTTGTACACAGCAGCCTCTTTGTTTGTCTGCTTTGACAATCTGTCTTAATTGGCATGTTTAAACCATTTCTTTTTGTATTTTTATAATGAAATATTCGTTGTTTTCTGCTTTGGTTCCTTTGTCTCATTTTCTGTCTCTACATTATTGGTTGGACCTTTTGGGGGAAAATTCCATTTTAATGAATCTACTGTGCATTTTGACTTACTTTTTAAGTGGCTGTCCTAGGGATTATGAGAATGCTTAACCTTTCATAGGCAACTTAAGAATCTATATTTTACTGCTTCAAGTAGAATGTAGCAGCCTCCCCACCATATAGGTCCCTGTGATCTCTCTATAAAAATAAAGCTGTGAAGGAGACTATTTTAACCCATCAGGGAATTCAAAGGATGTCCTAGGAATGAACAGCTTGGTGTTGATTAGTCCATTCACTCATTTAAGAAATACTGATCTCACATATAACCAGACAAAGAAGCATGATGGTATAGTGGAGTAGGCATTGGGCTGCTAACCACAAGGTCCGCAGTTAAGCCATCAGCCGCTCTGCAGGAAGAAAGATAGTGCTTTCTACTCCTGTAAAGATTTGCAGTCTCAGAAATGCAGTTCCCCTCTGTTGTACAGGGTCCCTATGAGTTTGCTGACCAGGCAGCAAACTCATTTTTCTCCTGGACAATCTATGGGATGACAGTAGTAACAGCTTGACACCACTGAGCACTTCTGATGTTCCATACACTGCTGGAAATCCTGTGCAGGCATTCTGTTATTATTCTAACTGCTATGATGTGTAGGTACTAGTGACACCTGCCCCTAATAAATAAGGAAACTAGGGCACAGAGAGGTCAACTTGCCGCAGGCCACCTAGTCAGTCAACAGGACAATTGTGTTGTTGTCGCATCAACTCTGAGTCAGCTCCAACTCACAGTGACCCTGCACAAGCGAAGGAAGCCCTGCCTGGTCCTGCGCCATCTTCACAGTGGTCATGTTTGAGCCATTGTTGTAGCAGCCGTGTCAGTCCATCTCCTTGAGGGTCTGCCTCGTTTCCAGTGACCCGCTCCTTTATCTAGCATGATGTCTTTGTCCAGGGATTGGTATCCCCTGAGATCATGTCTAAAGGACTTGAGATGAAGTCTTACCTTTCTCACTTCTGGCTGCACTTCTTCTAAAACAGACTTATTTGCACTTCTAGAAGCCCATGACACTGTCAGTATTCTTCGCCGACACGGTAATTCAGTGCATTGATTCTGCAGTCTCCCTTAGTCATTGACCAGCTTTCATGAATATGTGAAGCAACTGAAAATACCATGGCTTCTAGCAGGGAAGCAAAGAGGCCCACATGGAAGAAGCACACCAGCCTGTGTGATGATGAGGTGTCAACAGAAGCAGGTATCAGGTATTAGAAGATTCAAAACTAACAATTATATTGATGTGAAAGAGGGGAATTGAAGTGGAGATTCAAAGCCCATATGCAGACAATTGGACATCCCCCCACAGAGGGGTTACAAGGAAGGGATGATTCAACCAGGGTGCAGTATAGCACCGACGAAACACACATCATTCCTCTAGTTCCTGAATACTTCCTCCCCCTCCCCCACTACTATGACTCAGTTCTACCTTACAAATCCAGCTAGACCAGAGTACACACATTGGTACAAATAAGAGCTCTCAACACATGGAACTCAGGACAGATAACCCCCTCAGGAACAGCAGTGGGAGTAGCGATATCATGAGGGTAGAGGGGTGATGGGGGAGATGGAAAGGGGAGAGGGGGGGAACCCATCACAAAGTTAGATATATAGCCCTCCCTCCACCACAGGGGGATGAGTAACAGAAAGGTGGGTGAAAGGAGACAATGGACAGTGTAAGACACGAAATACTACTAATAATAGATCATTGATCAAGGATTCACGAGGGTGGGGGAGGGAGGGAAAAAAAGAGGTGCTAATACCAAGGGCTCAAGTAGAAGGAAATTATTTTGGAAAGGTTGATGACAACATATATACAAGGGTGCTTAATATTATGGAATGATGGCTTGTTACAAGATTTTTAAGAGCTCCCCCTAATACAACGATGAATTAAAAAGAACAGAAAATACCATGGCTTTGGTGACTTAGCCCTCACAGTAACATCTCTACTCTGGAAGAACTTTAGACCTCTTGAGTTCTCAGAGGGCCTTGGCCGGGAAGAATGCACATCAAGGAGTGCAAGCTCCTAGCTCTGTTGTGTGGAGCCCTGGGGCAGAGCAGATAGGCATGGGCTGAGGACTGCAAGGGCAGCAATTTGAAATCACCAGCTGCTCCACGGAGAAAGACTGGCTTTCTGCTCCAGCAAAGAGGTCCGGGCTCAGAACTCATAGGGCAGTTCTGTCCTCTCCTGGAGAATCACTGAGTTGACATCAACTTGACACTGAGTTTGAGTTGTTTTGAGTTCGATCTTAGGGAATTGGTAACTCTTCACTACTTTCAGACCATCCTCTTTAGGAGTCCACTGATGGTCCCTTTAAGAAGCTCCTTTCTTTCTGTATGCCTCCTGTTCCCATCTTCCTGTGGACCTTTATAGAGACCATCTCTGTGACAGACTACACCAACGATCCGAAAATGGGCCTCAGTCCTCAGGTTAGAACTGACAGAACTTTAAATGTGGTCTCATCCATATACTTTTCTGATGTGGAATCTGATGTGGGAGAGATGCAAAACCACACGCCCCTGGGCACAGCAGTCCAGGCCGAGCCTGGACTGGATAGAGACCTCCTGACTCCTGCTTTGTCCTCCTAGGACTTCCATGTGTATGCTTGGCAAACGTGTGTGGGAAGCTGAAGAATCGCCGAGCTGGAAAGTTTGATCAGTGACTGAACAGGGACAGCCAGCGGTCCCCTCAGGGGAGCGCTTCCTTGTATGCCAAGCCTCAGAGGGCTTTGGCATCTGGGTTGCACTATTTAATGACTTTTGGAGGCTGATCCTGGGGTTTGGCAATCATCGAAGCTGAGGTCTATTTGTACCCTATGCTTTGCATTTCTGGGAGAGGCAGGAGTGAACCCCAAGAAGAACTATGGGAGGGATAACTCAATCAAACTGGCACCTGCTTTTAATAGTGTGGGAATAGCAAGTAACAATCAGTTCATGGAGCAAATATAATGCAGTGTTAATAACTGCCTAGAATGCTTTGATGAATCAAACACACACAAACACACACACACACACACACACACACACATATACAAATCAGGCATCCATTAGTGATGCCTGTCATAGATGGGAATGGGCCGGAAGCATGCCTTCTGATATTTACCATCTCTAGTATAGGTGTCAAATAAAGTAAGACCTGGATTTTGTTTGTAGTTCCATAATATTTTCTCTTGTAGAATCGTTGTGAGAATTAAAATAAGAGTATATGTAAACAAACAACCACCGCCACTGAGTTGATTTCAACTCACAGTGGACCATATTAGTCTCATCTTTCTCCTGAGGGATGGTTGATGGGTTTGATCTACTAACCTTGGGGTTAGCAGGTCAATGCTTACCTGACAGTGTGATCAGAACTCCTTGAGTATATGTAGAGTACTTATTAAGTGGTAGCCATCCGGGTTAGGTTTGTAAGGAATTTTAAGAAGAGAGAATTCAATTTGTTCAAGTATTTCCATGCCTTCTATGCATGTGGTATTTTTATGTACCTGGTTTTGGCACTGGGGAAAGAAAGATAGTACAACATATACTAGATCTCTCATCTCATGAAGGTAGTTCTCGATCAGTGGTTCTCAACCTTCCTAATGCCGTGACCCTTTAATACAGTTCTTCATATTGTGGTGACCTCCAACCATAAAAGTATTTTCGTTGCTACTTCATAACTATAATTTTGATACTGTTATGAATCGGGCGACCCCTATGAAAGGGTCATTCGACCCCCAAAGGAGTTGTGACCCCCAGGTTAAGAACCACTGTTCTAGATGAAAGAAATAGGTAGGAACTCCAAGCTAAAAAAAAACCCCGAACTCGTTGCCATCAAGTCAGTGCTGACTCAAAGTGACCTCCGTGGGTTTCTGAGACTGTAACTGTTTATAAGAGTAGAAAGCTCAGAAGCAACAAAGCCCACATGGAAGAAGCACACCAGCCTATGCAACCGCGAGGTGTCGAAGGGATCAGGTATAAGGCATCATCAGAACAAAAAATCTTACCATAGTGAATGATGGGGGGAGTGCGGAGTGGAGACCCAAAGCCCAAAGCCCAAAGCTCATCTCCTCCCCTTGCAGAGGGGTCTCGGGGAGGAGATGAGCCAGTCAGGGTATGATGTAGCAACGATGAAAAATACAACTTTCCTCTAGTTCCTAAATGTTTCCTCCCCGCTCCCACTGCCATGACTCGAATTAGACCTCGCAAGTCTGGCTAGACCAGAGGATGTACACTGGTACATATAGGAATGGAAAATACAGGGAATCCAGGGCAGATGAGCCCTACAGGACCAGTGGTGTGAGTGGCAAAACAGGGAGGGGAGGGGGAGAGTGGGTAGGAAAGAGGGAACCGATTACAAGGAACTATATGTGACCTCCTCCCTGGGGGATGGACAACAGAAAAGTGGGTGAAGGGAGAAGTCGGACAGGGCAAGATATGACAAAATAACAATTTATAAACTATCAAGGGCTCATGAGGGAGGGGGGAGCAGGGAGGGGAAAAATGAGGACCTAATGCCGGGGGTTTAAGTGGAGAGAAAATGTTTTGAGAATGATGAAAGCAATGAATGTACAAATGTGCTTTACACAATTGTTGTGTGTATGGATTGTGATAAGAGTTGTATGAGCCCCTAATAAAATGATTTAAAAAAAAAAAGAGTAGAAAGGCCAGTCTTTCTCCAGAGGAGTTGCTGGTAGTGGTTTTGAACTGCCAAGCATGCGAATCGTAGCCCAACACGTAACCACTATACCACCAAGGCTGCTTACTTACTAGTTAATAAAGAAGTAGGCTCACTTCAGAGAGTGGTAAGATTATTGAGTAACTACAAAGTCTCGTGCTAATAGGCCCAGCGATGAGCTTCCAAAAGCTCCCAGGCATTGGAAACCGTAAGCCTGGTTCTACTCTGAAACACACGGCATCTCCATCAGACTCAACGGGGTGGCAAATGTTGATTGTTTTATGGTCCAGGTACTGGACTCAATGCTTTGTACCTAGTAACTCGTTTTGCTTCTAATATTTAAAACTGATTGCTATTTTGTTATTGAGAATGCTGACAGAAGAAACACCAATTCAACAATTTCTGCATGCACAGTTCAGTGACCTTGAGTTGTGCAACTATCTCACCCTCCTTTTCTGAGTTGTCCCTCCCCATTGAGGTGAGCTCCCTGTCCCCTCAGGTTCCTCTCCAGTTTTTTGACTAGCTGTTGTCAGTTGGATCCCATAATGCTCCGGGCAGTCATTTGTTATTAGTTCAGCTAACCTGCTCTTGGCTTTGAGGCGCCCTGGTGGTGTAATGGTCGTGCACTGGGCTACGAGCCGTGTGGTTTGAAACCACTGCACTCCGAGGGGGAAAGACGGGGCTTCTGCACCCGTAAAAGTGACAGTCTTGGAAACCCACAGGGGGTCGCGATGAGTCCGAGTCTTTGGTTTTAAGAACGCTTCAGGAGATATTTTGGTTTAATGTTTCAAGATTATCTCAGGGCCACAATATCAGAGGTTCTCTAGCTTTTTTGATAATAATGCATTTTGGGTAAAAGTGTGCAGGGCAAAACAAGTCCCATTCAGCAATTTCTACACAGATTATTTAGTGACATCGGTTACATCCTTCACATTATGTCAGCATTCTAGTTGTTCCAATCACTCATGAAAATGGTGCTACGCTCTTAAATGGTGGTTCGTATTGGAGACAGGAGAGGTTACATAACTGACCCCAAAATGACAAGAAATGATGAAGAGCTTCACATCCAGGCCTAGCTAATCCAGACCCAATCTCAGTGTGTGCCAGCTATTCCTTTGTGCCCATCATTGGCTGAGATATGTAATGAGCCTGGGTTTCCCCTTACTTGGCCTCTCTGCCAACCAGCCTAGGCATCAGCTAGTCTCAAGTGGACCAGCCCCAGGGTCAGAAGAAAACCCAAATGTGCCTCTCTGAAGGCTCTAGACCAGTGGTTCTCAACCTGTGCATCACAACCCCTTTGGGGATTGAACTACCCTTTCACAGGGGTCGCCTAAGACCATCGGAAAACACATATTTCACATGGTCTTAGGAACCGAGACACAGCTCCTCTATCCGTCTGTAGGTGGGTCCATCCACATGCAGATATGCCTACATACGAGTACCTGGTGTGAAGACTGTAACCCATGCTATACCATGCTTCATGACAAAATCTGTCATTAGAAATATATTTCACAATGTATAATGACATATTGTGATTAATCACTATGCTTTAATTATGTCCAATTTGTAACAATGAAAATACATCCTGCCGACAAGAGGAAAGTAAAAGGAAATAAAGGTAAGAGTTAGGAGGCAAAGGGCATTTATAGAGGTTTAAATAAAGGCATGTACATATGTAAATATATTTATATATGTGGATGGGGAAATAGATTTATGTGCATATATTTGTAGGTTTAGTATTAAGGTAGCAGATGGACATTGGGCTTCCAGTCAAGTACTCCCTCAATGCAAGAATACTTTGTTCTATTAAACTGGCATTCGATGATACTCACCCTCCTGACCGACACAATCGCTGAAGACAAAGTGGATACATAAGCAAATGTGATGAAGAAAGCTGATGGAGCCCGGCCATCAAAAGATCTTAAAGGCTTGAAGGTAAACAAGCGGCTATCGAGCTCAGAAGCAGCAAAGCCCACATGGAAGAAGCATACCAGCCTGCGTGATCATGAGGTGTCGAAAGGATCAGGTATCAGGCATCATCAGAACAAAAAATCATATCATTGTGAATAAGGGGGAGTGCGCAGCGGAGACCCAAAGCCCATCTGTAGGCAATTGGACATCTTCTTACAGAAGGGTTGTGGGGAGGAGACGCCAGTCAGGGTGCAGTGTAGCAGCGATGAAACATACAACTTTCCTGTAGTTCCTAAATGCTTCCTCCCCCGCCGTCCCACTATCATGATCCCAATTCTACCTTACAAATCTGTCTAGACCAGAGGATGTACACTGGTACAGATAGGAACTGGAAACACAGGGAATCCAGGACGGATGATGCCTCCAGGACCAGTGGTGAGAGTGGTGATACCAGGAGGGTGGAGGGAAGGTGGGGTAGAGAGGGGGAA
>NW_022103958.1:17589011-17631396 GCF_000313985.2 Echinops telfairi
TTGTATGAGCCCCCAACAAAATGATTTGTTTTTAAAAGAAAGAAAATGCATCTTGCCTATCAGATATTTACATGACGATTCATAACAGTAGCAAAATTAAAGTGATGAAGTAGCCATGAAAATAATTTTATGGTTGGGGGGAGCTCACCACTACATGAGGAACGGTATTAAAGGGCTGTGGCATTAGGAAGGTTGAGAACCACTGCTCTTGTTCTTCTCCACCTGCCATATAGAGAGGACCTGAAGCCAGTGTGCTAGTGGGAGTGAAAGCTTTGAACCAAGGCTTTCTGTCTAAGGTAGTTAGTTTATTGTGCCAACCTGGCCAATAAACACATGTGGGGTTACTTGAAGGGCAGAGGGATAAATTGCTAGGTAAGCCTCTCCTTTCTAGTTCTTGGGTCTCTTGCTTTCTGATGGTAAGACCAGGGTGCAGCTGCCTTAGTTAGTTCTCTGCCTCAGCTTGCAAGGCTCACTTCCTGCGAGACATCCCTGAGGAGAGGTCACATGAACCTACCCTGATCCAGCCCTGGGTACTGGAGCAGCCGTGTGGAGACCCCCTGCCAGCGCTGAGATGCTTACACATGCACTGATTTGGCTTTCCTCCTGCAGTCTACATCATTTGTGTGTGCTTTGTGAGATGGAGGAGACTTTGTGGATTGGTGTCAGACATATGGGTTAAGAGGTTAATGTTGGACTTGTGGGCGTGGGCAGCACTGGGTTGGGATGTTTTGATGTGCACTTAACCTTTATCTAAAACTCTCTCTTACACATGAGTTTCTGTGGATTTGTTTCCCTAAAATACCCAGACTAACACACTGTCTATTGGGTCTCAGCAGCAGAATGTTCCATTCCATGGCCTTGCTCACTGTTCCTGTCTCGGGTTTGGATGAGACTGCTCCAGGGCTGCTCCTGTGACTTCTGGGTAGTGCAGGCACAGTGCCCCTTTGCTGATACTTGCTGAGGCAGTGCTGGCCTTGCCGCCAGGTGGTCAGGCTGGGAGAGAAGTGCCTTGGTCAGCACAACTGACTCAGACTCCTTACCTGGGCCTCTTCCTTTGCAGGACACACGGGCTTCTCATCTTTAGCCCTAGTACGAGACTTCTTGGTATTTCTTTACCCAAGAATCTTGGTTCTCTAAACAGTTGGATTCCTGGATCTGGTGGTTCAGTTGCCCAAGGAAGACCTGTACACAACACATTGGGTCCTTATCACATCATGGGTCACCTCCCAACTCAGCCCAGCAAGTTCTGACTCCTCAGCTGGCACTAAATGGAAAATAATCCCCTGGGCTTTGGGACTCTGTACTTATTGGTGATTCACAATCCAGTAAAAACCACCTTCTTTCGGACTGCCCAGAAATCTAGGCTGGGATTTTGATGACTCTGCCACTATATATTTAGTAGTTGAAACTCAGAGTCATGACCTGACTCTCCCTCTAGCTGGTCAAACGACCTTAAGCTGGTCTGTTAACCTTGGGAGGCCATGTTTCCTTTGCTCAGTGGTCTCTAGGAGGCCTGGTTGTGCACTGGTTATGCACCCAGCTGCTAATGGAAAGGGCAGTCATTCAAACCATCTTTCAGGAGAAAGATGTGACCATCTGATTCCATAACAAGTATAGCTTTGGAAACCTTATGGGGAAGTTCTTTTCTATCCTTTTAGGGCAACTAGGAGAGGAATCAACTCTGGTGGTGGGAGATATATATATATTGTTTCAGGCTGCTTTTAAAATGAGTGATTCTTTGAAGAAGAAAAAAGAAAATGTGTGATTAATCTTGAGGCAAAAGCTCTTTCTTATTCAGTCAAAAGCTCGCTTTCTAACTCCCCATTGCACTTTGGTTGTCAACACCTGCTTATTGAGCAGCCTGGTGTCCCGTCCAGCACTGCTTTAAGGAAGGAAAAATAGAAGATGGGGAGAGAGGACAAAGCCCGGCTCCCTTGCCCTTGGAGAGATTATAATTGCCAGGGCAGATGGTAAACAATATGGGATTGACCAGGGCAGTGGAACCAGAGTGCAAAGATTGCCTAAGCCAGGCCTTCTCCAGCAAATCCAGAGTATAAACAAATCACAGGGGTGGCGTGATCAACCTGCCAAGGAGAAGTTGTGTTTTTATGAAAGCCCATGCTGTGCAGTGCCAAGGGTGCTTACACTGGGCTTGCCCCAGCCGTGTTGCTTCTCTGACCACTATTGAGTTGCCAGATTCCCACTCCTGGGGTCCCCACGTGTGTCAGAGTGGAACCAGGTTCATATGATTTCCAGGGGCTGGTTTTCTTAGACCTGATCACCAGGCCTCTATCCAAGATGCCACTGGTGGAGTCAAACTGCCAACCTTTAGGTTGGCAGCCAAGCGCATTCATCATTATGCCTTCCAGGCTTGGTGGCTGCCATGCAGCTCGTTGCTCCCCTCCCACCCTGAATACCTTCTTATATAGAAATTCTGTAACTGAGACTGATGAAGCCTGCTTGATCTGCCCAGATCTGTAAGCTTTTTCCCATATGCCTTTCTGGGCTTCCCCGGTGAGGTCATTCGCGTACGCAGGGTAGAAACTGTGTCATAAACTTCTCACATATTCTGGGTTTCAGGGCCGCCATAGGCGCCCACTGTGTCCCTTTCATGTAGTCAATTAGAGCAGCCCAGCCTAGTTTTACTAATTCTTGGAAACTCTTTGTATGCAGCTTTTATTGTTGCAACTTTATTACTGTTGCACACTGCATCTTAAAAATGGTTATGTATGTGCATATATTCTGGAGTGCTACAGATTATCTGTAAAATTGAGTTTCACCAGCTCGAGTGGAAACAGTGACTTGGCCCGCTATTTCCACCGCTCAGGATCAGCCCGGTGCAGTTGTAGCTGATGATGAAATATTTGTGGCAAACACATGTTTGCACTCAGCCACTGACTGTTAAGCTTGAGGGTTTAAGGGGAGCAAATGAGCCAAGTGAAAGAGATGATCCAAAAAGTATCTTTTGCTTCCAAAGGAGCAGGAGACCCAGACCATAGGCTGGATCTGAAGCTGAGGTTAAAATGAAATTATTTCTAGAAAGCATGTGTTCAGCTGCCGAGTCTTTCCAGTGAGTTTCTGACCTACAGCCCAATGTGCTAACGTTGACAGAGGAGCAAAAGGAACCTTTGGTAGCTTTTCAATTTCAACGATCCATTTGGTGGCAAGTGCGTCTGTGAAGATCAGCCTCTGGGACTGACCACAGCATACAGCCTTGTGTTGAATGACCTTGGCAGAGATCTGCCTCCCTCAGATCCCCTACCGTGGGAAGCAGCCTTCGGAGGCTGGACTCGTCATATGTATCCTGCAGAGGGACATCAGCTTTTTTGGCTTTGTTCTAATAAACAAAGTCTGGCTGCTTGATCCCAAAGTTGTTCCTTTTTGTCCTCTGTTGAGTCAATACAAAGCACTTTTCTTCCTTTAAATTTAATGCTTGATGCTGATTGGTGAGAAATTGTTGTATAAGCTGTTGCCAGACGTGCTCCCAAGCCACATCCATTTCTTCTTCTGCCAGGAGAAAGTGCCCACTGTTTGGCTGGCACAGGTATTGTGAATCTTGCCTGTGTATTAGAACACAAAACCCAACTATGAAAGAGTGCTCGACATGTGGGTGACTGCCCCTGTAACTCCGCATATGAAGAGGATGGTTGTCTTTGAGGGCACCTGTGTGCGTAAGAATTGGGCTCACAGCATTAAGCCTCAGGGCCATGTGCTCGCTCCTACCCAAGAGCCCCCAGAGGCTTCAGGGAACTGAATGCAGAGAAAGGGAACCCAGAGCACATCCCTGGAATCAATCTAATTGTTTCCATTCCTCCCTATGAATGTTTAGGGCTTGTATTCCTTAAAGCTTTTGGCAGCCCAAATCCAGCTTTCCGTGGTCTTGGGATTTTCCCAGGGCCAGAGGTGGGCCTGGGAGAGCCAAACCCCTGACACCTCACTACCTACCCAGGTCAGCAGGGCCAAGGTCACAGATCATTTCCTATAGACTCATTTCTCTCCATCAGCAGGACCCAGTCAGCCTGAACCGGGTGTGTTTATTCCATGAAATCCAGGAACCTCGGCCACTGGTTTTAATCAGGAGACTTGCTTTGTGGTAATTTGGGCTCCTTTACCAAGTCTGGTCCCACTTAGGCTTCCAAATGCCAGGCGAGCTTATTTCCACAGATAGAGTGTCTGCCACTAACAGGGCCTTACATAAATGAGGACTGTCCAGAAGACAGGCTCGCTACAGTGCCGGCCTTTTTTTAATGTGGAATTTTGAACTCTTGAAGGGATTTTTCCAGTCTTTGTTTTTTGAAAGGAGGGTAAGATAATACGTGGCAGCCTCTCTGGAGAAGTCATTTGGAGAGGGGCTGGGGCTCGGCAAAATGAAAACCATCAGAACCGTTATGGGGCTGATTGTGCCTTGTACAGTCGTGTCTCCCTCAGCTTCTCCGTTGGCGCCTAGCAGCAGCGCAGACTTCGTGGGAGAGCAGTCACACAGCCCCTGCATCCAGAGTGACCCCCCACTTGGTTAATGAATGGTAGGTTAGAGGTAGGAGGACTCAGAGGAGCCTCAGAAGAGAGTCCGGGAGCTCTGCTTCCCCAATCCTGCCAGTGAAAACCTTCCAGAGCGAGGGTCTGCTCTGACTGAGGGCCACCATGAGTCAGAGTCAATACCACAGCAACTGGCTTTGGGTCATTTTCTTAAGAATTCTTAGTAATTTTTGAACAATGGGTACCATGTTTTCTGAAAATCACATGGCCAGTCCTGTTTAGAAGGTCTAGATACTGGGGCAGACATTTGGGGTGAAGGCTGGGCTTTGACACTTGTAGGCATGGGACCTGGGGCAAAGGGCATACTGACCTTTTAATCTCTGGGTCCTCTTTTCAAATGAGAACCATCTGGCACCTGTCCCTACAGCTGCTGTTGTGCAGAGAAGAAAAGATCATACAGGTGCAACGCCAGGCATGCTGAGTGGCCCACAAAACCAAACCAAACCCGTGGCTGTCCAGCCGGTTCCCTCCAGGACAGAGTAGATCTGCCCCGAAGCATTTCTGAGGCTGTGCATCTTTATGGGTGCACACACAGCCTCGTCTTTCCCCTAAGGAACAGCAGTTGGGTTTGACCTGCTTACTTTTCAGTTAGCAGCTGAGCACCTAACCTATTGTGCCACCATCTGGCACATCATAGCCCCTTAAAACAGACACACATCTTCCCAATCATTCGTTTTTCCACGGGACAAATACTGTCCGTGCCAGCATGGAATCAGTGTGGAGTAAACAACAAACGACAGGGCCCTTGCACTCATCTCCACGAGAACCCAAGCTCATGGCACAGGGCACACCATGCACCCCTTCTTGAACAGATTGCAAAAGTTTTGCTCTGGCTCGGTTGTCCAAGAAGAGCAGCTTCCAGGTCTGGTGGGAGGCCTGCCCCTGGAGGGAAGGGCCAGCCATCCTGCCCTAAGGGTGCTTGCTGTGGCTGGACATCTGAGGAAGCAAGCAGTGCTGGGTGCCTGGAAATAGCTCGGGCAATATTTTCCACCGTCGCTCCCATCTGCTGGTGTAACTCTGGGGACCCGGAGCCCTCTTAGCATCCAGTGTTTCTTTCTTGCTCCTCGCTTGCCTCCACTGTGACTCAGCCAGCCCGTACCCTGTGGCTTGCCCCACCTTAGGGAACTCAACTCAGCCTAATGCCAGGAGTGCAGAAGGGGGAGCCAGGGAGAGATGGCAGTTAAGGTTTTTGCTAAGGAAGGTTCTATTACAGGGGCAGCGCTAATGGTGATAACAATTAGCTCTCCGTGATCATTTGTCAAGTGCCAGACACTGACCTAAGTACTTTACACACTTACATGAGCCCTTCCAAAATTTTATGGGAAAAAAATCCACGATCTGCTCATTTCTGCCTTTCCCAGAATTTTTTGAAGGCCCTTTGTAGCAGCTCCTTTCACCTTAGAGTTGTAAGGTCCCACCATTACGGAGGCCGCAGCCTTCATCATGGCGTTTCTCATACTTGTGTATTTCTTTCACTTGCCTACATTGATAACATCATGTGCACAAAGTGAGTAAGTGAGTGTGTGTGTGAGTCAGAGACTGGATGAGTGTGTGTGGTACAAACTCCTATCCGTGCCCCTGGGTATTTGTGATGTGATGATGCTATCCTGCAGACGTCTGCCCTCGTCAGATGACCTAGGTGAAGATGACTGGCTTGTTGATGAGGGAGAAGGGTGGCCTGGCCCCAATGGGCAGGAGGCGGAGCTTCTTTGGTGAGTCCGAGGGTGACTCATGCTGCTTCGGTGCTGGTTAGCCTTGGGAGCCAGGTGTCCTGCAAGGAGCTACCAGACACTCGAAGGAATGTGGTCAGACCACATCCTACCCAAAAGACTGCCAAGGTGCTCAGGAGCCAGCCAATAGGGAGCTGTGTCTCCAAGCCAGCCCTTCGGAGCCAAGGCCAGGAGCACATTTGGACTGACCTCATTGCACGGAAGCCTCCAGAAACCTTTGCGCAAGAAACTTCATGTGGAGCTCCTGTATAAGTTTCCCGACCGACAGAATTAACCCTTTCAGTCCAGGACTAGAGACTGTTTTTGTATATACAGTTTCACTTGTTAATAGAAGTGGAATTTTTGTTTGTTTGTTATAAGAACAAGATCCGTGTTTGAAGCCTAGCCCTGCCACTTGCTAGTTCAGTAACTAATTCAAGTGATGTATCTTCCCCTAAAATGGGGATAATAGAACCTCCTACCACTTGGAAGGGTTCTTAGTGTATATTCACACATATGTAGCTCATAACATGTTGGTTTTTTTTTAAATCCAGTCAATGCCGCTGCTGCCCTAGATAAAGGAGAGCATATTCTTAGATCAATTGAGAGAGGAGAAGAAACGGAAACTCAGGACTTGAACCCCGTGTGATATTGGGAACCAGTTAGAATTGGGCCTTTTGACCTCGAAATAGTACAACACAGCAGATTCTATCAGAAACCAGCCAGTGGTTGTTGAATCCGCTGTGAATCATGATGGCCCCAGGTGTTTTGTAGTTGAACCTGTGTTCCATAGGTTTCCAGTGGCTGATTATTTTTTTGGGGGGGTGGGGGTATTAGATTGCTAGGCCTTTCTTCCAAGGTCCTTCTAAGCAGACTCGAAGCTTGAACTTTTTGTGAGCAGCCAAGCAACCCCACTGAAGGCTCTCCTGGAACCCCCTCCTGACACTTGATTCCAATGCAGCAAATGTTTGTCAAGTCCCGCCGAGTGCCTGGCATTGTGCTTTCCTGTGTGGCTCTCCTTATAATCCTGGGCAGGCAACCTCCGGAAAGCTGGTTGGCATGCCCCGTTTGCAGGTGAGAAGACCTGCAGGTGACCCGTTTTGCAGCTTGGACTCTGAATCTTCTGACCCAAGTCCAGTGCTCCTTGGCTCCTAGAACCTGTTACTAGAGAGGACAAAGTAGGACAGCTCCATAGAGTTTTCAAGGCTGTCAACTTTTCAGAGGTGGGCTGCCACCTCTGTCTCCCAGTGGCTGGTCGATTCAAACTGGTGATTTGTTAGGTAGATGCTGAGCCCTTAACCACAGCACTGCCAGGGCTCACTAAACTCTTAGGCTTTGTAGAACTGTGCTGAGAGAGTGAGTCTTGAACCAAACAGGGAGCAAGTGTTTCGGGTGCTTCTGGACAGGCTCGGCTCTAAGCCACCCTTGCAGGCAGAACCACCTGCTGTCTCCCAGGCGGTTTTTGAATCCCTTTCTCTGAATGAGCTGGTAATTAGCAGTCCCACCCCAGCCAAGTACTAGCAGTCGCTTGCTCATTCATACTGTTCACTCCCTCAGGAGAGAAATGGTATAATTATCACACACACACTCTCTCTCTTTTTGAATCTCCATGTAGGTGGGGCTCTATCTCACACACACACTCTCTCTCTCTCTCTCTCTTTGAATCTCCATGTAGGTGGGGCTCTATGCTTTCATCTGGTTTCAGGGAGTGACGAGGGAGTGACTTGAAGCTTCAGGTGCACTTCAGACATAAGATTGTCTGTAGTGTCCGTTTACGGTTGGCTCCGAGACCTTGTCCAGGCCACTTGAGTGGTTAAGCATCACCTTGGGTATTTTTAGTCCTCTCGGTGGAGATAAACTTAGAAAGCCTTTCAGTGAGTGTCTCTGGGCCTGTGGCACGGTTCTATTCCTGTCCTGCCTCACCTCACAGGCTACTGCCTTTCACTTAGGGGCCAGGCCACCTTCCGGGCCTGACAAGCCAGGGTGTGTGTGAGGTCTGACAGGATCCACTAGAGCAGTAGTTCTCAACCTTCCTAATGTCGCGACCCTTTCATACAGTTCCTCATGTTGTGGAAAATAAAATTATTTTCATTGCTACTTCATCACTGTCATTTTGCTACTGTTATGAATCGGGCGACCCCTGTGAATGGGTCATTCGAGCTCCAAAGGGATTGAAACCCACAGGTCGAGAACTGCTGCACTAGAGTAAGATGTAAACTCCTAGAAACGATCTTCTCATGAGACAGGGAAGGGCTCTGGGTGTGTCTGGAGCCCGTGGGAGCTGAGGAATGGCCTCTCTGTCTGGGGCACAGTCCCCTGCAGGACTGCCCTGGGAAGCCTGCTGGTCTACCCCTCCAGACCCGTGCTGGAGAGGAGTTCTGAGGGATTACACCTCTTCCCAAAATATCACACTTGTGCCCGCGCTGCCTCTGCCAGCCGTGTTCAGTGCTCCTGGATGCAAGGGGCTGTGCCGGGGCAGGACGGGGATCTACCAGCCAAGTGGTGGTCAGCAAAGCCGAAGATCTGATGGGGACAGCCAGGGCTGCTTGACACAGAGTGTGCCCAGGGGGCTCAAGGAAGTCTCCCAGATTCACACCTTGACTGGGGAGCAATTTAAAGACAGAGTGCAGAGGCTTGAGGGAGTAATCCATTGCTGTTCCTCCCCCCACCCCCCACCCCCATATGAGATGGAGTAGAACTGCCCCAGGGAGTTTCCAAGACCGGAATCTGTACAGAAGCAGACTTGCCATAGCTTTTTCCCTCCAGAGTAGGGGGTGGGTTTGAACTGCTGACCTTTTGGTTAGCAGCCAACGACTTAACCACTATACCACCATACCACCAGGGCGCCTTTCATCTCTATATAGGTGAGCAATATTCTTAGCTTCCCTGGTTGCGTACTTCCTGTGCACTTAGTCCCGTGTTTGCAGCAGCTCAATCCCCAAGCCTAAGAGTTATACACTGTGATTATCCAACCCTTTTAGACACAAAAGAACCAAGGGGCCCAGTGAGTGGAGCCATGTGCTTTCCAGACCTCAGATTACTGACTTTCAGGGTCAGGCCCAAATGAGTTGAAACTCAACCTTGTAATGACGGTGTCACTGTCAGGGATGACCCAGCTTTTGTGAGGCTTAAAGTCTTTTTAGTTAAGGAAGAGAATACAAAATAGCGAATGCAAAAAACAAAAACAAAAAACGAAGGCAAAGTCAGGTATAAAAGTGAATCCTTATTTCAAACAAGGAAATGTTAAAAGACACGTTTATAAAGTGGATCCACGTCACAGAGACTGTTTAGAACAATCTGATACATCTTTGTAAGAACCCCTCCCCCCGCCAGCCACATACACATTTCTGAGGGGTTTGGGGTCAGCTCTTCATAGGACGATTCTATGATATTTTCCGTAGGGATAATTCATTCTTTCCTTTAGAACAGGGCATCACACCAGCAGCACGGACAAAACAAACATCCTGCTGCTGTCAAGTCTGACCCGACCCCCCCAGGACACAGCAGAGCTGCCCCAAGGGTTTCGGAGACTGTACTCTTTACCTGAACCAACTGCCCCTTCCTTTAACCTCGGAGCAGCTAGCGGATCGGAACTGCTGACCTGGGGATCAGTAGCCCTGCGCAGCCCACGAGGGCTCCTTTGTTCATCAGGAGTTTGTCTTATTCTTTTATTATTGGCATCTTAGGAACTTTATTTCCGCTTTACAACCCATCGGTAATATTAGGTGTTCTTTTAGGCCGGTGGCCACAGGGGAATGGCCATCACATTTCTTTCATTTCCGAGGAGTGAGACTTAGAAGAATGTTTGGCAGACTAGCCTCTGGCTCCTTACACCTCAAACCTCATTTCTCCTCGGTGCCCAGACACCCCCACGTGCTTCCTGGCCGAGTACTGCAGGGCACCCTCACCATACCATCTTGGCTCTGCACCCTCGTGTCACACACATTTGGCAAGAAGAGTATTTCCAGACATCCCTGGTAAACGGGACCAACGAGGGCCACTTTAACTCTACACTAACCCCAGGTGAAGGACTCCCTGCTCGACCCCCTTCTGTCCAGGCCTGAGAGAGGCCTCAGGTGACAGAGGATTGGTGGAGAAAGAGGAAGCTGCCTTAGCTGATGGGGGTTCATCTTATTTTAGCAAATTTCCTAAATCAATACGTCTGTGCGGGTGCATTGGCTACACCCGCCGACGGTTTCAGAAGGCGCCTGTGTGAGTGAAGGCTCCCTCAGCTTCCGGGCCACCCCCTCTGCTGCTGGTAAGAGATGGCGAAACCTCTGCTAGGGGCCTGGGCAGCCGGGGCAGAGAGCTGCACACGCACATCTGCTCAGGGTCAAAACGCTGTCATTGCACTACAACTCTAGCCTAGGACCGAAGCGTTTTAAAAGGCTTTCAAACCGTTTCCTGTTTTCTTAATCACTGTGAGCAGACGTGCATGTCTTCTCCTGGCTCAAGGTCACCATGTGAGTAGTTTCACAGCACTGTGCTCCAGGGGCAGAGGATGATTTAAGGTGGCTCTGCTAGCTAAAGTCTCTAACCCTCTCCAAACTTCTTTCCCTTGCCCGGGTCTGGGAAGAAGGTGGGGGAAGACACTGATAGGGTTCACCTGTGAGTAATTAGGGAAAGGATTCCCTGGAATGCCAGCCTGCTGTGTATAAAATAAGCCCTCTGAGAAGCAGGAGGAGGGATCTCATTACCACAAGAGCCTGGAATGGAGTTCGCCTTCTGGACCTGAGATCCCTTTGCTGTGAACCTCCTGGATCCAGAAGACGGCTATACCATCAGAGGAGCGGCAGCAGACCCAGGAGCCAGAGCATGCAACAGAGTGGTGGACTTCCCAACCCATGGAGAAAGTAAAGCTGAGTGCTTTTGTGCAGGAGGCTGGCTTGTTGAGTAAGGTGACCAGACGTCCCGCTTTTTAACAATTTTTCCCCGCATCCCGTGGCGTTTTAAAAAGCCCTGATTTTTGGAAAGCATGCCTGACAAGCTAGGGTATATGGTTTTTGGTTGCCATGTGGCTATTTCGCCAGGATATGAGTTTTATCAATGGTGTCCCACTTTACCAATGTTAAAATCTGGTCACCTTATTATAGAGTGAAGTGCCTCTGAGCACTTAATTGGGGAAGCTGGACTTGCTGACCTATGGAAGTGGCTTCGAGTGTCTTTGAGTTAAGGCTTACGTGCCTTTGGGCATTGGGTTTGCCTACCCAAGGAGCTTGCGATGGATGCCCTCAGGTTGAGACTTACATCAAAGGTTCTGCCCCTTTGGGCATTGATTAGCAGATCTGAAAGAAATTTGTAGCATGTCCTGATAAACAATAATCCTGAGAATTTCTTACTGGCATCACAACTTGTTAACTTCCTTAGTAAACCCTTTAATTATGGATCTTGTCTATGGCCATTGTAGTAGATCCTAAACGGTGGAGAAGTAAAATGGAGAACATTTAAGACAACACATATACTCTGAAGGTGATTCACCCAAGACCCCTGACTTGTGCATCAATTTTGACTCCAAACACTGTCTCCACTATTGTCTTCATTAAGGTCTTATGTCGGATTTCTATTCTTATAAATCTACCGGCCTCTTTAATGTTGCTGTCATTTAACTGCTTTTAACATGTTGTGGTCTGGGAAATCATTCAGACAGTAGGCTCTTTTGACTATCTGTTATGTGATGGATGCTGGGCTAGAAAATGTACCTGTAATACTAACGATGAATGATCAGGGATGTCCACTGAGTGCTTGCTCTGTACCGGGTGACCTAAGCCATCAAGTGTAACCCATATAGCAGTCTGTGAGGTAGGCGCTACTACTTTGTCCTCATTGCAGGTGAAAGGCCAAGGTACTGAGAGGTGAAATCACTTGCTCTAGGCCTCAGAGCAAGAGCTGATACTCATTCCAGACTATACTCTGAACCATTATAACAGCGACTTCTAAGGACGTAATCACTACCTGCACAACACCCTCAAAGGAAAGGTTGTAGACTATGCGAAGATAAGGCAATGGGAGTCTGAGTTCAAATCACTTACCCGAGGACCCTAATTCCCAAGCACTCACCTTTGTTCTTTAATTCCACCATGTGTTGTGTTTATTAGCAATTCATCTCCAATGGGGCCAGACTCCGAGCCATTCCCAATCCAAGATTCCCAGTAAGACAACATCATTTGTGACTTCAAGGCAACTGTGCTTGTGAATGCACATGAATGCGAGGATGTGTGTGAGTCTGCAGAGCTCACCTGTGAGAGCCAAGCAGGGGCTCAATCTTTGCATTCCTTTTCTGGTCTGTTCGTGGGCTCTGCATGGTGGAGATGGCTGACAAGCTGGGTTTGCTTATGTGAGGTGTTGAGTTACCCAATAGTTGAAAGAAGTGGTAACACCAGCTATGCTCAGGAAAATGTTGGGCATGATCGGAGAGGTCAGCACAGTTGGTCACTTTTGGATGTTGATCTCATGGGAACTTAAGAGAATTGAGTAAATTCTTCAGAGAATTGACTTCTAGTGTTGGTGAGCCAGCCGTGGTCCCCTCTCAAGGTGCTGGGAGCAGCTCTCGGGCACCATGGGGAATGGGGACACGACCATAGTACAGGCTGTGTGGAGTCTGGATGGTGGTGTTGGGGTGTCTTAGAATTACTATGTCTGGTTGAGCTTTAAGTCTTTAAGTTTAGGTTTGCTGGTTTTTCTTGTTAAGGCTTCTTCCCGCTGATTTCCCTGGGTGTATACAAGCAAGCGCTTGGCTACTAACTGAAAGGCCACAGCCTTTAAAGTTGTGTTCGGCGACACATGGGGTCACCATGAGTTGGAATCCACTCCACCGTCTCTGGCGTGCTTGTCATCGTGCTGCTGGAGTTCCCGGGTGTACGGACGGGCCGTGTGCTTTGCTACTAACCAGAAGTGGGAACCAAAGGTGCTTCAGAAGAAATACCTGGCCGTCTACTTCTGAAAAAGCAACCATGGAAAGCCCCAGGGAGCACAGTTGTCCTCTGACACACACAGGCTCACTATGCATTGGGGTCAACTCAATGGCAAATGGCTGGTTGGGTGGTTGCTTGCTTTTTACTGTGCTGTTTGCTGTCATTCCTTTGCGATCACTTGGTCTGTCAGGACTTGAGAGTGCCTGCTATGTGTCAGACTCATCAGAACACCTCTGGAAGGGTTTTCTTTGAAGGACTATAAAGCAATATTTGTTCATAAAAAGTAAGAGAGGGAAGACTACAGAAAACAGCCCCCTTTCCTGCTTGTTGTCTTCTAAGGCAGGGCTATTTTCACAGCTTGGTAAAAGGCAAGAAAACAAGCCATAAAAATATAAATTATCAAGGGTTCTGGAGGTGGGAAAAGCTGATGCCAAGGGCTCAAGTAGAAAGAAAGTGTTTTGGAAATGATGGCAACATAAGTACAAATGTGCTTGTTACAATTGATGTATGGATTGTAATAACTGTAAGAGCACCCAGTAAAATGATTTATTAAAATTAAATTAATCGGGGGGAAAAAGAAAAGCTAATATAGAACATCTTTTAAAAAACACTTCCAGGATGTATAGTGGGATCCACAAGCCTTGGGTTTTATCTCTCCTGCTGCATCCATTGTCTCGTGTAAGAGAACTAATTGCCGAGTCTTGGTGCTGAGAATTTGTACATACTTAAGCCTCATGGGAAAGTTAGGTTTTCTGCACTGCCCTGCAATGTCTTAGAAATATTTTCCCCCCATAGCAGAGATTTAAATAAGTTTCTAGCCTGATCCTATTAGCTGACAAGTTATTTGAATTTCAACTAGATAATTTTACTTAACTAAGGCTTTTCTAACTCTTATATGTATTTTCATCACAAAATTAATAACAAGGCATGCCATCTAAAAATAATTTCTACACGTACAGTTCAACACCCTTGATGACCTTTGTCAGGAGGGGTGACCATTCGTTCCATCCTCTTCTGCATCTTTCTACACCCACTAGCATAAACTCAATACCCCTGAGGCCAAAACGCCACCTCCCTCCTACCCCTGCTAGCCACTAATTTTGGGTTCCTTTACAAAGGGGGTTTCAAAAAGTTCATGGGTTAAAATGGAATTAAAAGATGGCCAAAAAAAATCAATTAAAAAAAAAATAATGGCATTTCCCCATGAACTTTTCAGAGCTCTCCTTGCATTTTTTTCTTACTTCATCTAAGTGTAACTCTTAGTATTATTAAAAGTAAAAATAATTATATGGGTTGATAATAGATATTGTTGTACCATTATTCATTTTATTGAGAGTGGCAATATCTTGCAGAAGAATGTCCTTGGCCTTAGGAGCTACTTGCTGAAATATTGTGAGAGAAAGCTTGCTGTGGACAACTTTCAATGGTCCAAGCAGAAAACGATGAGAGAAAGAGGGGGCAAAGGGGAGGGGCATGGAGGGAGGGACAGAGAGAGAGAGAGAATGAGAACAAAAAAACAAATGGGAAAAGTGTTAAAAACTGGTAAACCAAAGTGAAAGATATATGGAATATGGATAGCAATCTTTCCATTTTCTGTATTTGAAATTTTCCAAAGTGAAAAGTTTTAACAGGGAATAATCAAAGTGTGCCTCTTCTGTCCTCAGATAACTATCTCTCTCATGACAGAAATTATCATGAAGGAAATAGTTCAACCAGTTGGGTCTTTAGTCCCATATGCCACACCTTCCCAACCAAGGTGGCCACCTCCCCACCCCCACCCCCTCCCTTCCCCCACCCCCCCGTGATGCCTTCCTCGGCCCCAGAGGTTCAAACTGCAGGCCTGTTCTCTTTGGGGACAGAGACTATGCACAGGGGAGCCACCTGTCCAGCAAAGGGAAGCCCTGCCAAGACTGACTGCAGAGAAACCTGGGCTGACGAGTCTGCTGGAAGGGCGGCGGCCAGTCTAATGCTTATGTCCATGCGCCAGTGTGCCGACAGACGTCTTCATTTGGAGTCCAGCTTTGTCTTAGCCTGACATGTGAGCTCTGGGTGTCCACACTTAGATGCAGTTCCAGACGCTGCTCCTCGGAGCCTTGCCTTACCTAGCCATTCGGCTCTGATGTCAGCACACAGGCAGATATCGCACATGGCCACAATTACAGCTGAAATCCTTGAAATGGGCCGTAACATACACTGTGAGAGGCACCTGGGACATGAAGCGAACAGAACAGGCTCATGCTCTTGTCCCAGGTGCACTCAGGGGCCTGTGCTTTGTGAGTGGACTGTTGCCAAAATACCTGCATCATTTTAAGCACTATTGCCTTGTGGTTGGTTAAGGATTGGGGTTGGCCTGCCTGGGTTCAAATCCTGATCTCACCAATTCCTGCATGTGTCCATGGACAAGTTCCTCGACCTCTGTTTTCTCATCTGTACCATGGGAATCATACCACCTAAATATGCTAATATGGGAAGTGTTTGGAACATAGTTTAATATGAATATTTACCATTATTTTTTCCCTCCTAAGCACTTATCTACATTTGTGTATGTTAAAGGCAAGTATAATGCAACTTGACTGTAAAGGGATGATTAAATAGTATGCATTAGAATCGGTAATGAATCTGTATGAGACCAAAAAAATCAATGATTACCTTGAAGCAAAGATGAGAAGATTAGTGACAGGAGAACTCCTTGCCACTGAGTCGATTCAGACTCACGGCAACTCTTTAGGACGAGGTCGAACTGCCCTCGGCAACTCTTTAGGACGAGGTCGAACTGCCCTCGTGGGGTTTCCAAGACTAACTGTTGATGGGAGTGGAAAGCCTCATTATTCTCCTGTGGAATGGCTGGTGGTTTCAAGCTGCGGACCTTGTGGTAAGCATCCCAAGTGAACCACTCCACCACCAGAGCTCCTTGACAGGAACTAGAGTCCTGGAAGTAGAACAATGGCAACATAATTAAAGACGGTGTTTATGCATTCTGAAAACTCTGCATCGCTTGTGTATAAATTGTTGAAACAGAACCTAGTTTACCTGTAAGCATTCAAAGCACACAGTAAAATATCATTTAGAAAGAATTGATAGCTAGAAATAAAACATTTGTAAACTGAGAGATGGAACTGCCCAGGATGGCAGCCTGGATGGTAAAGGGTTAGCCTGTTGGTTGGGTGCTGCTCCCAAGGAAATGCTCAACATAGGAAGTAGCCTTCGCACCTCCTCCTGGGCCTTCCGTGACCACCCCCCTTGATCAACAAAGTGCCACAGCCACTGTAGTCTTTGTGAGTTCCATAACGCCAGTCGACTGGGGAGAGCTCACCATCTCTATTTCATTTCCACTTGAGAAAGCATCTTGTGATTTCTGCCTTACGTTACAAGGCCTGGAGGACAGGAATTTTAAGAATGAACCACATCAGGAATAAATCTGCTAGGAAATTGAGCTGGAAGTAAGTGCCTTATCAGGTGCTCCTCATAACCCTGCCATCCCACCACACAAAAGCTCCATCCTCTCTCCAACCTGGAGACAGACGCTTGAGCCCTGAGTCCCCCAGGTCCCCATGGGAAGCAGGGCACTTTCTGGGCAATAAACTAAATAAGGAAACAGGAGGTTTCGGCTAGGAATTGCCCTGTGTCCTTTTGATGGGGCTTTGGAGATGTCCCCTAAGCTTCATACCCCTGACTTGTTAAAGAGGTGGTACTGCCGGAGGTTCTGGGCTCCTCAGCATCCTCATCCCAGGGAGCACCTTGTTTTGAAGACCACAAACCCTCGAAGGGCGGCAGCTGCACCAACCACACCGAGGTGGTTGGAAGGGAAACGACAGGCCCCAGCCAACCTGTCAGCCGTGGGCGATCAGTGAGTGTATAGTCTTCTTGCCCATGCTGTAGTTTGAGCCCCTCCACGGCTTGGGGAGCCGGGAGGCTCTCTCATGACACAGTTTCATAGTCAGAATACCTATTCTCACGTTTCCCAAGGAGAGTATTTGCTTATTTCTGTTCATAGTTCCAGATAAGGAAGGGGAAGGTTTAACTTAAGTAAATAATGCAAAAGGTGATGAAATGTTCACCGTTTATGCATCATTTGGGAATGGTTAAATCTGAGCAAATCATAGTAATCGGATATGCTGAAGTTCATGGAGCCTCTCAGAGGTTACATTTTTAAAGAAAATGTACGTAATAGTGTAGGAAAATGCTTAACAGACACTTGAGTGGAGGTGGGGGAGGGGGCAGAAACAGGGAGTTGTGTATATGGTATGGCCCATATACAAATATACATGCAAATATGTGGTGACTCAGGAGCTCACAAGATGCATTGCACTGGCGATATCTGCACAAGACCTCTTTCAAGTGTTGAAAAGCAAGGATGGCACTTTGAGGACTAAGGTGTGCCTGACCCAAGCTGTAGTATTTTCAGTTGCCTCATGTGAAAGTTGGATATTAAGGAAGACCAAAGAAGAATTGGTGCACTTGAATTATGATGCTGGCAAAAAATATTGCAAGCACCATGGACTGTCAAAAGAACCAACGGATCTGTCTTGGAACAAGTATAGGCCAAATGCTCCCTAGAGGCCAGGACGGGGCCTTAGAAATGTTGCTCAGAGAGACCAGGCCCTGGAGAGGGACATCATGCTTGGCGGAGCAGTGGTGAAGAAGAGGCAGGCCCTTGGCGAGAGAGAGATTGACAGAGTGGCTGCAACTATGGGCTCAACTTCAGAACAATCGTGAGGATGGTGCAGGGCCGGGCAGTGGTTCACTCTGTTCTCTGTGGGCTCGCTACACATCGGTGCCGATTTGACAGCACTTAACCACATGCAGGACGCTGTGTGGACGCAGACCAAAATGTGTGTTGTGATTGTTTCAGTAAGGTCCAAGCCAGTGGCTTTTCTTTCCTTCTTAGGTTTCTGGTATTTGCCAAACGCTACGCTCTGAGCCTGTGTTGGGTTCACATGCTGTCTAACGTGTGCAGAATGGTGAGGTGGCGCTGTCTGCCTGCAGGCGGTATGATGCGGTGCTCCGTGGTCTAGGGAAAGTGGTCAGCATTTCCCTCTTCCCTTCCTTTCAGCTTTGCAGCTAGGACTTCATGCTTTGCTGATGGATGGGACTGCACTAATGCACCTATGCTCATTGTTTATGCTGGCTTTTGGAAGGGCGGGGAAAGTATCCATTCACTAATGAAGATTAAAAAAAATCTAGATGGAGTCAGTGATCGTTTAGAAAGTCCAGTTCAATTTCATAGTCCCTTACGTCATCTAAATGTCTGAAAAGTCAACAAAAAATCTCCCCCCACCCCCTGTTCATTTAATGGCAAGACTAGGACGGATGCCCTTTGAGCAGCAATAGCAAAGGAAAGAGAATGAGCTATGTTCAGAGGATCTTCCTCTTCTCTGATACCCTCCTTTAACCATAAGCGGCCCAGGTGAGCCAAGATGCTGTCAGACGCTGTCAAGGCCCTGGGGCCGCTCTCTGTGACAGCTTCGCTATGGAGCAGCAGAGATGCCTCACAATCGACCACAAAGAGAAAGCGTCTTCATCCTCGCCTCCCCTCCTGTCCACTCCTTAATGGCAGAGGTTGAAGACAATTATATTTACTGGCTGGAATAAGCGGATCCTTTCCTCTCCAAGAACTTGGTGGATGGATGGAGGGATGTAGAAGTAAAGTTAACCCAACTGGAAACAGATTTATGGTTCACTTTCATCTCCTGAGAAACAAACAAACCAAAAAGAGCCCGAACAAAGAAAGGAAACAAGGGTGGAGCCTTGACTGTCCTTGACCAATTGCTCCAACTCAAAATCTTCTCCTTGGCTGTCTTGGGCGCCAGGGCTTGTGTGCTTCTGCTTCCCTCCAGTTTCCCTCTTTCAGAGCAAGCGCGGACGGAAACACTCTGCAGAGATGTCTGAGCTCTGATGGTGCCCAATTACATTTGGCAAGCCCAGGACAAAAATTAATGGGAGCAGATTAGTCTGCTGTGCAAGATGCACTATTGCCCAGCCGAACTATTTTCGCTCTTACCGTGCCGTAGATCCTCAAACAAATTAATAGCATGCTAATGGGTGCCTTTCAGGCTTCTCGTTTATATTAATGAGTCCCACTCCATCCAATAACCAGTGATTTATAACACTGGAACTTACAGCCTGGCCATAAAGATAGTCTTTTGTCACTTTTTTTTTTTCCTGGGGTGGAGCAGCCAGCCTAACAAGTTAAATGGTAGGGTTTGGTAATTGGATTCTAAAACATGCAGTGGCCTGATGTGAGAACATTTCATTCTGATCAGGGCTTTGGAAATTGAAAGGCCTTCAGTATGTCTCCCACTACCCCAAGCTGAATGCAGTCTGATTGGGGTTTCCATAACTTGTAAAACCAGGGTGTGACAGGATTCTTAATGCAGGGGTATTCATGCTGAGCTAGCAAGCCAGTTAGATGCAGCAGACTACAAACAGGCTCCTGCAAAGGAAAACAGTACATTTAAAAAGATAATTTTGTTAAGAATGTACACAGAAAACATACCCCAATTCAACAATTTCTATAGGTGCAATACAGTGACACCAGTTGCATTCTTCAAGTTGGCCTGCCTCAGCCGCCTTCTCTGAGTTGTACCTCCCCCATTAGCATAAACTCACTGCCTCCTCCCTCCATCCAGTCCGTTCTGACTGGATTTTGAGTAGGCTGCCAGCCACAGGATCAGCAGTGCAGACGCCCTCGCTGCTCCCAGGAAAAAGATGCTTTCTGCGCCTGTGAAGCTTTACAGCCCTGGGTCGCTAGTCACTGACTCCTAAGGTTCCCATCGCTAGTCTTTTGAGTTGTCTGTCGGATCCCATGTAGATAGATCTTAAAAGTGTGTCATACTCCAGGTAGATATGCTCTAGTCAGCTAAACTATTGTTTCATTATAAGAAGACTTTGGGGGCTAGTTTTGATTTACAGTTTAAGGATTATAGTCTCAAGGCAATAGTTTCGGTGGTTCATTCCACCTCAGTTGCTTTTAGAAATTGGATTCCATGAGAATTTGAAATTCTGTGCTGTATTTTCTCCATTTTTATCAGGATTCTCTCATAGATTCATTGCTTTCAAATAGAAATTTTAAGAGCCGTAAACGAGAGTAGTCCCCACTCAATGCAAGAACACTTTGTTTTATTAAACTGGCATTCCATGATGCTCACCTTCCCGACACGATCGCTGAAGACCAAATGGGGGCATAAGCAAATGTGGTGAAGAAAGCTGATGGTGCCCAGCTATCCAAAAATATGGCATCAGGTGCCTTAAAAGCTTGAAGATAAACAAGCAGCCATCTAGCTGAGAAGCAACACAGTCCACATGGAAGAAGCACACCAGCCTGTGTGATAATGAGGTGTCACTAGGATCAGGTATCAGGCATCAAAGAACAAAAAATCATATCATTGTGAACGAGGGGGAGTGCGGAGTGGAGACCCAAAGCCCATCAGTAGGCAACTGGACATCCTCTTACAGAAGGGTCACGGGGAGGAGATGAGCCAGTCAGGGTGCAGTGTAGCAATGATGACACATATAACTTTCCTCTAGTTCTTTGATGCTCCCCGCCCCCCACCACGATCATGATCCCAATTCTACCTTACAAATCCAGCTAGACCAGAGCAGGTACACTGGTACAGATAAGAGCTTGAAACACAGGGAATCCAGGACAAATAAACCCCTCAGGACCAATAATGAGAGTAGTGATACCAGGAGGGGGAGGGGAAGGTGAGGAAAAAAGGGGGGACCGATCACAATTATCTACATATAGCCACCACCACCCCCGTGGGGGACACAACAGAAAAGTGGGTGAAGGGAGACATCAGACAGTATAAGACTGAAAAAATAATTTACAAATTATCAAGGTTTTGTAAGGGAGGGAGAGTGGGGGAGGGAGGGGAAAATGAGCTGATACCAAGGGCTCTAGAAAGTAAATGTTTTGAGAATGATGATGGCAATAAATGTACAAATGTGCTGGACACAATGGATGTGTGTATGGATTGTGATAAGAGTTGTAAGATATGACAAAATACCCATTTATAAACTATCAAGGGCTCATGAGGGAGGGGGGAACAGGGAGAGAGGGGAAAAATAAGGACCTAATGTCAGGGGTTTAAGTGGAGAGAAAATGTTTTGAGAAACGATATACAAATGCGCTTTACACAATTGATGTGTGTATGGATTGGGATAACAGTTGTATAAGCCCCTAATAAAATGTTAAAAAACAAACAAACAAACATCAAAAAAAAAGAAAAAACTTACATAGTCAAATAAAAAAAAAGAAGAAAAAAAAGAGTTGTACGAGCCCCCACCAAAATGATTTTTAAAGAGAGTAGTCTCACCCATCACCTTCATCCCATCATGAATAGCAACTACAGAGCTCCTGCTTATTTTTGTCTCACTTAGTCTTCTCAACAGAAGGTAATAACATACCTCCCGTTTGACAGACCAAATAAGCACAAAGTATTAGCATGCCCCAGTTCTTAGAACTAGTGAGCAGTGGGGCTATGACGCCTACCTAGGCCATTTGACTTCAGAGCTGCTCCATCCAGCTGCCTCCCAGCCACCCACTGAACCTGGCTTTGAGGTCCTCCTCTCTTCCTGGGCTAAGGGAGCACTGGTGCTCCAGATGAGCAAACTCAGAGACCCTGGGCGAGCGGGCCCAATGGATAGTTGCTGTCAGCTTGAGCCTGGGAAAGGAAAGGCCAGTCCTCTGAAGACTTGAGGCAGGGTTCATTTGCAGGCCTAAAATGTCCCATCTGTAGTGGGGGTGGGGTGGGGGTGCCGGCGGTTGTCAGGTCCCTGGTGGAGTGAGATTGGTTGAGTTGCCACCTCCTGCAGCCTCCAGCCTCCTTTGGCTTTGCAAACAACCACCTCCATTGTTTTCCATGAGGAGTACGCTGCGGAGACTTCCAAACACACGGTCCCTCCAAACAAGGAAACTCGATACTCTTGGCGATCTTGGCTCAAACATCAGAGGAATGTCTTGCTCAAATGATTATTATGTTTTTACATCAATTTGGGTTCATTTTCTCTGGTCCATGACCAGCGTGTATAGCTGTGCCCTAGAAACGATCTGAAGACAGCTTATTTTTCATCTGCAACAGTCTGGAAATTTAATTGATATGCCATTCCTGCCTCCCAGTCCACCCCCTGCCCAATCCAGCCTCTCTCTACCTTGACTTTGATTCCTTCAGGTCCTCCTGTTTACAGTCACCGGCCATTCCAGAAAGGCATATGCTAAAAAGATCCATCCCCTGTCGGGGGAATTGAGTACATATTTTAACTGCAGACCATTTTCCTTAATGTTTTCTGCATTGCACGGAGCAGAGGATCACTGCAGACGTCCCTGAGAAGCCCCTATGAAAGCTGAAGCAGCATCTTCAATCACTCCCCACTGTTCAGAGGCCGGAATTTGAAAGGGGGTGAGGAAGTACCAGGAATGAAATTAGAGCAGATTTTTATTAATTTAAGCACCCACTCAGGCTCAGCTGTGTGAAGGAGCACTAAACTCTTTTTGTGGTGGTGTATGCAAGCCACGCCTTGTCCTGTGTGTGTGTGTTTGTGTGTTGTCCAGAAAGTAAAATAAGTTTTAAAAGTAATTGGTTTAAAAGAAGAGAAATGAGAATCCCCACTACCACCACCCCAAGTATCTTCCTATAATCTTCCACGCTTTCAGGGAGAAATGAGGTAGGAGTTTCATCCGGAGGGCATGCCATCAGTGGCTGAGACTGGTCGGCAACGGTACAAGGAAATAAGAGTGTACACTTTGTGGGTTACATGGGAGTGATTGGCACCTGAGTCCTGGGATCTGGCTCCCTTTCTTATCTACGACGTGTGGGCTTGGACGAGTCACTTAGCCTCTCTAAGCCATGTGGAATGGCAAACAGTGAGTAGATTCTCTGTTTATACACAGCTTGACATGTCTAAGAAGCTCAACTGTAGAGCACATTGAAAGAGTTAACCATAATTTACTTGGCATTCTTGAAACGAACCACTCTAATGATGTGAAGCAGGAAAGACTGGAGAGAGACTAAGCATCAAGTAAGGAGAGCCAAGGGACCTTTAAGGAAAAGCCAAATCGTGCATAATTTCATTGTTCACCTACTGTGCACCAGGTTCGAGGCTAAGATGTGAGGGTGTAAAATGAGGGTCTACATGAAGTGCTAAGACTAAACCTATTTTCTTTAGTGAAGTACACTTAAAAAGTGTTTCCATTATAAGTAGGCCCTTTTCTGACCAGTGTGTATATATGGATAAAATGTCTGACTTAAAGTATTCTTAAAGACCCATAAAGGGGATACATGTTGTGGGTCTTTGGATGAGTCAGTTGTTCAGAAGTCTAAGACTCCTTTTTTCTTCCGCTCTGTTAAATAAACATTCCTTTCTCCCTCTTGCTGTAACTGACGCCTGGCTGTTCTTCGGGGCCTCTTGCTGCCCCGCAGCCTTCTCAAATGGTGCCTGTTTGTTGCTCCCGCACCCTGGGTGCCACAGACACCCAGGACTCTCGTTTCCCCCTTGTTGTTGCTTCTAGATCAGTCCCCCCTCACCTTTTTTCACAAAGAGTAAAAGCAGTGCCTTTGAAGGCTCTGCTTTCAGACTAAACCACCTGCTGGCGTTGTTAGGTGCCCTTGAGTCCGCTGTGACTTACAGGGACCCCAGGTGACAGTCGGCCTGGCCCATAGGGGTTGGTAGCCAGTAATCCTTATAGAAGTAGATTGCTAGATCGCTCTCCCCTGAGCCATTGGGTGGGTTCAATCCATCAGCCTTGTGGATAGCAGCCGAGGGTTGGCTTAGCAGTGGTACCACCAGCACTCCGTAGCATCCTGCCTATTGCAGTGCTCGGCAGATCTGCAAGTCCCTCGGAAGATGTTGGCCCCTGCCTCCCTGCCTTTCTCTCTGCTGTACTTCTGTCTGCACTCTAGGCAGCACCAGCTTCTGTAGAGATTCCTGGCCTGTTGTTCCTTGGCCTTCTGACTTCCAGTGGTCTTTGCTTTTACCTGACTCCAGCCACTCGCTCTCAGCATCCTGGACCTTGCCATTACCAATAACTGCATCTCTGACGACATCTTTTTCAGCTTGCTTTTCCCCGACCACTACCACCTAGCTTGCTTTCCCTAGTCCTAACACCCTAGTAACCCTCGTGCCTGTGAAACTCCCCTTATTCTTCGTTCCTCTACCTGCTCACCTTAGATTTAATGACCTCTCACTGTCACCGCTGCCTTGCCTTTAACGCTATCCGACCCTTTCTGTAAAACCCCACACTTTGTCCAACTCAGCTCTGCCTTCTCCACGCTAACTCCAGCACCCACCAAGTTCTCTGAGCAGCTCGCCATGACTGGAACACGCATGCACGCTGTGAGCGCTTTTTAAATTTATGACCTCAGACCCCGAGTGAGCCTTCTCTATTTTCTAGCAGTCCAACTGCATTCCTTAGTTTCCTCTCACTTTCCCACGCTGTTTCACACCTCCTGTTCCCTCTGCAACCTTAAATACCCACTCTTCCTCTTCGCCAACAGATGAGCCTGTTCTTTGCATTAAGAAAGCAGAAGCAATCAAGGACAATTGCCTTCTCATTGTTTGGCCAAATCAAATGCCACCACCTATGCTCTGCCATACCTCCAGTGGAGGATCTGTACCCCTTTTGCCTGTGTCTGACCCTCCACTTGTTCACTAGGATCTCTCCATCTCTCGCTTATATCTTTGTGTCTACTGTTTGCTATTCTCTGTGGGATCATGGCCATTAGCAAACCAAATATCATCTTATCCGAGGACTGTCTTAAACTCGGCCCGGTGTGCCCCAACCCTTCTCAATTCCTGTGCTGACATTTCTAACAGAGCTCCTGTAACAGGTAGTGCCATGTCTGAATCTTCCCTTTCTCACCTCCCGTTCTCTGCTGGCCTCCCCTGCAGGTCTTCGTCCCCAGCACGTTGTGGGCACTGTCGCTGCTCAGGTGCTAGGCATCAGTATTGTAAGAGTCAATGGTCTCCTCATTGGAATGCTCAGAAACACGTTTTTTTCCCCCCTTCTTCTTCTAGCTTTTATGTAGATATGAATTCAGATGCAGAGAAAACTAGAATCATAGAACAAAGCATTCTCATAGACCCTTCACGTCGATGCCCAAGGGATAACATTTTGCCATATTTGCTTTATCTTTCACCTCCTTAACTACGCCCTCATCTCGTTCTCTCACTTAAAAAAAAAAAGGTACTTCTCACCATGTACATATTTCTTGTGCATTTTGAGAGCTTGCTTTCAAAGCAACATTTGACAAAGGTGGTCACTTGTTCTTCCTCTTGCTCCTTGCCTTTTCTCCGTGGCCTCCCTTCTCAGCCCTGTTGTAAGCTCCTCATCCGTCTTCCCTCCTGAGGGTTAAGCTAGCCATCCCAGTGCTTACTCCCAGTCTTCTCTTCATCTGAGCTAAGTCCTGGGCTCCCTCTGGTTCTGAGACTCCCACATGATGCCCCCGACCTGGCCCCCAGCCTCTTCCCTGCTCCTCCTGTCTCTATCGGATGTGACGTCCTCAAACTGAGAACCCGGTTTCACCTTCCCAGCCCCTGCTTCTGTCCCTTTGCTCCCATCAGTGAGTGACGCATTTAGTCTCTCTGTCAAAAACCTTTCTCTCTTTCTACATTCAGTCTGTTGGACACCTGTCAGCTCTGCCTTCAAAGGGCCCTTTATTGCCCGTGCCGTCATTCTAGTCGTGCCACCGTCATCTCTCACGCACAGCCCAGACCCTCCTCCCCTGTCTACCCTCCCCGTCTGTACCTGCTCCCCAACAACTGAGAGCTTGTTTTCTGTCCATGTCAATCTCGCCATGCCACTCCCTGGCCAGGAGCTTCCCGCTATCCGTAAAGTAAAATCCAGGGTCCGTCGGTGACCTCCAACCCCTGGGTGGTCTGGCCCCTGCCTTCCCGGCAACTCCTTTCTTTACCTGCTCCAGAATGAATTGTGTGTCCTCAAATGAGACGTGGCTGTCCTGAGCCCGGTGGCTGTCAACACACCCTTGTTTGGAAATCAGGGTGTGACATTGATGTGATAGGTGGGTGGGTCCTGCAGATACTCGGGATGGTTTCAGGTGAAAGCCAGCATCTTACTAGTTTCCAAAAGTAGGAAAAAGCAGTCTTGGTGCCGAGAGACATTTAGCTTCCCATAGCTGCTCTGGAAGTTTCCAAATGAGTCTCTGCTAAATCATGCCAGGCCTCTCCTAAGACCCTGTGGGTTTTCCTGCTTTTCTTACTGGGGAGGGGGTGGCGTGTACAGAAGGAGGGTACCTTGGTGCAGACCCAGTAGGCTTCAGATTCTGGGCTGAAGGCAGAAAGAGATCTATTGGGTTAAAGGTCTACTTGGATAGATTTCACTCCCCTCTCAGTTCAGTTAAAAACAGACCAGTCGCTGTTGAGTTGATGCTGACTCTTGGCAGCCCAGGTGGGACAGATGAGTCGTGCTCCATGGAGTTTCCAATCGCTGGTTTGGGGAAGTAGGTCACCAGGTCTTTCTTCCAGCACACTTCTGGGTACCTTTGAATACCCAGCCTTTCAGTTAGCATAAACGATGTGTACCACGAGAACGCCTCAGTGCCGTCGGCTTACACACTACCTGGGCTGTCCCCCCTGGAGTAGCTGGTGGTTCTGAGCTGCTGACATTGTGCTCAGCAAGCAGCTCAGTATGCCACCAGGGCTCCTTTTTAATTTTATTTTGAGATTTGGCAAATTAGCGCTGTATTTTTTTATGTAAACGCACACCTTAAGCTTTTTGCTAAGCACACTATGCTAGGACGGTCTTAATGTCATCCTTCTCATTCCCAAGAGAAAGATAAGGCTGTCTGTTCCCAGGATGGTTTGCAGCCTAGAAACCCCTATATAGCTGGTATGAATTGGAATTGTCTCGATAGTGAGTTTTTGGAGTTTGCTGCTTTTTATGTATGGCCATGTTATTTATGTGACCATGTTGTTTGTAGGGTAAAAAACACAGTGAGTTGTCTGTGCTTTAGACGTGTGCAGATCCCCAGTGTAGTCATTTAAATGGTACTTTTGTGTCATTTGAGTAGAAAGATGGATTTGTCTGTTCCTGTAAAGATTTATTGCCTCTGAAACCCAAAGAGGCCATTCTACTCTGCTCTACAAGGCTGCTGTGAGTCAGAATCAACTCAATGGCGGTGAGTTTTGGTTTGTATTTTTTGTGCAAGTCTCCATAAAAACGTTAAACATACACAGAGGAGAGAAAACAAAACAAAACTTGAAATTGCTATACCTCAAGATAAATTGTTTTGGGTTTTTTGTTTGCTTGTTTTTCAGGTCATTTTGCCCCATGAAAAGTAGCCTATTATGTTTAATAATGTGAGATGATGTTTTCAAATTGCTATAACCAGAATCCTTGGCTGAACCATCCATCTTCTATCCTGGTCCCACTGTGCCATCTGTGACCTTTAAGAGCAGAGCTGTTACCTTCCCACCCCTGTGTGCTACAGACGCTCTTCCTTCGGACTTTGAGTGTGTCTAAAGATCAAGAGAGAGAGAGAGAGAGAGAGACAGGGTGAAGCAGCAGCTGACCAGCTTGGGATGAAGACATCAAGGAGAGAGAGAGAGACAGAGACAGAGAGACAGACAGGGTGAAGCAGCAGCTGACCAGCTTGGGATGAAGACATCAAGGCTCATCCTGATCCAATTAGGTGTTCACAGCACTTGAACACCTAGCCTGTCCCCTCAGTGGTCCTAGTGGCATCAACTTAGAACTGAAGCCTGCTGGAACGCAAAAACTGTGCTGGACCCATCGCTCCTGTCTGTGGGAGCCACCCGTTCGGTTTCCGCTTTGCAGACAACCTTTCAGGGCTCGCACGGTGACTGTAAAACACGATTTTTCCTCAGTTTGTCTTAAAGGAGTGCTAGTCTCCTGTGTCTTAGAAAGAAGAATGTGAACACTTTATTGGGGAAAAAAATGTATAACTGTTTCCATTTATAGCACTTCAGAGAATGAACATGGGAAATAGTTTAAGCTGGTAATTTTAGCTGCTATTAGTCCTGGCTGTGGAATTCCCGGAGACATTGACTGCCTGTGCTCAGGCTGCAGTTCCTCCGGCACACACTTTCCTTTTGTTCCACGATGTCTCTCTGGAAGGCCACCTGCCCTTTAACAGCACCGAATGTTCTCCTGCCCTTGAGGAGGTAGAGACGATTTGCACATTTAGTCATATGTAGCTAATGAGTCTCTGAAAAGGCCCACTTTTGTAGACTTTAGCCACATATTACAGAAGACAAACACATTTAAAACTCAGAAAGTTCCTTGACACCCTGTGGCATTACTCAGATTTGTCTTGACAGCTGAGACCAGGGAAGAGTTAGCTATAAGACGCTGGCAGGAGAAACTTTGGCCTTCTCGGCTCCTTGGTCATCTTGTGGCCCTTAACTCCAGCTGCCACCTTGGAAGTGCAAATTATTGATCTCAAAATGGGACAGAACAAGGAGTGAACCTTCTTTAGCCCAAACCCAGCCCTCCTTACTCAATGCATTTGACCATCTGTATATGACTTTCATGATTTTGCCCTTATGGAAATATCTTTGATTTAATGAAAAACCAAACCAAACTCACTGCCCTCAAGTCAATGCTGATTCCCCCCTGTGGATTTCCGAGACTTTAACTATTTACGGGAGTAGAAAGCCCAACCTTTCTCCCTCAGAGCTGCTGGTGGTTTGGAACTGCTGACCCTGTGGATTGAAGCCCAACGTGTAACCACTACACCACTACACTATTTAAATCAGATGTTAAGATTCAACATTTGACTCTACTCAAGTACTCCCTTAACGCAAGAACACTTTGTTCTAATAACCCAGCATTCTGTGATGCTCACCTTCACTGACATGATCACTGAAGACAATGGGTACATAAGCAAATGTGATGAAGAAAGCTGATGGTGCCCAGCTATCAAAAGATACAGCATCTTGGGTCTTAAAGGCCTGAAGATAAACAAGTAGCCATCTAGCTGAGAAGCAACAAAGCCCACATGGAAGAAGCACACTAGCCTGTGTGATCACGAGGTGTTGACTGGTTCAGGTATCAGCCATCAAAGACCCAGAACAAAAAATCATTTCAATGTGAAAGGATGAGTGTGGAGTGAAGACCCAAAGTCCATCTGTAGACAATTGGACATCCCCTTACAGAAGGGTAGCGGGTAGGAGACGAGCCAGTCAGGGTGGTGCAGTATAGTGCACCAATGTACAACTTTCCTCTAGTTCTTTAATGCTTCCTTCCTCCACCCCCCACCCCTACTATCATGGCCCCAATTCTACCTTACAAATCCAGCTAGCCCAGAGGATGTACTCTCGTACAGATAAGAGCTGGAAACACAGGGAATTCAGGACAAATAAACCCCTCAGGACCAATAATGAGTAGTGATACCAGGAGGGTAAGGAGAAAGTGGGGAGAAAGAGGGAGCCGATATCAAGGATCTACATATATCCCCCTCCCAGGGGGACAGACAATAGAAAAGTGGTGAAGGGGGACAGCGGTCAGTGTACAACATGAAAAAAATAATTTATAAATTATCAAAGGTTCATGAGTGAGGGAAGGTGTGGAGGAGGGGGGAAATGAGCTGATACCAAGGGCTCAAGTAGAAAGAAAATGGTATGAAAATGACGGCAACATATGTACAAATGTGCTTGATATGATGGATGGATGGATTGTGATAGGAGCTGTAAGAGCCCCCGATAAAATGATTAAAAAAAAAAGATTAAGCCTTGTTCTGAGAAATATTATCCATAAGATTATGGGTTTGGCTGGATGGATTTGTCCTGCTTTGTTTCAATGTGTTGTCTTATTTATCTAGTGCCAGTATAACAGAAATACCGTACGTGGATGGCATTAGCTCACAGACTTTATTTTCTCACCGTTTAGGAGGCTAGCCGTTTGGAGTCGTAACAAAAGGCATTTTCTGTTGCCTCTGGAGGCAAGTCCTTTTCCCATCTGAGCTTCTGCTCCAGGGAGCTTCATGGGGCATGGCATCTCTCATCCCCCATCTCTGCATCTTGTTAAATCTCTTTTATATCTCAAAAGATATTGACTTAAAATAACAGCCTGCACTAATCCTAGCACATTAACAAAGACAATACAGCCCTGAATAGGATTATAGCCACAGGCATAAAGGTTAGGGTTTACAACACATTTTCAAGGGACACAATTTGATCCTTAAAACACATTGAACGCATTGCTTTTAAAATGTTTTTAAAATACTGGCCCAAGCACCATCAGATGTCCAGGCACTGCACTTAGAGAACCATTTCTTCCATGGTTTCGGTAAGCTCTGGCTGGATTTCTTTAGAAGTGCTTTAAAAATAACTTGGGAGTCTATATTTACGCATGACTGTAAACTCCATTCTGACCGGAGGTGTGAAAAGTCAAGACAAGGAAATGTGTATGAGCACCTTTTAGTTTTTATGCAAGGGTGAGGAATTTGCAAGCTTCTCTTTGAAGATGAAAAAGAGGGCATTTAGAAGTATTGTTCAAGAAGTACCCAAACGAAGAATAAAATCATTGAGATCTTTGTACAAGCCCCCAATAAAATGATTAGAAAAAAAAAGATCTCTCTGTATACCATTCAAAGTGTTAAAGGCCCCTCAACGGGGGTGGGCAGTTGGAGGCTACAGCAGTGTTTCATTCAGTTCAGTGATCTGCCCTCCACCCCGAGGACCTCTAGGGGACCAAGAAAGATGTGTGTACTGGAGAGCAGACCTGCTTGGGTTAATCTGCCCCTCTTGCTCTCCCTCTTTCAAACAAGCCAAACTTTAATGGGGCCCAGATATCTCAGATGAAACCTCTTTTGCCTGTTACCCAAAGCAAAAAGTAGCACCTCACCCTGGCAATTTCTGTTAAACGTACTCAGCTTGTTAAACTTGGCCTTTTTTAAAAAAGGAATTGTCTGTCCTGGTTTCTGTCTGTTAATAATCATGGTGGAAAATTAAAGCCATGCAGAGAGAGTGAATGAGTTCCAGGATCTTACCCCCAGAGTTACGTACAGCCAAGCTTTCGCGATATTTATCCTCCCCAATCTGTAGAGGAACCCTCGTGGCTCAGTGGTTAAAGCTCTCAGCTGCTCAAGGAAAAGGTCCGTGGTCTGACCCACCAGCCACTCCTTGGGAGAAAGAAGTGGCCATCTGGTTCCACAGAGATGACAGCCCTGGAAATCCTGTGGGGCAGTCAATCTGTCCTGAAGGGCTGCTCTGAGTTGGAATTGACTCAGTGGCAATGTTTTGTTTGTTTATTACATACACATATGTTAACATGTACTTTAAAAGCATAAGTGTAATCATGTTCTGCTTTCTTTGTAGCAAAATGACTTCTATTGCTGTATTTTTCTATAAAGCTATTAGCTTGCATCAATATGATAATGGGTTGTAACAAGGGAATAAGACAAGAGAAAGCAAAAGATCACACATTTTTTAGCCACTTACCATATATACTTGTGTATAAGCCGAGGTTTTCAGCACATTTTTAATGCAGTTTTGTGGTAAAATTAGGTGCCTCGGCTGATAAAATTAAGTGCCTTGGCTTATACTCGAGTATATATGGTTGCATTGAATCTATTTGAGCTCATTTTTTAATTCTCTTTTTGTCTATGTTTGAAAATTTGTATAATTTTAACACGCCAACATTTTTATTCACTTTTGCCCCTCTGATCTTAGGAGGACGAATGGGGCGGGAGGTCACATTCGGCTCCATTTGCTTAGGGAAGTGGCAGTGCGGGTGTTTGGTGTACAGATGTGGCGATCTGCATTCTGCGAGGCTGGAGTGGAGCAGTGGGGATCGTAACTTCCAAAGTAGCAAGGGGGCCGTGTAAGGGCAATATAAAAATTCTGATGTCAGGTTACCTCAGTTGACTCAACGCTGCTCTTCAGGAGTCCCACTCATGCCTTCTGACCAGCCCGATCCATCGATGCTATTTTGTGCTAAGGAAGCCTTAGAGGTGAGACAGCTGGGAATCGTGGGGACTGCAGGCAGCTGCATGCCCTGCCTGAAAGCTTTTCCAAATTTTTACAATGTGGTCCAAACAACACACATCTGGCCTGAATTGGGCCCAAGGGTGTATTTTGACATCTGCTATGAAGCTGGCCCTTTTTGGGATTGTCTTTGCTTAGGACATGCACTCCCTATTTCTTGGGTTTTCAGTTGCCTGCTGAAGGACCCCTTTGCTCAGGTCTAGGACCATATGCTCCTGGCCCATGCCCAAAGCACATCTGGTTGACTTCCCAAGAAGGGCTGTCTTATCAGCTGACTTTAAGCTCCTGAAGAAGTCCTTTGGGTAGGAAGAAAGACTTGGGGTCAGAGGAGCCTCAAGTTGTGGCCGGAGCAGAGTGCTTTGTGGGACCTTCTCAGCACGCAGTGGCTGTCGGTATGGAGTGGAGTCCGGCGGGCCTGGGTAGATGCCAGCTCAGCTGCCCACAAGCTGCATGGCTCTGGAAGGCAGATGGCTTTGCCTCCCTCAGCCTCGTTTTCCACCTCTGGGAAGGAGGATAATAGGTCACTGGGTTGTCGTGCGATGGAACAAAACAATGGGAGCCAAATACTTACACAACGCCCAGTACAAGGTGCCTTCTCCAGTTGGCCTTGGTTGCTGGTGTGCTGAGGCCTTGGGGATGTGCTGGGGTAGGGCCCTGGGACTGACCACAAAGGTTTGTATGGATGTGCATTCTTGTTTCCCTGGGGAGTGGATCCCTTACCTTTCATCAGATTCTAAGCACTAACCAAGGTGGAGTAAGAGAAGTTGAGCTAAGTTGTTATGGGACCAGCAGGCCCCACTGGACCTGGAAGAACAAGGGTTTTGTTAGGTTCGTTCTTGCCACCCTCGTCGCACGTGACTGAGCAGGGATTTATACCACTGGCCCACTTTCTTTAAGAGTAGAACCCTTTCTCCAGACAGCACTGGTGCCAGAATGGGAAAAGCAGTTTGTTACCTTTTGGTGAGCATGACCTCCGTCAAGGACCATGTGGCTGGTCTCTACTTGAGGGCAGAGGTAGGGGTGGGAGGCTGTGACTAATAGCTCTTGAGGGACAGTGAAGGTCACTGCTGATGCTATGACCAGATGCAGGAGGCTCGAGAGGAAAGCTGGGCCTCCGATCAGGGTGATAAGGCAGAGCATATCCGTGTGTGTGTGTGTGTGTGTGTGTGTGTGTGTGTGTGTGTGTGTGTTGTTATAGCCCTTTCAACTCCCTTGTGCACTGGACAGGGATTTCTGCAGCAAGGCAGAACCCCGGCTTCTGGGGAAGGGCCCCTGGAAACATGGTGAGGGCCACCCTCCTGCATGGCCATCCTGCTGTTTGCTCCCTGAGCCCCCTCTCACCCTCACCCTCACCCTCACCCCGGGCTGGAGACATGACTAGGCAGACTAATGGGCAGTGGGAAAGTAACGTGCCTAGTGGGATCTGTCCTGTTACAGTTCTTTCCGGCCGGATGCAAAGTGGGCATACGGTAAACTTGGAGGCTCAGCTAGTGGGAGATCGTGTATGATTCTTGCACTTAGGACCGTTCCCATAAAGAGTGACAGTCTCGGAAACCTACAGGGGCAGTTCTACCCTGTCCTATAGGGCCACTGCGGTCGGCATCCACTCAATGGCAGCAAGTTTGCATTTAGGACAGCTCAGCAGTTCCTCTTCTTGATTTACGCAATGGATGATGGAATAAAAATGAGATGAGACAGTCTGACAGATCAGATAGAAGGACAGATAAGTGGATAGGTAGATTAATGCTTGTGCCCACTCCATGCTCTTGAGTCTGTTTGAACACAGAGGGATCCTATGTCAGGTCTCTGAGCCGTACATCTTTATGGTAGAAGGCATTCTCATCTTGCTCCTGCAGAACAACTGGTAGGTTTCAAGCCTGTCGTCTAACCCACAGTAGCACTAGGGCATGTTTCAAACGCAAAACCAAAGTCACTGTCATAGAGTGATTCCGACACTTAGCGACACTGTGGAACAGAGTAGCCCACTACATGCAGTGGTGGTGAATGGTAGATTCCAGTCTAGGTGCCAGATATATAGGTGTTCATTGCAAAATGCTTTCAATTTTGCCGTATGTCTGAAACTTTCGACAGTCAGTTGTTGGGGAAGTGAGCAGAAATATTTCGTTGTAAAGCTTTGAGAAAATGGCAAGAGAGAGTTTTCATGGATTTGGGATTCTGCCCCTCCCACTTGCGATGTCCTTGTCCCTGTTTGAATGGAGTGCTGCCATCTTCCTGACTTCTTTGTTCTGCTCTGGGCACCTGTGAGTAGCATGGTGGAGATGAGGTGGGTAAGACCCCTGGGACCGTGGGGCACGCGTGCTTCCGTTCCTGTGGGCAGTAGGTAAATAGCAGTGAAATGTTCCATAAAAGGGGAACGAAGGAGGAGGAGGAAGGAGTCACCGAATAAGGACGGGGTTGAGCTGTTTACAGAGCACTCAAGGGGGAGAACTGTCCAAGGAAATCGGAATGAACAGAGGCACCTCCTTGCAAGAATGTGGGGAGGAGCAGTATAGGTGAGGGGACAGCTGGCCCAGGGTCTGGAGCTGGGGGTGGGGGTGGGGGGAGCAGCTGAGCCAGGCCCGAGAGGTTGCCTGGTAGACCTCAATGTGTTCCTTGGATGGCAAAGGGGCAGCCATTATGAGGCTGGGGGGGGAGGGGTGATATCAGTGGGCACCATTCCCATTGGCATACGAAAGCCGAGGGTTCCCCAAGTTGAGCAATGTGGGTTGTGGCCCTAACTTGGGCTGAGTTGAGCAGAAAGAGTTAGGAAGAATTGGCATTTTCATAGACCGAGAACTGTCTCTATCCTTCTGAAGAAGTGGGCCTGCGCTGTGACGCAAATGAAGGTCCATTCATGGTTGTAGATGGAACGTCTGCACACCCATCCCAGGAGGTGATTTCTTGGTGTGTTGATGCATGTCTAGGTGGAGATACATAGATAAACCGTATATTTGACTATTGGGACATGTACAGTTCTAGGAATTTTGACACAAATATATATTTATGACACTACCATCATAATCAAGGTAGGGAGCAATTCCACACCCTAAAAGACCCCCCAAACTCACTCTCCTTTATTATTACACCCTCCCCCGACCCTGCAATCTGATCTGCTCTCCATCTTGATAGAACTGGCTGTTGAGTCTCTCCCACAAATGCAGCTGTCCTCCATGTATCCTTGAGATGGACCTCTTTCTCTCAGCACCATGCCCTGGGAGTACATCTTCAAGCCCCCAAGAGGACATGCCGAGAATAATAGTCCCTGGCTTTTGTTTCACTGGGAGTGAGGGGAAGGGAAGAAGAAGGTTGGTGGATAGCCAGAGCGGGGTGGGGATGGGGGTGTCGGGGTGCACTGCAGGGAAAGTGCTCAGGCATCTGAAGGGGCTCCTACCGGCCTCCTCTTTGTTTCCTTCCCTTTCGTGGGGTTAGCGTGTGCAGGTAGTTTATTTGAGGGATGTACCAAAAGGCCGACTCCTCCACCTAGTGGGCGTGGGTCAAGAACAGAGGCTGCCCGGTGGGATCCAGTGCATCCCAGTTAGTTCAGGCTGCGGGGGTGGGGTGGGGGGAGGAGGGAGAGCAGTGTTTAGCTTAGTAGAAGAAACAATGGGAGTCAAAGGAACCTGGGGGTGGGGGGCTGTGTTCCTGAAGGGACAGAGGGGCTAGTGGTTGGTCACTAGAGACGTGAACAGAACCCTGTGCAGAGGGAGCCTGTGGAAGGGGTCCGCACAGCTCTGTCAAGGATGGCATCTCCAGGAGAGCATGGCAGCCTGTGCCCATGTGGGGGCCAGGGTGAGTGGACAGGACTGAAGGGTAGGGTGTTCTCCGGGTGTTGTGGTCTCCCTCAGGTGACATAGGCAGTCAGGAGCCTCCTATTGTTGCTGTCCATTTCTGCCCCTTCCTGGTTAAGAAAGGAGTAAAAAAGGGACCAACCTGTTTTAGCAACAGGAAGGATGCTGTGCCATGGGCCTCCGGTTGCTGCGGAGCAAAGCTCTCGCACTGCACCGCCCTGCTGCATAATTATGAATCCCCAGGGACCCCTGATAGTGATCGATAGCATGGCCCGGCTCGCATAATGAGCCATGCAGCCTGCGGGAGTCATCCGCCAGCCCCGGGGAAGCCTCCCCTCCCCCACCGTCCACTGGCCCAGCCCCCTCCCCGCTGCCGGCCACTTGGGTCTCCCTTTGAGAAGCAGAGACCCTGTTGTTTCCGCCTGGGTTGCCTGACAGTCCCTCAGCCCAGTTTCATTATGCTGGGTCTCTCCTCAGCCACGGCGACCCCTGGAAGGCTTTATCAGATTGTCCAACTGACCGTGACCAGCTCCCCAACACCTGCCTCTCCCTGCTGATTGAGGATGGAAAGGTGTTGGAGCTCTGCAGAGCTGGAGTCTGACTGACTGGCTGGGGGCCTGGGCCGAGGACCGCCTCTGCATGTCAGGGATGAAAAATGCATCCACCTTGCCCCTCCGCCTCATTAGCGCCATTGGATCCACGACCTCTTGTGGGGATGGTGTATAGAAGCCCAGCGCCGGCTGCCATTCATTGTTCCTGGACCTCTAGGACCAGTTTCCTGCTGCAGTGGTATGGCTGTGGTCCATCTTTCCATTCTTACTGCCCTCCGCTTTCTCGTTGCAGTTAGCCCTTGCCCACTTCCCATCCACCCTTCCTTCCCTTCTCTGGTTCACCCGCAGGGGGGCCTCCCACACCCTCACACCTCGCTTCTGTGTCAGTGTGGAGGGTGATGTGCCAGTGCCATCAGGGTTCTGAGTGGAATCATGGGCACCCCGTGCTTTTTCCAGGCACTCAACAGTCACACTGGCTCTACCGAGAGTCTCTCTGAGACACCTGAGGCGGGGGTGGGAGTTGGGGGTGGCAGGGATCCATCTGATAACTGAGATCCTTTAGGACCGACCCCATTTGGGTCACTGCTAATTGGTCACCAGTGGACTGGGAAGATAGTTTTCCAGAAGCAAGCCCATTTGTAATCTCCTGCATGTTGCGGTTTGGCCCTTTGTCCCAGCTGAGCTCAGTTTTTCTACAAAGGTTGTGTTCTGGATAGAACATTGCCACTCAGAGTGCGGCCCTGGACTGGGGGGTTTGTTAGGAGATCAGACTCCGGAGCCCCACTCGCACTGCCATGGCATCAGTTCTGATTCCTGGCGACGCCCCCCCGCCCCCGGGACAGGGTAAACCTGCCCGCTCCTGTGGTTTTCTGAGACTGTAAATAAAGCGTGACTGGAACAGAAAGTCCTCATCTGGTGGTTTCAAACTGCTGGCCTTGCAGTTAGCAGCCCTACACATAATCTACGACACCACCAGGGCTCTTGGCTGGGTGCTAAGTGTTTAACTTGTGCATTATTGTTGAGGGCTTAATGTCTTTTCCCCTGTAGGGGCTGGTGGGTCATTGTCTATGGCCCCATTAGACATGCCTCTTAGGTTCGTAATAAGAGCCCTGAGGTCAAAGACTTAGGAAGGACATCCTACCTCCCAGAGTCAGGGTAGGAAAACAATTGCTGCCGGTGGAGTCTGCTTAGCGCTTGCACCTTTCTGAAAAGGCTGAGAGAGGAAGAGAGGCCCAGGGAAGGGGGGAAGGGCCCAGGGAGCAGGCACAGCGAGAACGATGCAATGCTGCTCTCTTCCCAGTGCGTCGTGCCCGCCTCAGTCGTGTTCCCGTTCCTTTGGGCTGCTGTAGTGTAGTGGTGGTGAGGACGCTCAGGTTCTGTCCCGGCTCCATCCTTCCTGCTTGTATGATGCTGAGCAAGTGATTAACTTTTTTGTGACTGGGTTGTCCCCGCGGTTTGATGGGAATGATCGTATTTATTGGTAGGATTAAATGAGCTTATTGATGAAAAGCATTTAGAATAATCACTGGGTATTTTCTTTATAAGTGTCTGCTGGTCCCTTTTATCAGGTAAGCATTGCATCATCAATCTCAAAGACAGTGGTTCAAAACCACCAGCTGCTCCAAGAAAGAAAGATGAAGCTGTTGACTTCCACGAAGATGAACAGCCTCGGACCCCCCCACTCCCCCCGCCCCCCCCCCCAAAGGGTGGCTGTGAGTCAGAAGCCACTCCTGGCAATGGGCTTGGATTCGGGGTTTGGGTAGTAGTGCATTCTAAGGAACCCCAGTAGCACAGTGGTTAAACCGCTCGGCCGCGCACCAAAAGTCCACCAGTGGCTCTGAGAAGATAAGAAGCCCTGGAATCGGCCTCTAAAGTCTGGAAACCCACTGGGGCAGTTCTCGTCCTTCAGGTGGCTAGGAGTCGGAATCAGCATGACGATGGCCACCAACAGCCACAGCACTGTTTGAGTCTGCCTCTCAGGTCTTTCCTATTAACATCTTATTTAACAGGATCCTGATCCTATTACATACGGATTTATGATCCTGATCCATCTATCCCCTCAACCCCCAGAGAGTACACGGCAAGGATTCATATAACTCTTTGTTGGGGAAATCCAGGCTGTGATACCAGATGGCTCAGGGTTCAATCCTGGCTTTGCCCCCAACTATCCCTGTGTCCTGCACAAGAAACTCTGCTTTCTCTGGCTGCGTGTCCTCCTCTGTAAAATGGAATAAAGTCGAATACTCCTCAGAGTCTGCGGTGAGGATTAAATTACAGAACGTGTGGAAGGCCCTTGGCACCGGGGTCTGTCAGGAAATGGTGGTTCAGGTGCAGCTGAAGGAGCATCCCCTCCGCCACACTCCAGCTTCTGCGCCCCGCCGATGGCTCGTGCAGTGGCTCAGGTTTCCTTTATAAGGCCAAAGATGGTTTCTGGTTTCTGATCTGTCAGAACACAGGACACCTGTGCACACACACTGGGCCAGGGAGCCGCATTTCTGCACGCGCTCTTCACAGGCCTTCCCAGGCATGAGACCACCCTGGAGTACGCGGCACTTCCCTAGTGGCCAGAATTTGCTGCCTCTTCCCAGCCCGTCTGTGGCCACAGCCTGGCTCCACACACATCTGCTAAGCATTTCCAAGTTGGCAGGGAGTTTCCTACTCAGAAAGGCTAGTGCACAGCTTCATGTGTGCAGTAATTCTGTTCTCATGAAATGTCCATTCCCACTAGGGGCTTGGGCGTTTGGAGGACTGGGGAGGCAGTGGGTGGTGTTCCAGGTAAGCTCGGGCCCTTACACAGTGCCAGGGGAAGTCCTAGAGAGGACATGGTTCTGTCCCTCTGGAGCCCGCAGGGAATGGGACCATTCAGCCATTCCCTTGGTGCATCCAGCCGGAAGCCAGAACATGGCTTAGCCTTAGTTTTCTGACCTGTGAGCTGGGCTGGTGATGAAATAGAGGACTTCCGGATCAGCAGATTCTGCTTACCTCGGTGAGTCTCAGAATATTGGCCGTGTGAAAATGCCCCGGAGGAAAATGTTCTCCGTGCCCACATCTGTTTGGAAAATGCATTCTGCTGTCTTTCCATCTGGGTATTTTATAGGACATATTTACGTAGTCAATGCTCTGAGAAGTCCTGTAATTAATTGTTTGTTGTTGTTGTTTTAAGGAACAGTACCCAAGTCAAATTCACTGCAAATACTTTTCTTTTAACTTAATAGCTATTTGCCTCCTTAAACCCAAATCAAACTCCTGCTTGTGTCTATTCTAATTCATAGCAACCTTATAAGACTAAGTAGAACTGCTCATTAGAGATTCCTAGGCTGTAAATATCTGTGGGAACAGACAGCCTCATCTTTCTCCTACAAAGTGGCTGGTAGATTTGAACCGCCACCACTGTGCTTAGCAGCCCAATGCTTAATCCACTATGCAACTAAGATATCTAAGTACTCCTAAAGAGTTTATGACCAATGCTGTATGAATATTAAGGGAGAAAAACGTACTGGGTTGCTTGTTTTTTTCAGTGTTGGGTGGGTAGGGTATATAGAAAATAATTTAATTAAAAGTATTTGGTAACTTTTTTTTGGTAGCTTCTTTTAAATTTATAGTAAAATATTCCGTGGTTCACCAACCTGCTTTAAATATAGTGTCATGATATTCTAAAGGTGTCTTCATCAGGGAAGACCCGAACTTCAGCAGTGAAGGTAAATGTGAAATTTTGAAGGCAACGTTATGAGTACCCTGCCTGCACTGCCTGGGAGCCTGAGTGACGAGCGGCTCCACACTGGCTGCTAACCCTGATGTCAGCAGTTCAAAACCACCAGCTTCTCTGAGGGAGAAAGGCAAGGCTTTTTACTCCTGTAAAGAGTTACAGTCTCAGAAACCCACAGGCTGCCCTGTCTTAGAGAGTCGAAATCGACTTAATGGCCAATGGTTTTTTGATTTTCCTGCATTGACTCAGCTTGCGTCCAAGTTAATTTCATATGTGCCTTTAAACACACCCTGCTCGGGCAAGCGGCTCGTTGCAGGGTGATGGATTTACCCCGGAAACGATTTTTCATATAGTTTGTGTCTTGGCGACAGCACTCACCCACAAGACCCCCATGCAGGTGAAACATATGTGATGAAAATTGTGTGCCACTGTGGGCACCCTTGCCATGCTGTACCAAGGAAACCGGGGTGAATGAACACACCTCCTTCCCCCACACTCACACCCACCCACAGTCTGACTGCACACTCTCAGGACTGCGCAGGTGGCAGGGGAGAAAGATGCAGCTGCAGGTCAGCAGTACCCTGAAATCAGGAGTTCACCAGGTCACTGCAGAACGCTCTGCGCTGACTAAGAGACAATGGACCCGCCACTAGCTCGTGTTTATTATTGTACCCCAGCCGCACGTCCCTCTCACCCTGCCTCTCCTGTGGCTGGTCAAGCTAATTTGATTTGACATTCCGGCATTCGAGATTTGTCAAGCATTGTAACCTTAAGCGGCACTAATATTGAAAGCCATACTTGCAATTTATATAATCCAGATGTGTTTGCCAATAAAGCAGAGACGTGAAATGGCCGGCTTGGGGCGGGGCAGGGGAAGAGAAATCTTGCTGCCCTATATTTTTTCCATATGGCATCTAGAGTCAAAGTAGGATTTTATGTATTAATATTTTCCCTTAAGAATTATAACTGGATTATGAAGTATGGCTTCAAATAAGTACCCGCGTCAGTTTTATTTGCAGCTAAGAATAACTGATTAAGTTTGGGGGTGGGGGGATGGGAGAGCAATCTAGTTTAAATGCTCTGTAAGTCTTTTAAACTGGTCAGGACCCTGTTTAACAGTGTGTTGGGGGAACTCTTTGTCCCAAGTGGGACAGTTAGGGTTTTTTAATATGACTCTCCTATAAGATTGCTGTGTTTTTGGTTTGGTTTTCCCCTCTCCCCTTAAACATTAGTTTTCTGGTTTGGGGGCTCGTGAATCATTCAGAAGCCCCTCACGAAATGAAGGCTTTGGCGTCCTGAGTTGTCAGCTCTTTAAGTTTTCTCAAGTGGGTCGTGCCCAGCTGCGGCGATTTCTGTTTTCTGGAGACTCAGTGGGACAGTGAGCTACATGTGAAGACATCTCTCATCAGTTTGTGCATGGCCTTCTTAGAGGATGCAGGTCCACCCCTCTCACCACCCAGCAGTGACCCTGGTGCATCCACCTCCAGCAAGGCAGTCGCTTTCCCTGGCTTCCCTGGGCTTTCCCCCAAGGGAAGATGGCCACAGGACCATGCCCAGCCTACCTGGTCGGAGCAGCGCGTACAGCCGATGTAACCAGGGGTTTTGGTGAAAAGCTTTTGTGCTTTTGACATGAAAGGGCAGCAGAATGTGTCATTAGTCCCTGGTATGCCATGTGTAATTAACAACAGCCCTTACTGGGTCCAGTGGCCCAGGAAAACTGGTCAGACCAGCTAGTCAAACCAGAGCCCCAAACCCCCTCCCATGGAGTCCATTCGGACTCGTAGCAAAACCAATAGGACAGGATAGAACTGCCTCTTGGAGTTTGCAAGGCTGTACCTCTTTATAGGAGCAGAAAGCCTCAACTTGCTCCAGAAGAGTGGCTGCTGGGTTCAAACTGCTGGCTTTGGGGTTAGCTGCCTGACTCGTAATCCACCATGCCACCAGGGCTCCCCAGCTCCCTGTAAAAGCAGGTACGAACGGCCCTGAAAGAACAACATGGAGTCAGGATCCAAGTAAATGCCCTGTGGTGGACTGAAGTGTCCACAAAACCATTGCCTGTGTTTCTAGGCAAGAGATAAAGATCCGTTGGGGTTTTGCCCCCTTGCTGGGTAGGGCAGAGTAAAAGGAAAGCCATGCCCAGTGCTCAGGGGAGCTCATAGCATGGATGGTCTCCATGATTTCCCTCTAAATGGCTGTGGGCAGGGCGTGGGGGCGGGGG
>NW_022103958.1:17631496-17642412 GCF_000313985.2 Echinops telfairi
GTCCTTGGTGGTGCAGTGGTCAAGTGCTCAGCTGCTAACCCAAACGCTGGCAGTTTGAGCCTGCCCAGGGGCTCTGAGGGAGAAAGGCCAGGTGACCTATCCCACGAAGATTATAGCTCAGAAAACCCAAGTTTTGCACTGCCACATGGAGTCACTGTGGATCTAATTAATTGGACGACATCTAACACCGGTGACAAAGGGTTCTGGATGAAGTCCTTAAGCATGGGGCTGGTGTGCTTTCTCGTGAGGCCTGAGGGATATTTGCCAACTTTGATATCAGTTTCCTCACTGCCATCAAGTGATCCCGACTCGTAGCAACGCTACAGGACAGTAGAAGGGCCCTGTGAGTTTCCAAGACGAATTCTCTACAGCAGTGGCAAACCTTGCCTTTCTCCCAAGGAGCTGCCGGTGGTTTCAAACTGCTGACTCTGTGGTTCCCAGCCCAACACATAACCACTGAACCACCAGGGCCTGGTATTGCCCTAATACTGAGCATGTGAAAGGGTCGTTCTACCCACAAAGGGGTCACGACCCCCAGGTTGAGAACTGCAGCCCTAGAGCCTCAGCCTGGGAGTCCTGCACCAAGTCAGGTCTTGAGCAAGGAATGCTGCCATGGATCCAGGCCAAATAGGTTCCAAATGACAGAATCGGACTTTTTCTGAGTTCAGGGAGTTGGTGTGTGGTGCGATCAGTTACTTCATGGGTACTCTTGGGGCAGGGGGGTAAAGGAAGGACTCGTGGAACCCAAAGTGGCATCCTGGCTGCCTCAGGAAGGCCTGTGCCCTCTGTGAGGCTCACCACTGGGATTGGGGGCCCCAGACAGGGGAGTCGATGAAGAGGCTGCTGGTCCGGTTCTCTCGGCTGATGTCATCACCCCCACGGCCTTTGCCTACGATGAGCGAGAGGCTGCAAGTAGAAAACAGGAAATGTTTTCAGGTTGGGAACTCACAGCCTATTTTCAAGGAACGTATACATAGTTTCGGGCCAGGCTAAGGCACTGTGGGCTGACCTGCCTATGTACTGAAATCCCAGGAAGGGGATGAGGGTCCACTCTACCTCCTAACAAAACCAGGGAACCCTGCTTGACCAAGAAAAGTGACCTGGCATTTTCTTTTCTTTTTCTTTAATCTGATCCATCCGAGGTACACCATTTTCTGATGTAATCCATTCCAGTCCACTACTTAATGATGTTATTATGCATAAGATCATACTAGACGGGCTGTAACCAAAACAGAGCCAACCAAATGGGTCAAAACATTAAAAAAACCCAGTTAAGAGCTGCAGGGGTGAGGCAGGGAGAGCAAGGTGGTGAAGATCGCCAATGGGCGCTGGTCAGCCTGGGTTTGCACTGCGGCTCTGTGGCCGGCTTGCTCTGAACTCCTTCCCTTCCTGTAGAGCGGGAAGTGGTTGTTGCTGCGTGTCACCACCTAGCAACCCCCTGCCCACCCACAGTGGCTGTGATCTTGATGCAGGCAGGTCACCTGGTCTTTCTCTCGTGGAGGTGCTGGCTGGGTCTGAACCACCGACTGTGTGGTTAGCAGCCAATGTCTGAATGTAGCGTCACCATGGCTCTTCAGGGTGATCTCACCTTGTCATCAATCACTATGAGAATTGCATATGTCTAGCACACAGTACGTGCTCAATAAATAGTAGCTGTCGGCAGAATGATTGTTATCCTATCTCCCATGGCAACAGCCTGTTTGGGGATGGTGCCCTCCGTGCAGCTGAAGGCATCCAACTTCCTTCCTCTTTCCTAGATCGTTGCTGCAATACTAGTGCATACGGGGCTGCCAGATCCTGGGAACTCTGACCTTGCAGGCACACTGGGTAGCTTCTCCTCTAGTGGACTTGTCAGGACTGAGTGCTGGCTCATCCCTCTCATGAAGCTCATCGAGGGGGCACAGTTAGAGGAGTAGGGGAGTCCTTAGGAGGAAGCAGGGGCACTCTGGGATGCTGTGACCTCTGTCGAGGTCTTACTGCTTGTCAAGCACTATGCAATGCACTGCACGCTCTTAATTTGATTTAAACCTCCCAGCAGCCTGGTGAGGACTGGGCATCCTTGCCCTCGTCTGTCACAGGTGAGGGAAGGGAATGAACTGTCTGAAGTCACATAGGAAGTGGCAGGGGCAGCGTCTGAACCCTGGCTCCAGAGCATAAACTCAGAACACTTCTTTGTAGGTAAGGATAGGAGGGGGCTTCAAAAGTCTGTCAGAAAATAGAATGGAATGTTCCCATGCACTTTCTGAAGCTCCCTCGTGCTGAGAAGGTGTGTGAAGTGGGGGCCCAACTCTGAGTCAGATTCAGCTGGGGAGCAGGCTGGAGGAAGCTCCTGCAGGCGGCTTTGGGACCCTGTGCCGTCAGAGAGAGACCTGCGAAGGAAAGGAACCTGAACAGGTTGCCACCACCTTTCCTCTCTGCCTTTGCTTTCTCCTCTCAGCACAGAAGCTTGGCTGCCTATTGGGTTTTTCTTTGGTGTTGAATCCCAGGTAGCTGAGCCTTCCGGGTCTCCCTCCCTCGCCTCACAGAGAAGAGCAGACACTTGGGTCTGGATTCCGGCCTGACTTTTCACTAGCCATTTTTATTTTTAACCTTGAGCAAGTTTCTTAAACTCCTGGCACTGTTTGTCTCACCTACATAATAGGAATCATAAGAGGACTGCCCTCCTTGTTGACTGCAGACCACGTCAGGTGCGCTAAACCACAGACACCCTCCATGTCACCAGCTCCCCTTGTCCACTCAACAGGCATTGAGTCTTGACTCGCTGCTATACCTGGTCCTGTATTAGTGAGGGAAAGTCTCTGCCAGGGATGTAAGGATGGGCATGTGGTTCCAGCATCGGGGGTCGTGTAACAGAGTGACATGTATGAGGGAGATGCACACCACGCATTTTTGTTCCAGTTTGTTTGTGAGAGTTCACATTGGTCTTTCCCTTGGTGCCAGGCAGTGTGCCCCCTGCACTCCCCCACTTTCACATGTGGCTTCTTTTCTTCCTCTTACCCACCCCATGAGGCCAGAGTAAGAATCCCCTCCCCGGGGCTGGGATGAGTCATCTCGAGTTGCCCAGCTGTGGGTGACGTGTGTGAACACAGGAGGAGTGTGGTGGGCACAGGGTAAGTGCTCCCGGGCTCACTGGAAGGTCGACAGTCGGGACTTGCAGCTGCTTCTCAAGAGAACGTGGCGGCAGCCTGCTTCTGTAATGATCGGAGCCGTGGGAGCCCCGGAGCTGTTCTCCTCTGACCTCCAGGGTCACTGAGTCCGGATCTCGGGGGCAGAGGAGCCACTTCCCCCAGAGAGCGCTCCCTGGATCCAGAGTCTGCCTGGCTGGACTGAAGCCAGGCCCTTTCTGGGGACTCAAGGACACCTCAGAAAAGCACAGTCAGTCACTGTGTTGGGTGGCACCCATGATTATCCTCTCATTTCTTATCAAGGTGTCTCGTGACAGGGCACTGTCACTTTCAATTCTATCTGAATCAGGACACGGCAAGGTCTTATTTTTCTGTTTCTGCCCTGGGCTGAAGCTGTCTTGAATAATTCAGTATTCATCTACTTCCAGACACCAGGCTTCTTCCTTGTCTTCAGCTGTTGGTTCAGGGTCATGTGGGTTGGTTGGGTCTCCTTGTCTCCCCGCAATCAAAAACCCACCGATCCCCACTCTGGTTACCAGTAAGGATAGCTTGGACACAGAAAAAGAATCTGTCTTGTGTACTGTGGGTGGTGTCAGCTGCCTTAGGGCAGGGGCTGCACGTGGTGGCCTGTGGATATCTTTGGACCTGAAAATGCTCTTGCAAAACATGTGAAATAAGAATAAATTGTTTTGCTATCATTTAAAAACCGGGAGACTTCCAGATATGGCAAACTGTGAGTTGAAGCTGAGTGTCAGCTGCCCTCTTTATTTGGAATAAATTCTCTCCAATTGTAGGTCCCCCATGCCCCAAACTTCTCACATGCCTGACCCCCACAGGCATCTGACTGCGAGGAAGAACTCTCTCAGGTTAAACCGTGAAAAGCCCCAGGAGCTGTATTGAACCAGAGCTGCTCGCCACCCATCTTTCTCTGAGGCCGGAGTAACATCTGCTCCCCTAGGTCAGGAAGGTGGGATTCTGGGGCACATTCCCAGTGGCAGCAGAATTTCTGGAAAAACGATCTGTTGTGGTTGTTAGGTGCCATCGAGTCGGTTCCAACTCGCAGCGCCCCTGTGCACACCAGAAGGAAACGCCGCCCAGTCCCGCACCATCCCCACAAGTATGGTTAGGCTTGAGCCCGTTGTTGCAGCCACTGTGTCCATCCATCTCATCGCGTGTCCTCCTCTTGGATGACTGTGCTGTCCCCAGTATGATGTCCTTTTCCAGGGATGGGTCTCTAGGGACCAACACAGGTTGACCTGGGAGAGCTTGGGCAAGGGTATATGTGAGTGACATGGTGTACTAGCTGGGGCTAATCAGCTGGAGAAGGAGTCAGGAGACAAGTTTCAGTCTGGCTCTGCCACGTACCGTCAGGCATTTGACTTCGTGGGGCCTCCATTTGTTTCTCATCTGTAAAATAGAGCCGGTGTCTACTGTGCCGACCAGACAGGGAGGACGAGAGGCTCGGGTTACGTGAACATACTGAGAACATACGTGGAAGAGCAGGTGTCCTCTGTAGGTCTCTGCAGTGTGGGGGTCGGGGCTCGGCAAGCTAGGGCCCACAAATCTGCCCACAAGAGAGGTTGCTCCATATTTTTGTTTGTTTGTTTCAGGGGTGAGCAAAAGCCAGAAGAATGTTTCGCAGTACATGCAACTTATGTGAGGTTCACATTTCAGTGTCTGTAACAGATTTTCACCGAACAGAGCTACCCCCATTTTTTTAACCTGTCATCCACGGCTGCCTTCCCACTGAGTTGCAGCAGGGACTGTCTGACCTGCTTGGTTCAGAAATCGTACACTATCTACTATCTACAGTGTTTGACCCTTGGTAGAAAGCGTTTGCCAACATCTGGTGTGGCTCGTGGAAGAACAATGTCATGAGTCCCACCACCCCATTTTTCTCATTTCTTCCACCATCCCAACTCGGGGGTTTCTGCACATATTGAAAACACAAAGGATTTTTTTTCCCCCAGATAAAAAAACACAGGTAAATCCTCTACAACCGGCAGCAAGCCTGCCCTTGCAGCCAACAAAGCTGGGAATTTTCTGTTTAATCCCGTCCTCTGGGCTCCAGCTAGGGGCACTTCTGTTGCAAACCACAGTGTTTTTATAAAACCATGCCCCCTTTTAGCAACTGCCACAAAACGAGAAGAGGTTGTTCCTGTCACAGTGGGCATTTCTCCAGCATGTTCACCATGGAATGGGCCCGTGGGCAGAGCTTCCTCCCCCAGCCATGGCCTGACAGGAAACACACAGGGCAGCTATTGCCGTGATACGCCGTTTGGGGCAGCACGCCCAGCCTGGTGGTGTGTCGTCCTGATGTCGTCCCCAGCACTGGGGATCACCCCATTTCACACACGAGACCATTGAGGCAAAGCGAGTTTCAGGGAACTGCCTACGGCATCTTGGCTTAGAAGCCAGGAGCCACAAGTTCCAGTCTGGTTCTTGGACTTGCTCGCTGAGCATTTGACTCGTGGGAGCCTCAGTGTTCTCGTCTGTAACACGGGGCCAGCAGCTGAGCAGGACTCAAGCCCAGGCCTTCTGTGTCCAGGCTGCTACTGAGGCTTGTCCAGTGAAGGTGTCCTTCCCCAGGCTGGTCCCTGGCATCCTCCTAGAAGCAAGGGTGGCTTGTCAGAGCCTTGGCTCCTCTCGTTCCAGCGTTTCTTCTCCATGGTGGGCTGACTTGGTTTACTTGAGCTCTCGGGTGTCGGGGAGGAAAGATCAGTTGCTAACAACAATGGTGGGGGGTGGGGTGGAGCATGCTTTGTATCCATCTTTGTGCTGTTGGCCATTGAGATCGGGGTCACAAAGAGCTATCATTTTCTTTACCACTGAACAGGCAGCTGAAGGGTGGGTCTCTGAGATCCGTGGGGAGATCCCAACAGTACAACTCCAGCAAGGCAGACGCTTTCATGAGGGACATCTCCGGTGGCCTCCTGGAAAGCACACGGACACTGATACTTCCTTCTTAGGTAGCACCTGGTCTGCCAAGTGCTTGTGTCACGGAGGCCATGCCCGACAGTGCTCAGCTTGCCCAGCACTGCAGGTTGTGGGTGAAACATTACCAGTGAAAACAGGTTTCTGCTTTGGCCTCTGTTTGCAAGATTGCCTGTCTCTTATCTCTCCATCTTTTCAAACATGCCCGTCACCCCAGTCTCCACACTTACCATGAGTTCCCCACGCTTCACCTGCCACTGTTTGTTGCTGCTGCTGAATGATTTGAAATGATATCCAGATCTCATATCACTTCTTCCTATAGCAGTATATATCTCTTAAAAATATTTTTTTCTTGTTTTAGGAACCACAAAGTCACTATCACACCTTTAAGAGAGAATCTTTGGCAAGTCTGGGGTTTTAAATTACATGCTAGAATGAAGGGGCACAGAGAAATGCTCTGTGGGAGCAGTCAGGATAGGGCTCAAGAAAGAGATTTTGAGATTGGTTGGGAGGTGGCTAACAATGGGTTTTCACAGTCAGCGAGGCTTAACTCAAATTGGGCACACCCCCCAGCCCCCCTGTGTCTGGTGGTGACCCAGGTTTCTGAGTGCGCTGCCAGCATTGGCCGGCTCTTCCCAAGGCCGCAGCCTCTCGGACACTGTGACCTGGACACCCAACTTTGGCTACAGAGTACTTGGCATTCGCGATGTATGGCTGGCAGTGCCCATGTGCGCTGCTGGTTGCTGCCCATAAAGAGAATCCTGTGCTCGTTTAAGTCAAGAGCGCTTCTCTCCCCTACCCCCACCACCGCTCCGCACACACCCCACCCTCCTATAAAAGGAAAAAGCCTTTTGGACTTTGTTTTCTGAGTGCTCGCTCAAAAGGAGCTTTCTGTTTATTTTCAAGTGGTTCTCTGGACGGTTGTGTCCATTCATCATGCCTCCCCACCAGCCCTGTCCCCACTGCCCTCCCCCTCTCCCAAACTTAAACTTCATCAAACTGTCTCTAACGACTACCACATGTCTCCTGCTCGCACATGTCTTCGGAGGGCGCAGGGGTGGGGAGCTGGGAGTGAAAGGATCCTCCAAGGAGCACAGTAGCATATTAAAATTCAATGACTTAGTCATCTGAGTGTTCAGCCCAAGCCCCGAAGAAGAAAAATAAATGAGTGCTCTGTACTGGCCTTGTGGATCCCGGGCGGGGGTGAGTTTCATATAGAAGAGCCCGTGCTGAGGTGAACAAGCAGGTCCTTTGCTCAGCAATAACAAGATGCGTTCTTGCTCACAGAAATGCAGTATCGGAGTAGCAGGAATGGGTCCGAGCTGCAAGCTCAGCTCCCCAAGGAGGAAACTGAGGCTGGGGACTGACGGTGACTTCTGCAGCCATATACTGGCCGACCCCGTGTACTGTGCTTCCTTCCCTTGCACCTCTCAGCTAGTGTGTTTAAACACATTGAAGGTGTGTGGCCACACTGTCCGGGCCATTTCCCCCCACCAGCATGTGCTCCCTTTGTGTCTCTGTGGCACGTTTTGGCAATTGTCACAGTATTTCAAACCTTTTCATAGTGCGCACTTGGTAGATTGCGGTGTGGTGTGAACAGGACTTTGGCACGCGCTGGGCGACCAAGCATTCTTGTGACTCACTTTGCTGTGACAGACGGGCTTCATTGCCGTGGTTGGGAACTGAACCTGGGCCCTCTCCAGGGATGCCTGTGCTGGATGAGTGATGGAAGTGAGCCTAGGTCCCAGACCTCAGCACCTCACGTGCTCTTTCCTAGAAGCTCCCAGAGGGGTGGGGGGTTGTTTTCTGGTAGCCCTGCCTGGAGTTCGTGGTGGCAGGAGCTCCTTGGGGGCACATCCTCTCTTGGGCTGAGAGCTGCTGCTGTGGCCCTGAGATATTAGAGGTGTGACCTGCTGAGGGACCTGCTTCTGCCCAGTGACATCGCAGAAATGCTGGCGAGGCCTTACTGCCTGCTGCCTAGAGTAGAGAATGGGACCCAGTGGGTTAGAGCCATTTGGGACTGCTCAGGTCCTAAGGACAATACAAGGGCCGCCTCTGGAACTTCTTGTTTGGTTTCTAAGGCTTCCTGAATCCGTACATCTTCCTTAGGTAGAATAAGCAGGACTACCCAGCCATTGTTTTTGGAGGAAGCACTGAATCATAAGGAAGTAAGAGGATTCTCTTGAAGGCCTGGAAGCACTGACCCTGGAGAGCTAGCCCAGGGCCTTCAGGCTGGATTAACCCTCCCCCACCCCCTTTTTGGGAGATCAAGGATCGAATGGGGGAAGGATTGTACAGCCTTGAGTTTAATGAGGTGCTTGAAGAAAGCCAAGCCAAGCTCCCTGCTGTGAGAACGAGGAAGCAGAGCCAGGGAGGAGAGGTCTGTGACCTTGGCTGGTAGAAATGGCCCGTCCAACCCGGACAATCACCCAGGGACACTCCTGGGGGACAGCGCAGTGTGCTGGAGGGGCTGAAGAGTGGTCATTAATGAGCACCATGGGGCTCTGCTGGCTTTGGGTCTCTTTGGGCTCCTTTGATTGGTTCAGGGGGTCGGAGGGTGGGGAAGGTTATTATAAAAGAAAAAGAGGTAGAAAGTAATCAACTCTGGTAAAGGCTGCTGACAAAAACCAAACAAAAGCAGGTTTTCTGAGCAGTTTGAAAGGTCTCTTTAAAGTAGCTAGGCAAATCCCCAGGACTTGGCCCATGAAACATCATTTCCAGTGGCACAGTCTCCGTGTGTCCCCTGTGGTGGGGTCCTAAGAGTGCTGGTTGTCTCCCAACCCCTGATCATCCTTCCACCCATCTAGTCCCAGAGTTTAGACCCACAAGGAGAAATCACCATCCACTTAATTGTAGGGGTGGCATGAATCGAAAACCCCCTTCACAGCTGGGAACCAGAGAGCTGGGGGGGGCGGGGGTGGGGGGCGCGGCGGCTACAGTGGCATCCCAGCCTAGTGCCCCACCCAGGTGACCCAGTGCTTGAAGGCATTGCAGAGGGTCTGGGCCTCCCTCTCATTTTCTTCCTGGAGAAGCCTCAGAAGGTCTGTGTCACCTTCCTCAGAAGAGATAGATGTTGGAACAGTTTTCGGGCAATGCCAATCAAATGCCAACCCCATAAAGGTGACAGCGTGGAAAGGAGAGCTGCCAGGGCCCGTCTACCCAACACCTACCAGCCGTTTATGTTCTCCCTCCCTGGCTTCCCAGCAGGTGTCAGCGGGCAGGCAGGGGTGGTACATAATGACAGGGCTGGCCTTCATTTCTGAGCCCGCTTGAGCTCCTAGGCTGGTGGAGGGGAAAAGGGACCCCTGAGGGCGGGGTCCTCATTCATCTCAGCATCTCCTGCGGGGCCTGAAATTAAGCTCTGCCCTGGGTGGATGACGGAGCATGGTCGCCCTGTGCAGGTGCTGGAAACTCATTAGTTCACTGGTCTGGCTGCCAGCCTCCCCAACGAGTCAACCCCAGGCATCTGCTAGCCTCAGGGAAGGGTCAGTCCATCTAACCCAGATAAGCATGCTTCCCTGGGCCTGTAGCAGATGACAGAAGTCAAGCATGAACAGACCCGCTATTTGTAAGCACGGAGCTATAGGTGCACACAATGACCCCAGTGGTGTGCTAATTAAAAACGAGAACCTTCAAACAAACCTGTTTAGAGACACACACACACCCCCCTTCTCCACATCCACCCCACCTCACTCCTTTTGTGACAATAAAAAGCTCCTTTATTCACCCCTGGAACTGCTAACCAGTATCAAGTCTCAGGAGCCTGATGGGATGAGCCTGACTGGCACACATGGACCCCATGGATAAGGCCGTGCACTCAATACCTCCCCAGGAGCCCCCCGACCCTATTCTACCCAGAGAAGACTTCCCAACCTCTCAGAGCATGCACAAACAGAGTGCCTACTGAAAACCAGAGCAGAGCTGCCACCAACGAGTTCTGATGCCAAACTTGTCCCTGGAGTCACTAAGCACTAAGCTCAGCTTTGCACAAACCTGGGGCCCATTGTCTCCTTGGCCTGGTTTTATCTCTCGCAGCAGCCTCCTTAGGCCTCTCCTGTCAAGCCGTGTTGGGCTCCTGTCCTCTGTCCAGGTTTTCAGGGCATTGATCGACTAACGAGATGGAGTCTGAGCAGCTAGATGCAGAGGGCAGTGTTGGGTGCTGACCCCCGGGGCCGCTGGGGGCTCACAGGGGACAACCGCCAGTGAGAGGCAGCAGGAAGTGGCCTAGTGTTGATCCTGCAGGCCCAGGCTGCGCCCCTTGAGAAAACAGCATTGCCTTATTGTCACCATTAATAATAGCCCTTTATTTGAGCCTTGCTAGGACAATGCTCCAAACAGCACTGAGAGGAAGAAAGCCCCTGCCGTGAGGCTTTGTAATTTATCAAGGCTAATGGCAGAGGAAGAACTCCCTGGGAGGGGGGGGAGGGGGGGGGCTATAGTTGCTGGAGGTACAATGGGATGATGCCCACTGCCTCGCTGTGTGCCCCTCAGTCTGATTTGTGCTGGGTCCCCTGCCCCTCCTTTGTCTTGTTTTTTTGTCTGGGTCTGAGCCCCTCTGAGGCTCTGGAAAGAGACTAACGTGTGGAACGCAGTTAAATCTTGCACTGGACACTCAGCAGTGTGGCCTTGGGCAGGTTTCTTTATTTCTGATCCTCCATTTCTCATCTGCAGAGGAGCCACCCAAACCGGCACATGACACGGCTAAACCCATCCTCTCTCCACACACTTGTGGGCAAGGGTGTTGGTAAAAAGAATTTGTTAGATGGTGAGTTAGTTAATTGTGCCAGCCTGGCCGCTAATCACATGTGGGGCTGGTTGAAAGGCGGAGGGATAAATGGGTGGTGAGCCTCGCCTTTC
>NW_022103958.1:17642686-17715939 GCF_000313985.2 Echinops telfairi
CTGCAGTCGGCATTATTGCCTCTGTTTTGTGAGGTGAAGGACTTTGTGGACTGGTGTTGGGTATGGGTTAATGTTGGACTTGTGGGCTTGGGAAGCATTGGGTTGGGATGTTTTCGTGATGCACGTTTCCTTTACATAAAACTCTCTTATACGTGAGTCGCCGTGTATTTGTTTCTCCAAAGTACCTAGACTAATACAGATGGGTCTTCGTACTCTTCAGAGAGAAGCTGCAAAGGTGGTGGGTGGGTGGTCCTAACTAATGCCACACCAGAGGAGTCCCTGGATGGCGTAAGCGGTTAAGCACTCGGATCCTAACCAAAAGGTTGGTGGTTCTAATGACCCAGAAGTGCCTCAGAAGAAAGGCCTGGCGATCTGCTCCTGAAAGGTCACAGGCATGAAATCCCTGTGCAGCACCGTTCCTCTGCACTAACCGATCACCATGCGCTGGGGTTGACTCCGCGGCAACCTGTTTGGGTTTGATTTTGTTCTGGTTTTGTTTATTGAACTGTGCACCAGGCTCCAACCAGGCGCATTTCTGGGTATGATTTACCTCTTGATCTAAAAAACAAAAGGTCACAGAATCCTTTCCTCTTTCTGGGTGACGGTCGAGTTTTATCTTGCTGTGGTGCCCCAGTCACTGTACCAGGGATGTGCTGGCATTCCAGGGCTGGAAAGGAGCATGGCAGTGCGCAGCACACCCTGCCAACTTGGAAGTTGGGCTGTCCCCAGAAATGCTGGCAGCCCATGGCTGCAGCTGTGTTACAACAAGTCTGACTTAATTTGGGGTGTGTGTCGGGGGGTGGGGTGGTACAGGCAGCACAGGGTGGGTTTTTTTTTTTAAGCCAGAAGAATGCAATTTATTCACTAAACATTAAAACTTCTCTGTGTTGGGTAGGAGAAGCCAGTTGGGAGGATGTGTGGTAGCATTATAAAAGAGTGAGAATTCTGATCACTGTACATTTATTACAATCTCCGTTATGTAGGCAGTCTAAATGGATTAACTCACTGCGGCTAAGCAAGCGGCAGGTTTCCTTGACATCTCTCCCCTTCTGGGCTTCCTAATGCCATTATGACCACTCTATTAACCTATAAGAGAGGAAGCCAGCCATTGTTTGTTAGAAACCGGTCCCCTTCCTCATGGCCTCGTTATCAAACCTTGTTCCTCAGAGATAGAAATCAGGACCCCACCCTGCTCCTCCCCCCAAAAAGTGGGGGAGAGAGCAATTTTTCAAATAATGCAGCTAGTATGAAGTTTTAAAATATTGGATGCCTTTCTGGTTTTGCACTAATGCAGCGGTTCTCAACCTGTGGGTTGCGACCCCTTTGGGGGTCGAACAACCCTTTCACAGGGGTCACCAGATTCATGACAGTAGCAAAATGACAGTGATGAAGTAGCAACGAAAATTTTATGGTTGGGGGGTCACCACAACATGAGGAGCTGTATTAAAGGGCCGTGGCATTGGGAAGGTTGCACTAAGGGCTCTCCTTTCTCTGCACATCATAAGTCTTCCGGGTCATGCAAGCCAAGTGAGGCTGATGGAGACTGAGAGGTGGAAGTGCCTATGGAGTATCGTATGAAGGCTCGGCAGTGTGGTATCTATCAGCCCACAGGCAGAGAAAGCCTTGGGGAGGAAGTGACTGCCGAAGATAGTGGACGGAAGCCTAGAGATGTTGAGAGTGAGTTTCCTCTCCCTCGGCTCTGACCCTCACCTTGTGTGTGACCTCTGTCTCCACAGGCAGCAGCATTTACAGCCATAAAACGAGGGAGTGCAGATTAAATGCTTTTTTTAAAATTAAAAAAAATCCATAAAATAAACTATTATGGAATTCTTCCAGTGAGGCTCTCCTGGGCCCAGGGTCCATCCCAGAAAACCCGTTAATTCCTCGTTATCTGGATGGATTCATTCCTGGAAGGGTGCAGGAATGTTACTGTAGACAAATGTTCTAGGGATAGCCTTATCGGGGAATTCTGCCTTCTCAGAGAGCTGACGCGTCCCCTTCAGAGCCCCCTCATTGAGTTACATGGTGATCCGCAGTGGGGACCTTGTGTGTACATTATTCAAGAGGCAGCAGGGACTGCAGGTGTTTTATCAGCTAGCATCTGGAATTCAGAGAAGTCTCACTCTATATTGGGCTTTTCTCACCCCGTTTCCCTTAACCACTCAATGCTCTCAAGACCTATTGGGGAGGGGAAGGCTTGACTGGCCCTGGGCATAGCTCTGCTCACTCTGTGATTGGCTTGGTTACAATTAATAAAGTTGTTTTTGAGTTGGCTTTTGGCACAATCTCGGGGGCAGGGGGGGGCGCATAGACTCACCTGGGTTCTCTATGGGGTGCTGAGCATTTGAGGACAGCAGTAAACATGACACTGACCCAGGCCACTTGGAAAAGCCACTGATTGGTAGGCTCTATAGGAAGGCCTTCAAAAAGTTCGTGGAAAAAATGGCGTGGAAAGACCATAGGTTTTTCCATGAACTTTTTGAAAGCCCCATTGTATAACTGAGCATTTGAGTCTCACTAGCCACCATTCTTTTCAGGCTCCGGGCCGATCTCCCTTGTTGAAAAAGAGGGAGACGGACAGATCGCCCACAGATTCTTGTCTATCAAAGCCAAAAGCTGACTTTGCACGTTGCCCAGCAGAGAGACCTGGGTGGGGGGGTGGATACATCCATCGCTGGTGGGTTTGTTGGTTTCTGGAAAGGCAGGCGCTGCCTGGGCTGGGGAGGGTTTTCCTGCTTGCATTTCTTCCCCCTCCCCACAGAACTCCACTCACCGTGCAGAGGCCTCCCTGACTGTGCCCGAGCCCCAAACACCTCCACAAGCTAACGGGTCTCTGACACCTTTCTCACCCCTTGCTTCTGCCGAGACCTTGCCACACCCTATTCAAACCACAGGTGGAGAATCGGCCCTCCATCCTCATGCAGGCTCAACTATGACTCACGAGCAAGTGTTGCTGCCAGCGAGAGCCCAGTCCAACTCTCGGCACATGACCTCCCTGAGGGGGACCAGGCAGGAGGCGCAGTCAGTGGTGTCTCTAGGGTTGGTGTTACCCAGTGTGCCAACCCATGGTGTCACGGACCCCCATGGACCTCCTCCTGTGCAGGATCCTTAGTAATATTACCAACTGAAACCGTCGAATGATATGCGATATACTCGTCAATTACTTCAATGTAATACTTCCTTACTTCAATGTAATACTTCCTCGATGATATCAATACTAACAGTCAAATTGGTTTCTAAAGTCTTTCTACATTGAGTCACAGCATCATTAGCCATGGAACAGGATCCTTTTTACAGATGTTTTCCTCCTTTTCCTTTCTTGCTTCGTTCTCAGAAAAATGAAGTTACAGATAAGGGTTCATAAATACTAATCCCACACGATTATAGCCAAGACAACAGTAAACGGACAGAGCCGGCACCCATAAAACCACCGCCACCAACACAAACAGCTGCGTGCACACAGACAAAAACACGTGGCTGGACACGTCAGTAACTGGGCAGCAATGACGGCTCTGGCTGGAGTGCTTTAGAAGTCCACAGAGTAACATGTCAGCCTTGTGGGTACTGAATCGCACTGGGTCAGAATTGTCTCTGTGGCAGCGAGTTTGAGGTTGAGGTATATTGATACGTGTCAGCTGACTTAGGAAAAATGTCTTGGTTGTTATAACTAACTACAGAGATAAACAATGACTTCAGCATCACCCAGTACAGTCTACAACCACCCCTCCCCACCTGCCTCCCTCCCTAGTGATGCCATCGAGCAGAGTAACTCAGCCTGGAGCGGGGAGGCCCATCAGACCGGTAGCAGGAACAACGACCATAATACAGTCATAATGACAACACCTGACGATTGCAGCAAACACTGAGCCCTTGGACGTTGTCCAGCACATGTTAAACTCTTTAGAGTAGAATACTGTGAGCGGAGCGATAGGGGAAAACAGTGTATCTAGAGGCCTGTCCCCACACATACATATACGAGGGGATTTCACAAAGTTCAATGAAAAATGGAATGAAAAGACGGAGTTTTTCCACAGACTGTTTGCAGCCCCCTCATCCACACACACGTTGCGTCACTGTTGTGTGCTGTCATCTCTGACTCATCACGACCCAGTGGCCGGAGTAGAACTGTCCTAACAGGGTTCCTAGGCTGCAATCTGTGTGAGAACAGAGGATCAGGACTGTTCTCCTGGGGATCTGCCGTGGGGGTGGACCACAGACCTCTTGGTTAGCAGAGCCACACACTTGACCATTGGGCCTCCGGCCAGGGCTCCTGATGATCCACCAGCCTCCCCAGTCCACCTCTCCTTAGTAAGCATCCTTTCATCACACCAGGCAGGTACCGGGGTGGATTGTGTACACGGAAGGGGTGCGGCAAGCAGAGCCTCTGGTGCCATTGCTCCCCGACAGTTTGTGCTCACTTCACGTTTCTGTCACACCTGGATCAGACGTTTTCATAATGCAAGGAGTTGGCTCTCCTCAGACCTGACCCACAGAGGGAGTCTGGGCTGGCCGGGGAGACTGAGCAGGGTGGCCTAAGAGAGGCTGGAGTGTGGAGTGGGCTCCTGTGTGACTGCTTATAACCTCAGGTGACGTAAGGTGGCCCTGGGCATGAACGTCCGCTCCGTCTCAGCTGTATGACAGCCGCTCATGGGCGGCCTCCAGAGGGTGGGGCTGTGTGTCTGGGTGTGAGATGTGAACTTGACTGAGTGAGCCTGAAGGCCCGAAGCCCCGGGACTGTGGAAGGAATGGATCAAGTAACTTGTCGGGTCACTTGGCTGGAGACAGTTCTCAGCCTTGTTTATAAACGGTGATTTGAGGTTTCATCTAGCCAACCTGTCCAGTAGGTAACCTAATTCATGTGAAATACAGTGGAAGTTTTCGTTCCTCCGTTGCAGTAGTTACACTTCCAGTGCTCAGTGGCCACATGAGGCGAGTGCCTGTCAGATTCGGACAGCACAGGAAGAGAACGTTTCGTCAGGAACAGGGAGTTCTAGAGGTTACCGGATTCTTCTGGGTGCCAGCTCTTACTTAAAAACTAAGTTCTGTGGCCATTTCTGGTCCAAAAACTCCACTTTGTGTCTTGAAATCCCACAGTCGTCCGTGGGCACAGTGACTCGGAGTTGCTTTGGACAAGTGCTACTTCTAGACTCTTCTGTCACAGTTTTCGTCTCTGTTACCACAGAATGAGGTCTTCCTGGGCATGTGTTTTCTCTGAATCTTCCTTCCAATACCCCAAAGGGTTTTAGATCCTTCGAGAGCAGTTGTCCTTGCCACACTCCTTCAAGTCAGAGTGGAGCAGTCAGTCTCATGACTGGCCTTCATAACAGGTCAACTCACAGGGCCAGGACTTGCTCTCACTTACACTTCGTCCTGGGACTCCATTTGTCTGTGAGGAGTAATGAAGTTTATCGTCTGCTTTGGATGTTGACGTTTCTCTAGTTGGAGGCTGAGTAGCTGAGCTGCTGAGGGGGCAGCCGACTGCTCTATAAGGCTCTGGGTGGGCCAGGGTGTGAGAGCAACTCCGAGCAACCCAAGAAACTGTGGGCTGGAAACAGGGCAACCCCTGTGCTGTGCTGTTCGTGCAGCTGCCCAGCGATGGCCTTCCACAGAAATCAGCACTTGCCAGCCAAGTAGTACAGGATAGAACTTGTTTTCCTTTTGGGTAGCCTATTGCTCCCTTGTACCATCCTCTCCGAAGTGAAGGAATAAGGGAGTGTGGAGCAGAAGACGGGAAAAATGGGCCTCTGTCCAATGTTGTCACTTGTAAAAGGAAAGCAAGCACGAGTCATGGGCAATTTTGCCTTGAGTGTTTGGAGCCCGACACCAACCTGGTTTTCCTCCACCGAGTCTCCACATGTCACCCGGTACAGCTTACCAGTACTGCGTCTCATTCCCGATCAGATTCTCTCCCACCACCCTGCCTCCTTTTCCCAAACACACCTCCTACAACCCGGTTAGGGCCCCGAACAGCTTTGTTCGCAGCCCCCATGTGGTGTTTGCTTTAGCGCGGATCCACAAATGATGTGTTATTATAGTGGAGGTGCAGAAAATTACATGACAAAACCGGTTTTGTTTCTCTGCTAGAAACCCATGGTTGAAATACTGCAGTATTCCTTCCAGCCTGCCTCAGGAGACCAACGGGGCCTTTCCCAGCATGAGAGGTCATTCACTAGGGACCAGAGGGAGAAAAGTAACATTGCACTGGTCACTTGTGGATGGACTAGTGGTTTATTTTCTGTCTGTGTTTCATTAAAGTCACATTTATCCATGTGACTGCTCCTTGCTTGATTTATTTGTCTCTAGGTAGCCCTGCCTCCCTCCCACCTCCACCTTCCCCTAGGAGATTATTAATAGAATATAGTCTGGGCATGCACTTAGCTGAGACCCCTCAGCTGGATTTCATGAAGAACCCAAATGGGAATGGATGTTGGGTTAGTAGTGCCAGAGGGTTTTTGCAAGGACTTAATACCCACTCAAGGACAACAGCCCTTGGTCATCAAGTTAATCCCAACTCTTAGTGACCTTATGTAGGGTTTCTTAGATTGTACATTTGTGGGGGAATAGACCGCCTTATCTTTCTTCCATGGGCAACTTGACATGTTGTCAGGAGGGACCAGTCCCTGGAGAAGGACAACATGAAGTCAAGTAGAGGGCAGTGAAAAGAGGAAGGCCCTGGGCAAGATGGATTGGCACAGTGGCAACAGCACCAGGCTCAAAGACAGGAACATTTGAGATAGTGGTGCGGAACCCAGCGGTGTTTTGGTCTGTTGTAATGGAGTCACTCTGAGTCGGAATTGACTGCACTTACCAACAATAATAATATTGCCTACTAAGGAAGCCATTACTCAATGGATTCCATCCATCTTAAGTAAATATTTTTCCCCTTTAAGATCTTAGCTCTTAGATTCACTGGCCTTATTTAAGGATTCAATGGTCACATCAAGTTAAAGGCTACCATGTTGGCAGTGCCTTTCTATGCAAATGTAAGCAAGTAGGTGGTGATAGAAGCTGTCTCCATTCTTCAGTCAGGCAGTGCCAACCCAGAAATCCACCTCTAAGAGGCTTTTCATGCAAATCTGCAAAGCAGACTGAATCAGTGGCCTGGGATCTCATTCTGAGACTTAGGGAGAACCGAGATGCCTCTGGGCATAAACCTCAGTGCTTGCTGCTTGAGTGTGTCCTCGGGTGGGAAGATGGCTGAAGTGGACTAGCACCATCCACCTGCTTGGGAGCTTGCAGTTACGAGGGCAATTCACAAGTTGGGGGGGGTGGGGGGCGGAGACGAGTGCTAGTCCAGGATCTGACGGGTTGTTTATCTCGCCTTTCTGAGCCTCTGGTTCCTCATCTGTTATATGAAAGATAGACCAGCACCTTCCTTAGAGGATGGTTGTAAAGGTTTCATGATACCTTGTCTACAAAGCATTCAGCTGGTATCTGGTATTTAGTAATTGCTCAGGAGACTTGCTAAATCATCGAAGGCATGACTTTTTAAGCTGCAAGTGCTATGGTTGCTGCTGCCAATACCGCTACCACATCCCAATGCCATGGAGTTGATTCTGCTCATAGAGACCTTATCTAGCATTTATACGACTATAAATCTGCACAGGAGCACATAGCCTTATCTTTCTTTCTCAGAGCAGTTGTAGGTTTGAACCGCCAACCTTGCAGTTAGCAGCCCAATGTGTGATATACTATGGCTCTACCGCACAGGATACTGTGTATCTGCCCAGCCAGCATCCTTCTGGTTCCCATAAAGAAGTCCTTGTCGTGGGTGAAGGGAGACATCGGACAGTGTAAGACATGACAAAATAATAATAGTTTATAAATTATCAAGGGTTCATAAAGGAGGGAGGGGAAAAATGAGCTGATACCAAGGGCTCAAGTAGAAAGCAAATGTTTTGAGAATGGTGAGGGCAACAATGTACAAAAGTGCTTGACACAATGGATGGATATATGGATTGTGATAAGAGTTAGTTGTATGAGACCCCAATAAAATGATTTTTTTTTAAAGTTAAATGCAAAAAAAAAAAAAAAAAGTCCTTGTCACCTTCACAGAAGGGACATTGGGGGAAGGAGGGAGGCAGCCCTGTGTGCTTAGAGATGGGGTTGGTTTAAGCCTCCGGGCCTAAGGAAGGCAGTGTGTCTAAGTGCTCCAAATACCACAGAAAGGCTTCTCACAGAGAGTAAGGCATCAGGTCAGCGTTAACTCCCTCCCAGTTGGTGTGGGGAGCAGGGGGCGAGAGCTGAGCTCACCATCAGGCTTTGGCTTCATCTGTGGTTCCCCCGAAAGCAGTTGTGGTGGCTTCAAGAAATTGGCTGGCCCCTGAATGGGGCCAGTCTGCAGCACAGGGCACGGTGGGGAGTGAGTGACTGCCTCAGCGAGCAGTGTCCCCAGACGTGCTAAAGGGAGGGGAGTGATGTGGGGACTCAAGGTCTCCATGTAATGGGGAAACTGAGTGGTCATGCGATGCTGGGGAGTGAGGGACCATGATACGCCAAAGCCTGGAAGGGCTGGGCTTTTGCAGCAGTCAAGCCCTGCTGTCCTCAGGCAGGAACACCGAGGAGATAATCCCGGTGGAGGCGGGAGCGCAGGGCCAGCACAAATAAATTTTTCCACTGGTGGCAGCTGCCCAAACTGGTCTTCATCCACAGCATGGAGGGATGATGGAGTTGGGCCCTGCGCACCGCATGGGACAGGTGACAGTCACCTGAAGCAAGGGAGGAGAAGACAGGTGTCCAGGCCTGATCCCTAATGGCTTCCTGGTGGTCACTCCACCTCCCCTGACTGGGCCCCTGCACTAGGCTCGGGAAGACTCTGGTTGTAAGTGATAAGACTGGCAAAGATTAAGGAGGAGGAGGATTGTCAGATGTAGGTGGAGAATATGAAGGCAGGAGAGCTTCTGAGCTTCAGGCAGGGCTGAGGCCAGGCAGTGGAACAACAATCCCAAGCCCTCGCTCACCCCACCTTCTTCTTTTCTCGGTTTCCCTCTTGCCTTTGAAACCATTGCCTTTTCTAAAATCGGGGGACACACCCCTAAAGCACACAGATGTGGAACCTGTCACTCTCTGTCACGGCAGATTCCACATTCTCTGGGAAGGGGCTGGTAGCCCACCTGAGGACCACTGGGGCTGGGGACATGTTACCAAATGGCACCTGCCTCTGTGACCAAGACAGGCTGATTGAGTGGTGATCAGAGGCTCTCACTGCCACTGAGTCAATTCTGATTCCTGGCAACCCTATAGGCAGGGTAGAATTGCCCTGTGGGTTGCCGAGACTGACTCTTTACGGGAGTAGAAAGCCTTTCTTTCTCCCTATAGGCGCCCCAGTAGGCAGCACTGATACCCCTAATGAGAAATCTACCTCCAACAGAGTAGAGCTGCGGCCACTTCCAGGTAGATTAGAAGAAAGTGAGGAACGTGGGAATTCTGCAGGGGACCAGGCCTCTGGCTCCTCCACATTCTATGTTGAAGAATCCCTACCGTAGGGCCTCTTGTACAGGCTGCCTTGTTTCTAGAATGGGAGTAGAAAATGGAGTCATAATTGAAGGTATTGAAGATGTCTCTGGTTTGATAGGAAACTTTGCAGTCATCCTTTAAAAGAAAATGCCTTTCAGTGCCGCCTTTGTGTAACTGGGGTTTCCCCTCACTGGTTCATGAACTGTGCAAGGGTTTTCCTCATGGATGGGTTTTAATTCTCCCTGCCCTTGTGTGACCCACGTATGGTAACATCCATATCTCCTTCTTGGCATTAAGCACCAAGATGGATGCTCAATAAATGTTTGTTTTCCTCCCTGTATGTCTCTGAACTTCTGTCTCCACGTATCGACTGGAATCCAGAGGAGCTGCCCTCCTAGAGTTGGGAGACTTAAAGGAAATGAGTCGTGTGAAGCCATGTCAGTTATTGCATATTGTCTGAGTCATTAGCAAAACCTCTAGGTTTGCTAAAGATGTGTTGGCCTGCACTCGGGCCTCTTTTCTGGGGCTTGGACTCGTCAGTAGACTTAACCAGGCATCTATCATCATCAGCAGAATCGTTGCTGGCTTGCATGGAGGTGGCAGCACACAACCGTGACAATCACAGCATCACCAGCGGAGAGGCCAAGGTGGCTTCAAACCAGAAGCCTTGGCCCAGCTTTTGAAAAGTTGAACTTCAGGCAAAAAGTGATTTGTTATGTATCCCAAAACTCAATTCAAAGAAATTCACTTGTGCAATATAGATATGAACTTGAAACAAAACCTTAAGGAAATAAGGCTCTCTGTTGTAACAGGGCTCAAAGCAAGTTGAGATGATCAGTGTCCAAACATTGGGGAAAAGATTTAGTGAGACAAGAATTAATTGTCTTTTACAAACCAAGTAATAAGCCCTTTGTTGCAGCTTGGAAAAGAGCCTGGCCAACCTTGGCCCCTCTGGTTGAAGTTTTTTCAGAAGCCCATACAATTGATTCCCCTGTTCCTTGTTTTCTTTGTTCATCTGAAAATCCCCATTTGAATCTAATGCTTTCCTTTTAGGAAAGGAGCTAAGGCTAGAGAGCAAGATGGCATCGTCTTGGTCTTCTCTCGGCAAGGACTTCTGCTAACGTCCTCAAGGCTTGCCTGACCCAACCACCCCACCCCTCACATACTAACTGCAGTACAGGCCAGTCAGGGAGCCTGCTCTGGGAGTTGGGCTGGCAAGACTCATGGTCCTGGCTCATGGTCTGCCTAGTGGAGACTCAGACGCTCAAAGGCTTTGCTGAGCCCTGCTGTAGGCAGGCCTGAGCTACCAAATCCCAAGGGTGTGGATGTGATCAAAAAACCTCGTCTTCAGGGAGGGGCCAGTATGGTGGAGGCCAGCAGAGAAGAGGTGCTCTGGGAGCAGGTTGTGAGGGCATAAGATGCAGGGTGTTGGGGCAGATTTCTGCTGTCAGACAGGAGAATTCTAGCCCGAAGTCCCTCCATTGTAGAGCGAGTAAGTGAGTGAGTGAGCATGCATATACACGTGCCGGCAGCTGCTAAGGGCCAGTCCTTAAGTGACAGCCATTTGTGGCCCAAGGTGGGCAGGGCCTCTCTGGTGGCCTGCCTGGGGCCCGTGGGTTTCTGTGGCTGCAGAGCCAAGGGCCTGTGTACAATCTAAGCCAGAGCAGCGGGGCTGCTGGAAGGTAGAATTGGCCTTGGAAGCTGGTGGGGCCTAGACTTTTCACTCATACCTGCCTCTGGAGCACTCCACCACCTTCCTGGAAACAAGTGCAAGCCCCGTGGAGGAAGTCACCTGCCTTCTGGGGGAGCCGCAGGAGGACACAATGTGTGAGGAGCCTGACTTCCAGGAAGGGTATCATATGTGGCAATGGCATTCAGCTCCCAACCTGGGCGGCTTCACCACCAGCCTGCTGTGGGAGGTGAGGCAAGTGCTGTGACCTCTGTGCCCAGCTTCGTCACTTGTAAATTGGGTGTGATGGGGTGGCCAGCTCTTGAAGAGCACTTACTGTGTGTGCACGCGCCGGCCTGTTCTGAGGACTTTGGACTTTAATTCCATTGTTTCCCACAGTCACGCTCTGAAATGAGTCCTTTCATTACCCCCTCATCATGCCATTGACATTGGAAGTACACAGTTCTTCAGGAAGTAAACATGTCAACTATCCACAGTAGTGTCTCATTCCTGATAACCTCAATAAATGTGGTTGACTTCTGATTTTCGGTTGATGGCTTCTATTCCACTCTTTTGAGTCTCGTCTGACTCCGAGGGAACCTGTAGGAAGGACTAGAACAGCCCCATACTGTCACCTGAGCTGTAATCTTTAAGGAAGCAGATCAGCTGCCTGGTCTCCCACCCACCCCAGGGTGGCTGGTGGGTTTAATCACCATCCTTTGGGTTAGCAGCCCAGCACTTTAGCCATTGTACCACCAGCTCCCTTGGGCAGGGGGACGCCTGGGTTACTCTTTGTCATGAGAAACCTCTGGAGGATTTGGCACAGGGCGATCTTGTCTAAGGTCAGGATGCTGCTGTCAGACCGGAACTGGCTGGGACCACTCAGAGGGAGAACTGGTCCCTGTGGAGGCAGCTACACTGCATTCACCTTCCCTCAGTAGAGACCAGCTGGGCCTGCTTGTCAGGCAGCAGCACCCTGACTGCCTCTCTCCTTCTCTCTGCATCTCTCAGGTTCAGGAAGCTTTGCTGAGACCCATTCAGCAAGTTAGTCCTTCTGCTCGGAGTTCCTTCAGCATCCACTACTTCCCTCTCATAACACTCAACTCCTTAATTCACTCAAGCCATCTCTATCAAGTGCCTGCCATGCGCCAGACACTGTGTTGGGTTCTTGGGAAATGTCCGGAGATGAAACAGACGGCGCCCTGCCTTCACATGCTGGCGGAGTTGTATACTTCTAAGGAGTAGGTATATGGTGTGTGGGCACTCGGAAGGAAACAAGGTAAGGTGGGGCAGGAGGGCAGGGTGTGAGGTTGTAGAGTTAACTAGTGTAAGGGTAACCAAAAACAGAGATTCCACTGCCATTGAGTTAATTCCAACAGACAGCATCCCGGAAAGCCAGGTGGAACGTCAGCACCTGCTCATCCTGCTGCTTCCCCAGCTTCTGTCATGCCAGGCTCTTTGCTCAGCCTCACAGGAGCTGGAGAGAAAGACTCACAGACACCAGGCCTCCTAGGGACCCGGCGCTCTCTCATATAGTTTGTGCAGGCACCATAGCCCCTCAGGTGTCACAGCCCCCCAGGAAAGTCTCCCAGCTTCTGCCGCTCACAGCAGCAGAACTGGGGAGCCTTGAGGTAGGCCTCAGGCCTGCCCAGCCAAGTATGTCTGGGGTTGGTGTGCAATCTGCTTCCATAGAAAGACCCAGAAACGAATCCGCTGTCCCTGCATGGTTTGCTGCAGGGGTTGCATTTTCTGTAGTGGAAAACTGTTAGCATTGGCAGCCCTCTGTCCTCAAGGGAGGGTTAGAGGGGAGACAGCTTCTTCATAGGGCTTCCAGTTCTTGAGGGGCGGGAAGCAGGACAGAGGGCAAGTCGGAACTCTTGACTTCGAGAAACTTCGATTTGGTGAGTAGTCATAAGAACACAGTAACTAGCGTTTTGAGTAATTGGGAGTTCCTGAAAGGTCGATGGCGCTGAACCGCCCAGCGTTGCCTCTGGAGGAAGCGGTGGAAAGGCCATGTCTTCAGAAAACCTCGGGAGCAGGCTTCCACTTGGTTGTCATGCTTGGCCACTCACGAGTTGGAGTCCATGCAAGAGCAAGAGAAGACAACAGTACAAAGGGCCTGGTCTTCCAGGGCCGAAGCCAAGTATTTGATGTGGATTTATTTATTGAATCTTTACAACACTCTTTCATAGGGCCTCAAACCCCAGTTTTACAGCTGAGGAAATTGAGGTAAAGAGACCTTCAGCTACCTGCTCATGGCCACCCATGCAGCCTAGGGGCGGGAGGTGGGAGTGGATACATAGACCGGCTAGCTCTAAGCCTGTCCCTGACCCACTATTCTGATGAACTTCAAGGAAGTGGCCGACGCTGAAGACTTGCTGCAGACCCAGGGTCAGGGCTCACTAGGCTGTCAGGAGGACGGCTGGGCCTCCGCGGTTACTCTCCACTTTATTCGCCTGCGTTTTGTGCAAGAGGCCCAGCTGTGGATTATTCCAGTCACATGCTCAGAATGTGCAGGGTTTTCAGTCTCTTTGTGTTGCGTTGCTAGTGAAACTGCTGTTTATCTGCTTTCCCACCGCCAGCCAGCCTGGGCCTGCCTTCTCCTTTCCTGTGGTGCTTTCAGAGTTCAGGGCAGTCTTGGTAGATTCCCCTCTTATCTCTCCTAAGTGTTTCAGAACAGCTTATTCATTTAACAAGTGGGAGTGATTAAGCACAAACCTCTCGTGCTCGCTCGGCGGTGACCAGCTCCAGAGGTCTGCCTCCCGGGCCCCAGGAGGAAGCTGGCCTGTGGTGCTCGGTGACTGCTGGAGACAAAGCCTGTCGTGTTCATCTTTGCATCTCCAGGGCCACAGTGCTGAGAGATACCAGGTGGCTGTGGGTTCAGCCGGGAGGCTATTTTGCAGCACTGGACTCTGGCGCCGGAGTTTCCAGTTTCATCTTTCCTTAAGGCATGTCCACCCTTTCAGCAGATACCCAAGGATCTTGTCCACTGAGAGAGGGGCTTTCCAGAGCAACGTTTGATAAAGCAGTACAGACTCAGCTCCCTGCTGAGTCACCGTCCTGATACCTGGGGCTGGGGTGCGTCCTGGCAGAAAAGAGCCTTGTTCTGGAAGTCTCAAGGCCTGGCTCTGGTCTGACTTGCTTAGCCCTAGGTTGTCCTCTTGGGCTCCAAGCTTTCCTCTTTGAAACCTCTTGTCTTGGCAAGCGCATTCCACGAAGTGTCATATTTAATAAACTTCAGAGTATTCTTATAAGAAAATCAACACGATTGTCCCCATTTCATAGATCATGAAGCTCAGAGCCAGGGAAACCCCATGGGGCAGTTTCACGCTGTCACGTAGGGTCATTGTGGGGCCAGATGGACTCAGATGGCAATGAGATCCAATGAACTATTGACTGGCATGGTTTAGCATGCTGGTGGGAGATGGAAGTGCTTGTTATAGATGGTGATTTCGGTTGGTTAGAGAGGATGGGGAAGGGGATAGTTGCAGATGAGGAAACAGGATTAGACAGATTTAAGTTGTGTTTCCACCCCCTGGGGGGGGGGAGTGCCTGCAAAAGCACATGCCTACACTTTGCTCAGGATGATGAGCTATGGAACCAAGGATTTCCATTGCCGAGGGGCGCCTGCCAAGCGGGTGGGCCAAATAAATTTGGGAACCTATAGATTTACCCAAGGTCCATGAGCTAGTCCTTACAGTCCTTGACTGAATCAGGGTTTGAAATAGTTTATATCTGGCTTACACCTTTATTTCCCCTTAGCTTGACAACAAGCCTCTCCACCTACAACTCCAGGGTGTTGGTGAGAAGCCAAAGTTATAGAAGGCAGAAGGTTCCTTCAATCCTCAGACTCCCTGATATAGATTGCAGGAGCCGGGAGGAGCAGCAGGGGATGAGGAGAGGAGGGCTATGGAGAAGGGAGAGGCATCTTAGCTTGAAGAGAAACCCAGGTTCCTCCCCAACCTGCGCTCCCCTCCTGTCACTTCCTGTCAAGCCTGAGATAAAGTCCTCCAATCAGCAGTGACTTGGGTGAGTTATTTGGCTTCTGTAAACTTCAGCTCCCTTTTCTGGAAATGTACATGAGGATTGTGCCTGTGCTATAGCAATGTTAGTGAGGACTAACAGATGTTGCACACATGAATGTCTTAGCTTGATGCAAAACAAGTTCCCAATGGACATCAGCCGGTAGTCACACATCTCACAGCCTTATGGTGGGGAAGACCCTGGCTGGTTATTATTTTTCTTACACGTCTACAATCCTCTGTTACCCTAGAACCCCAGTACTTTGAACCACAGAAGCAATGCAGTTACAATCACTTCCAGAGAACTCTTAGAGTAACCTTACCCAGAATCACCTCCCCCCTGTCCCAGCCCCATGAGCCAGCAATATCCACTCTGGGTGCTGAGGAGAGACACATAATTAGCATGGGGCAAATGTTGGCATCATCATCATTCATCCTTGTCGTTACTACTCCTAATATGCCAGCTATACCATATCGTTTAAAAGATCAGGCCAGGCGATTCCGAGAATCTTACCCACAATCACCTGGGAGTTACTGGTGACAAGAAATGCCTGCCGAGCTCCCACCCCTCTGACTCCTTGGCTCAGGAATTCTGCCTTAGTAAGGTGTGGCAATGAGCCTTAGTTTGCTGATCAAAAGGAAGCCCATCCTCCTCTTGAAGGCCACCCCCAACTCTGCGGAGAGATGTCAGCTGTGGAGTCCCAGTGTAACCTCTCGGCCTCTGCTGTTCACTCCCCTTATTTGTAAACATAATCAAGGGCCTGCGGGGCAAGGTCCACCTGCAGGACCTTCACCAGCTGCTTCGGAAGGCTTTAGCTTTGCACAGTTGAGGGCCGGGCATGCTTCTGACTTAGACTCAGCCTTGGATCCTAACAGGCATCATTCAGTGCAGGGTGGAGATGATCTACCGAAGAGAACGGAAGATAACCAGTCTTACTTTCTACTGAAAGATGGGTGCAAAGGTGACGTTATCTCTACGAGACAATTACCATGCCCAGCATGGAGCAGTAAGGCTGGTGGCGTATGCTTCCTTTCTGGAGCGTGGGGCCCCCACGCTGTGGATGAGGCTGTGGATAATTGTGTCGGCGATACTTTCCATCCCCCAGTCCTCCGCTCCTCTCACAATACTGGGGCAGCAGGGATGCCTTCTGGACAGTCAGAGGGTGAAGAAGATGCTCACACACCCCAGGCTGCCTCTCCTCATGCCGCCCCTTAGGTGCAGCATACAATAGGTGTTCAGCTCAGTGCCCTTGCCCCTCTGCGCCCTTACCACCTGCCTGGTCCTCAGAATACCCCATGAAGGAGATTGTCACTGTTTTCCCACAAGAGTTGATTGCAGCTCTTGGCAACCCTGTAACAGAGGAGGCCTGCCCCATGGGACTTCCAGACCGAGGTCCGCACCGAGCAAGTGCAGACTGCCACGTCTTTCTCCAGCCTTTCCCTTCACTGCGCCCCAGGTTTCACCCCCATTATACAGATGTGGAAAGTGAGCAAAGGCAGGGAAGGACTTTTCGCAGAGTCGCTCAGCAGGTGGCCAAGCTGGGACGGGAACCCTGCCGACTCGGTATGGAAACTGTGAGTCCCCGTGCCTAACACAGCTCTTCTAGAAAGGCAGCACCCGCCGAGTAAGGAGTCTCTCCCTCCCTCTCCCTTGTGTCCTGAATGACCTGAGAACTTGACCTCTCTAAAGATTCTGAGCCAAGCACACAGAGGCACCTCCCCAGAAGACCTGGAGATCGATAGCCAGGAATTAGCCATTGAAGCAGAGGAGAGCATAGCTAGAGTCCATGTGTGGAGACACACATGCAATCGCTGTACATTGATGTCAACTCCACAGCCACTCTGCAGGTTCCTGGGTGTGAGATGCATTGGTAGAACTGCAGGATGTGTCCCAGTCTTCAGGGAGCCTCGGTGGTGCAGTGACGAGTGCTCACCGAGAGGTCTGCGGTTCAAACCTCCCAGCTGCTCCCTAGGGAAGGATGGGGCAGTCTGCTTCCATAAGGATTACAGTCTGGGGAACCCTGTGGGGCGGGTCTCTTCCACCCGTCCGGTGGTTTTGAAGGCAATGGCTTCATTTGCATGCGTTTCTCAGCTCATAACTCATTGCCATTGGGTGGGTTCTGACTCCTGACAACCCCCTGGGAGAGAGGAGAATTGCCCCCTGTGAATTTCTAAGGCTGTAAATCTTTCCTGGAGGGAAGGCCTCATTTTTCTCCCTTAGAATAGCTGTTGGGGTTAAACTGCTAACCTGGTGAATTGCAACCCAGCTCATGATCCGATAGGCCACCAGGGCCCAGCTCGGTGCCTTTAGCTGTCTTGAAACTCCCTGGCCTAGGAGTTGCATGGCCCAACCACCTGTCTGGCTTTATTAGTTAATTTTGAGAATCTGTGTTGTCTCTGGGTCCCTCGGTGCTGACAGGGGGCTCCTCTTGGGGCAGCCAGCTGGCCATGAAGGAGCGAAATCCAGGTGCAAGACCCTCTCAGCAGTGAGGTCATGCCGTGGGCTTCGGCCAGGTGGCCAGAGTCCCTGCTGTCATGGCTTCCAGCCCTTGAACCTCAGCTATCAACAGCTCAGCAGCTTCTCTGCTGGCAAGTGGAGTGGGCTCATGAAGTGGAAGAGTTTCAGAAACAGGGAAGGAGGGCCTTCTCTCTGATTTCCCCTGGCCTTGAGCTTTGAGGAGTGGGGTGGAAAGCTCACACACACACCACCCTTTTCTTCTCAGAAGCCCGTGCAGAGGCAAGGGGGCTGTAAGGAGTAGCGGTTGATCAGGATGATTTTCATGAGAGTTGTCCAATCTTCTGTGTCCATTAACTATCTTTTGTGGTGAGGACCTTGATTGTGTAGCTGAAATAAGAAACTGCTTCACTAGCATTAGGTGATAATTCAGCTCTCTGGCCTCTTGGCAGCGATTACCTTCCAACCCCTTCAAGCCTCTGTGAAGATGTACAGCTAGCTTGCTTCTCTGGGGAAATGGTTCGTTCCGACTAGAGGCTCTGCCTGCCCCTGGCTGGCAGTGGGCCTCTAGGGGACGGTGGGAAGGGGAGGCAGAGCAGGGGGATCGAATCCACTGTAGGAAACATCCCAGGTGTCAGTTCTTTCATGTATGTCAAATTAGACTTGTGCTACTCCGTACACATCAGCGTGAACAAAAAGCCTTGCTTTGGAATCTCTCTGTCCCTAACTGGTCGAACGCCCAGGGCGAGGCCAGAGGCCTTGGTTATCTCAGCTGCAGGGTGAACTGCATTGTACGTTTCTGGAAAACTCTGGAGGTGGGAACACAAACCCAGGACCTAGGTAAGGGTGTTAGCAATGAAGCCCCAATTCAGAACCCCCTTCACCTGGTGCCCTGTGTCCTTATCAGATGTGTTCATACCACAGATAACTTACTGAGCACACCTGGGTACCAGGCACTGGCCTGAACTCCAGGGACAGTGGTGGGCAGACAAATAGACACAGCCCTGGTCCTCATGGAGCTTCCAGCCAGCAAAAAAAACAGACACCAGTGGTTACAGTAGGAGCTCTGGTGGTGGAGTGGGTTATGTGTTGGGCTGTTAATCACAAGGTCAGCAGTTTGAACCTCCTAGCCACTTTGAAAGAGAAAGATGAGGCTTTCTGTTCCCGTAATGATTTACAACTTTGGAAACCCAAAGGGCAGTTCTACTTTGTCTTGTTGGGTGGCTATGAGTCAGAATGGACTCGGTGGCAATGAGTTGTTTTATTGTTTTATTTTGTTTGGGGTCACGGTTGCAGTAGAATATGAAGAGTGATGGGAGCTACCACCATAGGCGAGATGACCTGGAATCTAAACTCAGGCTGTCAGTTCAGCTACACATTTGCCTTCCATGCCTCAGTTTCTTCATTTTTGCCAAATGGAGGCACTACTCCCTTCACTTAAGCAGTCCTGGTGGCACAAGGTTTAACTGTTGAGCTGCTGAATGCAAGGTCAGTGGTTCAAAACCAGAAAAGAGCTAGCAATCTGTGCCTGTTGGCATGACAGCCGGGAAACCCTAGGTGGTGGGTCTCTGGCATACAGGTGGGTCAGGATGAGTTGGAATTGATTGGACGGCACACAACCACCCCTCCCCGCACAGCTGTTGCAAGGCTTAATGGGATTTTATATACCAAGTACTTGGCATATGGTGCTGAATTAATAGTTCTACAAATGCATGGATGGCTTTGAATATTCATATGGCAAACCTCCAAGGAGATGAAGTCATTCAATAGACATTTACTGAGCACCTACTATCACCCAGGCACTACTCTAGCTATTTAGAATATTGCAACAACAAAAAAAGCGAAGCAAATGAAAGTTCTTCCCTCTTGGAGAGTGCACAGAATTCAGGGGAGACAGACACGAGGATGCACCGTGTATTGGTGATGCTTGGCACCATGGAGGGAGTGCCAGGGGTGGGGTGGATACAGGTCAGAGAAAACCTCCCTTGTAGCATTTGGAGAAAGTCCTTAAAGAGGTGCTGGAGCTAGCCATGCAGATCCCCAGGGGAGAGAGCATTCCAGGGACAGGAACTGCAAGGTCAAAGGCCCTGGGTCCCCCACAAGCCTGCAGGTAGAGAGACAGAGCAAAGAGGACAGTGTGGTGGTGTGGCCAGAGGGGGTGTTGAGGTGGGGTTTGGCTCAAGTGTGAGATGATAAACCTTTTGATTTACAGATATATTCAGAATTGGGGAAGGAGAGGAAGTGGGCAGAGAAGGGTTTTGCACGGAGGGGTGGCATGATTGGACTGGATTTCTCAGTTCCCCGTAGAGTGCCCAGCAGGAGAGCAGGTGAGCAGTGGTGGTGGTGGGGAGGGTGCCGCTGCTGTCCGGCGCCCTAGCTGCCCCATGGTACAGTGGAGCTGTGTTCTGGTGTTTTCTTGGCTGTGCTCTATTAGGAAACTGATTGCCAGGACTTTCTCCAGGGAGCCAACTGGATGAATCACAACACTAACTTTTGAGCAGTCAAACACTGAAATGTGTATGCCCCCAGAGGGCTCCTTCTACCAGGGAGGACAGGGTCCTGAAAAGGATGCCTTCAGAAGAACGGGCATTTCTGGGTAGGGGTGGCTGCCTGATTTCCCTTCTCAGATGCCAGAGGAAGTAGGTGGTTACTGTCGTGCCCTGACCCTCAAGCACCCTGGCTGCCCACCAGCCTCAACAAGGATGCCCCAATCAAGGCCAGACTGTCCTTCCAAAGAAGGTGACAGACAGGTGGGCCAGGCCATCTGCAGCAAGCCTGCCTGGCCTCAGGAGGAGCGTCCAGCGTTTCTTTCCTTTCGCTGGGGCTTTGTTTTTGTCAGTCGGCACTTCGAGCCTTGTCAGCTCGTTGGCCCTACAGTTAGCTCCTTTCCTCACAGGTGACTGCCCTAGGGAAGGAGGTCTTTCTCACACCGCCATCACGGGAGGAGATGGAGGTCCTGAATTAGCTCCTAAAGGACATCTTTGGCTTCTTTATAGAGTAGCCTTGGGCTCTTCTCTAATGGGTCTCATTTAAGCTAACCTGCTCTGGGAACACTGACATTTCTCCAAGTGATACTTCAGAGAGTGACACTTGATATACTTTACAAAGAGCATCTTCCGAGTGAAGGCTGTGCTCAATGATCTGGCAAAAACTTTTGTAGGGAAATCCAGAAATGGCATGAAGTCATGATGATTGTCATAAAGCAGCCAGTATTGTTTGTTCTGTACCCCCAGTTGGGTGCCATTAAGTGAGTTCCAACTCACAATGACCCCATGTGACGGAGTGGAGCGGGCCCACCGGGGTTTCCAGGCTTTAATTGTTATGGAAGCAATTTACCAGGTCTTTCCATGGAGCCACTGGGTGGCCTTGAACATCCAACCTTCAGTTAGTAGCCCAACCACTTAACCATTGCACCTTGGTCCATTGGTCCATTTCATCTTCCTAACAGCCCCATAGAAGTAGGCACTGTAGGCTCCCACTTACAGGTAGGACACCTCAATGCAGAGACAAGAAACAGTGTGGGTGACTCAGTGTGGGTGATCTGTTCCCAGAACCCCTGCTTTGTACACAATACAATTAAGAACTCTAAGCAGTCGATTTCCCATGTGCAACTTAAATACTTTCATATGAAAGTCTTTGTTGACAATCAACTTTCTCATAAGCTAGAAGTTCTTCACCAAGGAGGCAATAATAAGAAGAGGGGAAGAGAGAATATGATTTCTCCTAAGATGAATAGCTGTCAAAGTTTTTGTTTGTTTGGTTTTGGTATAAGAGTAATTGTATATTAAGAAAACATCCCAGTCCAGTCCAGATCAAATCCATAAGTCTAATAATTGCCCATAAACCCAACACTAGTCCATATAAACCTTCTTAAGTCTCATGTAGCACATGCAATGATGCAAAATGCAGGAAGGTCACAGGCCAGTGGGTACAAAGTCTTGTGGATCCAGTGGCAGTGGAAGCATCTCTAGGGCTTTCACAGGTCTCGGTGGGGCTTCACTTGGCTTATCAACAGGAAGGTGAAATCAGAGAGGAAGAATGATCCTCATTTATCTCAGTCGCCCTCCAATCAAGCTGCACCTGATTGACAAGCTAAACTCCACCCACATGTTCCTACAAGAGCCATGTACGCGCGCGCGCGCACACACACACACACACCATCATAGTCCAGCCCTTACCAACTTGGCACTTTTACGCAATTCTTTTTTTCCCCCAACAGCTTTATTGGCACATAATTTACATATCACACAATTCAATAGTTCAGTTGTTCAATCACATCAAGAAGAATTATACAATCATTACTATATCAATTTTACAACACCCCCCCCCCCCATGGTTAAATTACCTTTAAAATGAGTTGTGTAATCACAATCAGTCAAAGTTTGGTTTTCCAGTTGTTTATTTTCCTTCAGAGAACCAGAGAGTTGGAATCCCTGAGGGGTTTCAGATGGTGCTGGGGCCAAGGCTGTCTAGAACGATTAGGGCCGAGCAGGGTGCTTTGCAGTGGATGTGAATTTGCTCATCCCTCCCTCCTCACTTTCAGCATCCCTCCCTCCTGCTCTATCAGCATCTCAATCTCTTTTGCTCCCTCTGAGATCAAGGCCTATTCCTGGGCCTTGGGCGCCAGAGCAAAGCAGCGAACTATGGGGAGGGATGCAGCAAAGGAACCCAAAGAGGTGGGATTCTTCTCCCCCTCCAGCTGCCTTTACTCTGCTGCCACTCTCATCCATCCCGGAGCCAGGCAAGGAGCCAAGCTCCTGTAGCCTCCTGCGCGGCTGCCCTTAGGGAAACCTAGGCCCTTGAGGTCTTCCTCTCCTCTAGCCACAGGAATCACTGTCGGAAACCCAGTAGATGAACCAGCCCAAACCATGAATTTTCACCACAAAGTACATGAAGCTGAGTCCTGTGTTTCCTGCCCTTTGTGCAGGACGAGAGGTGGAAGACGTTGTGAGTTCTCAAAATTCATATTACAAGAGCAAAGGAAGGAGAAACCTTCCATGTTCCCTCCACAATTTCCAAAGGTATCTTTTAGATTTCAGACCAAAGTACCCTTCCAAAGGACCTCTTTTTTTGAGGGAAATAACTCCTATTTCAATCATTCTGCCCTGCCCTCTTTTCTCCAGCTTGTTTTTCCATTCTTGGCTCCCTCCTCTCCCAGCCTGCCTCTCCAGGGACTTCTCTACTTCCGCATTCCGTGTCTGCCCTTCAGGCAGTTAGCCACCTCTGGGCCTGGGCAGCAGGGAAATCAGCTGGTCTTGCCCAGACTACACAGCCCACTTCTGTAGAGCTCCACTCTCCCTGACTTTGTCTCACTACCAGGGGCACAAAGACACCCTTGTCTACCACTAGCCTGTATGTAGCTCCTGCGTGCCTGAGCTAGACCTAGCAGTATGGGGAGCTGAGGGAAAAGGTTAGAAAATTGGCTATTAGTGCTCGGTTGACTAGCTTGCTTCCTAGGAGTGGTTGTCAGCAGGTCAAGTGGCTTGTGGCTTTCAAGACCAGGGATCCTGCTTTGTTAGGGCCCAGGATAACTCGGCTCAGGTGCCAGTTCCTCTTGGTCTGCCCCACTACCAGCCCCCTTCCTGTGGGGCTGATTGATTAAAGACTTGTTGTTTCAGGTTTACTGGGTGGTTTGGGGCGCTGTCTCCTCCTCTGACAATTTTTTGGTAAATAAAATCCAGGGATATTGAGCCTAAAGGGAAAGAAACTATAACAGGGGTTTGGGGGCAGGGGGATATATAGGGATTGGAGCGATAAGAGGGAAATTATGTCAAGAAGTCCAGGAAGAAAAAGTATGTTTTGGAAAACATGTATGATTATGGAAGGAATTGCACAATTATGTGTGACATGATTGAATTGTGGAATGATATTAAATATGTATTGACTCCCAAGGTACAGAAAATTTTTTTAAAAATCATAGATCCAGGAATGGGTTGGGGGCTCTCACTAAACCACAACTTAAGAACATTTAGTTCTTACATCGTGACCCTGCTACATCCTCACCTCATTAAATGACCACTGAAGATAAGGGTGCTACAGCAAAGTGTGGTGAAGAAACCAGATAGTGCCCGGCTATCAATTGGAATAGTGTCTTGGATCTTAAAGGCATGCATTCAAACAAGCAGCCATTTAAGGGAGGAGTTTGCTAAGTCCACACAGAAGAAGCACACCAGCTTGTGTGATCCAGAGATGACAATTACAACATTCAAATATGGTGAGAAAAGCATCAGAGCCAAAATTATGAACACCCAATTTTTGGAGGGCTATAGGGGACAGTGGGAGCCCCAAACCCATTTACAGAGTATCTAGCGATCAGCCTTACTAAGAGGTAGAGAGACCATTGTCATCTTGATTATGCTGGATCGACCTTGATACTTGACGAGCTGACCACCCTATAGACAGGACTTGAACATGTTCTGGCTACAAGTATCGCCTACTGGTTCCATGACAGAAATTTCTTCATTGGCTTTTTGAATGTTGTTGGGGTCTGTCCCTTCTTACTCATTAGTTGTATCTTTGTCTGTGTTCCATTATGCTTTGAGGTAGTTAAAGTTTTTTGTGCCAATCTGGCTGATAAACATGCGGGGTTAATTGAAGGGTGGAGAGATAAATGGCTCCGTGAGCCTTGCCTTTTAGTTCTCGGGTCTCTTGCTTTCTGATGGTCGGACCAGGGTGCAGCTGCCTTAGCCAGTTCCCTGCTTCAGCTTGCAAGGCTCACTTCCTGCAAGAAATCCTTGAGGGGAAGCCACAGGACCTACCCCGATGCAGCCTTGGGTGCTGGAGCAGCCATGTGGAGACCCCTGCCAGTGCTGAGATGTTTACATATTCACTGATTTGGCTTTCTTCCTGCAGTTGGTGTCATAGTGTGTGTTTTGTGAGATGGAGGAGGACTTTGTGGATTGGTGTTGGACACATGGGATAATATGTTGGACTTGTGGGCTTGGACAACACTGGGTTGGGATGTTTTCTTGATGTGCACTTACCCTTTATATAAAACTTTCTTTTATACATATGAGTTTCTGTGAATTTGTTTCTCTAATGTACCCAGACTAACACGTGCTTTTATCTTTACCACCCTAGCATGATTTTGTTTTTTATTGTTTTCTGGGTCTCCAAGCTGTGAAGCACAGGAGGAGTGGATGCACAATGAGAATAACTGATACAAAGAGTTATAGGGAATGCGGGGATGGAGGGTGGGTGATAGGCAGGGTAAGGGGATCTCAGGAGTAAATGGTGAAGCCGGGAGCCGGGAGCGGGCACTAGAATGGATTGGGATTGCATATCTCATCTTGAAGGCAATTTAGCCATGGGAGGGCGAATGTTCTAAAAAATTGATGTGGAGGTGATTGTACAGTTCACCTTGATATGATCAAATCATTGAACGCTTGAATTATATGATATGTAAATTACTTGCCAATAAAACTGTTGAGAAGAAATAAAGAGAATGTTCCTTGATGACAACATTGGGGGGGGGGTCTCAGCAACCCACAGGGGCAGGCCTCTTCTATCTTATGGGGCAGAAGTGAGTCAGGGTAACACAGTGGCAGCTAGTGTGGTTTCTGTGTTTCTCAGCCCTTGAAGAGGGAAGAAACTGAATGAGCACAGCAATCTCTGGCTGAGAGGTCAAGGGAACTCAGAGGGCTCCCCTGACAGAGTCTTACCCCGAATCTGGGGTGTCGTCAGGCAGTCAGCCATCCGGTCCCAGCCCTTAGCATTGCCTGGCTCAGGAATTCCCATGGTCCTGGGACTTGAAGTGCAGGTTGGATTTGCCAGCCCTTGGGCCTCCTGAACCAGCCTCCCCCAGGAGTAGTTAGTTTTGCTATTGGGGAAAGTAGCTGAAGGAAACTCCCAGGTGGGAGCCCCGGGTAACTGACAGTCTCTGTGATGTTCAGCCTGCCCAGGAAGGGAGCGATCCCCAGGCCTAATTATCAGCTGTTACCAGGTTCCCCTCCTGGGTGCCTCACTGAGTAAGCAGGGTGTCCACGCAGCCTCTCCACGTGATTTCACTCCGGAAGTTCCTTGGTAACTCATGCCTGCTCCTGGCACCTTCTCCAAGGAGAGGCTCCTGCTCCCCTCAGCCCCTGCCGGGGAGGAGACAGGAAAAGAGAAATTCCCTCCTTGAGCCACACATGGGGCAGCCAAGGCAGCCATCGTGGAAAATACCTGTGGGCCCACCCAGTTTGGCTCTCCTTCAGGCCGCCTGGGGAGGCACCTTCACTAGAATCCTGAGAGCCAGAGGGGTGCTCTGTACCCAGGTGCCGCATGTGAAATAGAGCCAGTGTGCTCACCTGAAGAAGCAGCCCTGGAATAGTGGACTCAGGGTTTGGTGAAAAATACTCCCATTGTGAACCTATTAGTTGCTATGCTACTGGTAGGAAAAACGATGAATGCCTAGCCCTCCCGTCCTTACAAATGGGTTTTGTTCCAACTACTCAGTTGCAAGTTGAATTCGTCTTCTTTTTTCAGTTTATTGTTATTGCCTTTTATCGCCAGGCTCTTGATAAATTCAATCATTGAATATCTGTGCGTCAACTTCAGAATAACTTCAGCAGGATTGTATGTAGTTAAGTGCAGTTCTGCATAATTCGAATGTGTCATAAGTTGGAGACTATCTGTACTATTGGTAATAGTTATCTCTGGGAGTGGAGTCATAGAACACTGTTTCCTTATTCATCATGCCTTCCAAAACATTTTAAATAATTATGACAGATTAAATTATAACCAGAAGAGAACACTTGGGGGGAAAGAAATCCTAGTAAACTGAGTCCAAATGTCCTGTGGGTTGTGCTGGGACTGCTAACCCGGAAGGACGGGTTCAAACCCAGCTGCCACTCTGTGGGAGAATGATGAGGCTGTCTGCTCCCATAAAGATTTGCAGCCTTGGTAACCCTATAGAGCAGCGGTTCTCAACCTGTGGGTTGTGACCCCTTTGGGGGTGGAATGACCCTTTCACAGGGGTCGCCTGATTCATCACAGTAGCAAAATGACAGTGATGAAGTAGCAATGAAAATAATTTCATGGTTGGGGGATCACCACAACATGAGGAACTGTATGAAAGGGTCGCTGGATTAGGAAGGTTGAGAACCACTGCTATATAGGGTCACTATGAGTTGGCAGTGGGTTTGGTTTGGGGTAAGTGTCCTAAAGAGCATTGTGTAGACCTTGTTAAATACCTAACAGCAATCCAGGAAAGGTGCACGTGGTATATTTGCTCAGCTGCCAGGAGGAAAGACTTGGCTGTCTACAGAAAAGTCAACGCTAGCGTGCATGGAGTCTCCATGAGCTGCAGTCAGCTGGTACCTAGCCCTGACTGCTGACGGCACAGAGCAGCTGGAGTGGACTGACTCTTCCCTAGCGAGTGGCGTCCCAAGCCCGTGTGCCAGGGCTCCCAGCACATGGAAAGAGAACATCTGCTTTGCATGCCCTTGCATCATTGCACCATGCCTGACCCCAGAAAAGGCTCAGGAAATATTTTCTGAATGAATGGGTATGCAAATTAGGAGATAGAATGCCATCAAGTATTTCAAGTGGAGTATGGGAGAAGTCTGCAGATTCTCATGGGGCTTCCAGAAGAGGTTGCCTCAGCACAAATTAAAGTCTGCATGATGTTTCTTGGGCATTCCTTTTTCTTTTATTAAGGAATTGATAACATTTAATAAACTTTTTAAATTGTAGTGTATTTTAGATTTACAAAAAAATTCAAAAATATCATAGCAAATTCCCAAATAGCCTACACCAAGTCACCAGATTACCAGCCTCTACTGCTGTACGCTTGTCACAGCGAATGAGCCATGATTGATCATTAATCATAAACTAAAATTTGGCGGTACAAGGAGTTCAGTGTTGGGCTGCTAGCTGAAAGGTTAGGAGTTCAAACCCACCAGATGCTCCGCTGTAGAAAGGTGAGACACTGTGCTTCCTTAAAGATTTACAGCCTTGGTAACCCTGTGAGTCAGCCCTGCTCTTGCTAGAGGGCTGCTATGAGTCAGGCAGGGCTGGGTGGCAGAGGGACAGAGTAAGCTGTGTCCCCGTGGACAACTTGACCTTTTCCCCCAGTGCAGGGACCAGAAAGAAATTGTGCCTCACCCCCTTGTGGGGATGGGGGTGCAGGGGAGTATCTGCATCGTGGTATCGCAATTCTTTTTGTAGGGAGACTTGTCTCTTCTCTCCCATGTAGTTATTTACTCAGTAAGTACAAACACATGAGTATTTGCTTTATACTCTGAGCTATCATCAGGGGTGCAGATTACCCAATAAGGATAGTGAACCCAGGTTTCACTTGTCCTTACTTACTAAGCATGCAAGTGTGTATATGAAGTAAGCATAAATAAGCCCTTGCTTACCTCCCTTACTGGCTATGCCATCACTGTCAGGCACTGTAAATTTCAGAGAGATGTGGATTCTGTTGGAAGGAGACACGGGTTGGGAGAGGGACAGATGCCAGCTGGGCCTGGAAGCAGGTTCTTTGATGTTATAGAAAAACCAGTGGAGCTGTCCACTCCAGATTAGTGAATCAGCCCGGGCCTGCCTTGTTTATTGAGTAGCCCGACTCTGGTTACAATCCAACACAGACACACTGTGCCCTTTAGTATTAGGTAAATGTGCCTCACTTCGAAACAATTGACCCAACCCTCTACTCAAAATAAATTCATCCCTAAAGGCTTTGAGCTTTTCCTTGCATTAACCCAAACCTTTAGCCCTCCAGTCAATGTTGACCCCCAGGGACCCTGTAGGGGAGTAGACCTGCCCCATGGGATTGACGAGCGTGACCCCTGTGCTACCAGGGCTCCTCCCCTTGCACAAAACTAAAGCAAAATAAAAACACACATTCTTGTTTCTGTTTACTGACAAATTCAACCTAAAGACACACTTAGGAAGTGACCTCGCTCTTAAGCCAGGGGCTGCCTATCTTAGGTAATATGTTATGTTGCTTATCTTTTCCACGTTTTAGCCATTAGGTGCTCTTTTCAGTTGGCTTATGTTTCCCCTTTGACATACCAGTTATCAAGGCCAACTCATGGTGACCTCATGATGTCCGAGTAGAACTCTGCTCCAAAGGGCTTTTAATGTCTGTGACCTTTCGCAAGTACATCCCTGGGCTTTTTTTCTGAGGCCCCTCTGGAGGGGCCCGAACCTCCAACCTTCCAGCCAGCCAGCCCTTGCACCACCCAGAGGGTTCATCCTTCCACATGCTCTGTCCTTTGGGGGAGATACACACACTGATTTTATATTGCTTTGTGACGACCTTCGTAATCAAAGAGAACAGAGAGGGTAGATCGGGGAACTTGAGGGCACCAAGGCCCGTTCCTACAGTCACACCCACTCCTCATCAAAGGGGACCCCGCTTTTAGAAGCCATTTATAAACCATGATCAAGGGCAATTTCCTTTATCTTGTAGGACTGATTTTCCGACATATATTCTTTCCTCTTCCTGTTTCTGCGTGTCTTCTGTGTCCATTGTGTTGGCACTCCTGCCATGGAAGCTAACTCAAGCAGAGAGGGCGATCTGGCTGCTACATCTGTCACCCCATTGATCGCCGGGTTGATTTGGCTGATCTGGCTGGCTAGGCGGGTGTCCCCTTCCTCCCTCACCGCTCCATGTGCGTCCCTCCCGAAACTGCGCGCTCAGTTGAAGAGGACGACCTTCCCCGATAGAAGGAAGACCATCCTTCGGTCAAGGGTATACGAGTAGCTGCGCTCCCCTGCTGGAACCTCCGAACAAGCAGAGAGATGTGGATTCTGTTGGAAGGAAACACAAGTTGTCAAGTTAGTGGCAGGTGTCACACGCATAGTGAGAGATGAGAGCCCCCACTAGAGTGCTTATAGTAGAAAAGACAGACAATGAGAAAGGGTAGAGAGGGGGTGGGGAGATTCTCATACGCTGTTGAGTGGGCAGCTAAAGGGGCAACTATTTTGGAAAGCAATCCCATAATTCCTCCAAAAGTTAAACATAGAGTTCCCATATGACCCAGCAGCTCCATCCCCCAGAATTGAAAACATGTTCAGGTAAACTCACGTACACAACTATCTACAGCCCCACTGCTCATAAAAGTGGAAACACCCATGTCTCATCAGTGGCGGGACGGACGATCAGAGAATGGCATGTGTGCCCATACAGTGGAGTGTTCTAAAAAGGAACGAAGTACTAATACACAATTACAACGTGAGCAAACTTTAAAGACGGTGCTTACTGAGAGAAGCTCAACACCGAATGCCCGTATTTTACTTCTCTGAAATGCCCCACTGGCTGATGCTGAGTCTGTCCTGTAGTGACCCTCTACAGCAAAAGAACTCCTTAGGGTTTCTAAATCTTATTTTTTTAAATCATTTTATCGGGGGCTCTTACAGCTCTTATCACCATCCATCCATTGTGTCAAGCATATCTGTGCATATGTTACATAATCATTTTCAAAACATTTTCTTTCTTCTTGAGCCCTTGAGATCAGCTTCTCCTCCCACCCCCACCCCCACCCACTCCCAGGGTTTCTGAAATCTTTTGGAGACTGTAAAATCTCTGTAAGCGTCGACAGCTTCCCATTCATTCAGGCAAGAAGTAGGCTTGTGGTTGCCAAAAGCTGAGGGAAATATAGGATGATTGCTGAAGGATATGGAAGGGTTTGTTTGTTTTCAGAGGGGGGGGGGGGCGCAATGAAAATATTGCAGAATTAGTGATGATAACTTTGCAGTTCTCTGAATATACTAGGAATATCTCACTTTTCTTTTTTTAAGGATGGATTTTATGGCATGTGAATCATATCAGTTGTCAATTTCTGACTGATTTACAAAAGCTGGGCCCAGAATTCCTGTAAGGGAGCAGTGAAGAATAGAGGCATGGGTGCTGCAGACCTCTGGGGACATGGCCTTCTTGGAATCTGGAGTGGGGGTGAGGTTGGAGGTGGTGGAGGAGGAGGAGGAGGCGGTGGTAGTGGTTTTGTGCTGTCGGGTCCATTCTGATTCATGACAACCTTGTGTGTGTTCCGTTGTTAAAAGGCAGGGGTTCATTTGATAAGAATCCCTTTCCAGTTATGCGATCTTGAAAAAGTTTCACAGCCTCTGGGAGCCTCAGTTTTTGTATGTGGAAACAGGATAGTCTTGGGCAGAGGGTCTTTGGGACATTTATTTGGCCCCCTCCTCTGTTCCTTCTTGTCTCCTCTAGTCCAACCTGCATTGTGAAGGTCCAGCCTTTGTGTCAGGAGATCAGAGCTTTGCCTGGTCATCCCTCAGGAAGATCCCTCCCTTAAACCGCTGTCATCTCCTGGGCTGGGCGGGCCTTGCAAGCCACTGCTGCCTTGAAAACATACCAGCCTAGTGGGCCATCACATCTCACAATTGCTGTGAACGAACATTACAGGGTTTCTAAGCACAAAGCACGTGCTTATTTTACAGCCACCCCTTTATTTCTCTCCTTTTCTTTCTTCTTCCTTCCCTCACTCAGCCACTATCTTTCTAAGGGGAAGGGTTAGAGCAGCGGTTCTCAGCCTGTGGGTCACGACCACTTTGTGGATGGAACGACCCTTTCACAGGAGTCGCCCAATTCATAACAGGAGCAAAATGACCGTGATGAAGTAGCAACGACAATCATCTTATGGCTGGGGGGTCACCACCACACGAGGAGCTGCATTAAAGGGTCGCGGCATGAGGAAAGTGGAGAACCCCTGGGCTAGAGCATGCCGAACCAAGATGAGGACCTCTGCGGCTGCAGACCCCTCTGGGGGCAGAGCGGCTGTCTCTAGCCGGAACCCCAGCCGCTGTGGCAGGGCCTTGCAGACGGCAGCCTCACTCTCCAGCCCACCCTTTGTCTCAGAACTAGACTTGGGGGGTGCGGTTTGGCGGTCAGCCTGACTCGCCCCCACCCTTTCCATTCTGATCTGTGGCTGTGCCAAAGCCTGGAGGTGCCTCTGTTGTCTGCCCCCTCGCACCGCTGGCCATCTCCTAATGAGCTGTCCCATTGAGGGGACTGGTGTCCTGGATATGGTTCTTCGCCGTAACTTGAAATAGATGCCACTTGAAGCCAAAGCCATTATTTTGATTTGCTTTAATTCTGAGCCCCTATCTCCGTTTTTACTGTGACTCAAGGCTAACTAAATTCATTTTCTCTGAGCCTGCGTTTTCCATTCTTACTGAGCACCTCCTGTGCTCTTGGAAATGGGTGAACTGCAGGGGTGGCAGAGAGGAAGAAGGGCTGAGGAATGATGCCCTTTCTGCCCTTCCTTTGACAGCAGTTGAGTACAAAGGTTTTCTGTCTCAAACGCTGCTCTCTCTCCTTTGGTTGCTAGGTTCATTCATTCACGGAAGTGGCCACACAGACAGTGCTCACCATGATGGTGTTTATTAAGGAAGTTAACCGGTGACAGTACCGATGGAAATACTCACAATAGAGTTGTTCAGTCAGGATACAAAATTCTTTTAGGGATGCCATTAAATGCTCTATGCCTCTCTGTTGTTCACCTCAGCCCAAAGGCACTCAGTTCCAGCTCCACGGATCAGCCAGCCCAGCTCCCAGAACCAAGTGCCCAGCACTCCGTGTTCACTTGCTCTGTGAGGGGGGGTCTAGACTTTGTCTCGTGCTGTCACTCCTGGGTCTGCTGCTCCTCTGTCATCCTCAGATGCCACAGCTGTCCTATGATCAAAGAGGTTCGCTGTGCAGGGATCTCGGGATCCAGAGGACACGCTCCACTCATGATGGTCGTAAGATGCCCTATGTGGCCTCAGAGAGGGCTTATTTTGTATGCGGCAATCATAATGAATCCTGTTAACAAGCACTCACAGCTGAATCCTATCAGTGTCTTCCCCTGTTTTCTCCTGCCCAGACCCATCAAGAAAAGGTCATTTGGTGGGAGTTCAGTGACTATGGTAAGGAGAGCCACATTGAGTAATTCATGACTCTGCAAAAGATGATCGGTATCACAGGTAACCCCTACCTGAAGCCTAAGAATCATGGGAGCGGTCAAAGTGCTGTGGTGATGAGAGAACTCACTAGTGATGTCAAGTAGAGCCTCCCACCATTGTCAGAACACAGATCTGCATCTGCTCCATGCAGGTATTGGAAAAGAGGAGACTGGGGCTCAGAGAAGGTGCCACTTGTCAAAGGCCACTCAGCGAGTAAGTGGTGGGACCAGGACATGAGACTGGGCCTGCCTAACTCATGAACCTGTGTTCTTAACCACTGCACTGTGGTTTTCACAGAAAGCTTCTGAAGAAGATGCCTGGTCACTGGGTGTTAAGAATAAGCTGGGCAAAAAATGGGAGAGGCCACCAATGTGAAGGCAACGATCATGATCATCGCAGTCTGCCACAGTGGGCATGACCAACCTTTTCTCTCCCTCAGCAGGGACACAGACAATGCACACCCAGAGCTGTGCTTGAGGTCCTGGACTTCTGGATTGAAGAGGGTAACAGACAAAGTGAAGTGTGCTCTGAGGAATGTGAGCTGGGCTGGGAACAGCTGAGATCCAAGACACATGAGAAGCCTGTGAAGTCCTACCAGGGAAGGAGCATCGATAGAGGCTGGGTTCTCTGGAAACGTAACACAGTGACATATATGTACACGGAGAGAAACTTATTTCAAGAAGGTGACTTGCCGCACAGTTGTAGAAACAAGCAAGTTCTAAGTCCGTGGGTCAGCTGCTAAGCTTGGAGTTTCTGACCAGCTATGGGGACTGATGAAGCCAAGATTGGGGTGGGGGCTTAGGAGGGGGGACGGAACCCATAGACTCATGGCTGCCAAGAAAATGAATCCAAGGTCAGCAGGTCAGGCTGCTGATGGCTCCCAGCGGCAGCAGGCAGCACCACGGGCTGTTGGCTCAGATCTGAAGACCGGGAGGTCAGTGAGCCAGATGCCTAATCCAGACCCAGCAAAAAGCAAGAAAGCTTTCCCATAGCGTTAGCTTATATTGGAAGCAGACCACACCCCCATGGAAACTTCCCTTTAGTAAGTTGGGCACTCATAGCAGATCTCCTTGTGTTAGAGCTCATCACGGCGATCACTGGATGTTATCTGCCCACTCAACTGAGAATGCTGGCTCAGCAAAGTTGACACTATTGCAGTTGGGTTGAAGCTGCAAGGCGGCAGGACTGATTTAAATACACAAAAATGTTCTAGCAGTTGGCATTGCAACATGAACTCTGTTCAGAGGAATTGAGTTCTTAGTTACTGGGGCCCGGGCTCTCAGCAGCCACTTAGGAGTCTCTGCGGAAGCAGATGGTGGTAGAAGAGTGTCAGACAGCAGAGTCATGATCAGATGGTTAAGAATATGTATTGGGTGCGGTGAATTAGATAACCTCCCGGGTTGGAGGCTGTGTGCTGTCTGTCATCCCCTCCAGCCTTGACAACAGAACAGGTGTTTTCTTCCTTTGGGGGTGTGGTGGGGGTGCTATTTGCACATGCGTTGGTGAAGCCTAAGACCGAGTAATGATCCTGTGACTTAGTAAAAAGGGTTGAAAGATTTGTAGTCTTTCTCATCTGCACCATCTGGCAGGTGGCTTGGGGGTTGAACTGACAAGCTCTCTGGGGCCAAGGGTAGCTTTAGCCTGTGTGCAATGCAGGACATGCCGACCAGACAGGGAGTTGAGGAATGAGGTGGATGCTGGGAAGACATGCGTGGCTTTCTCACCCAGGCCTCCCGTCTCCAAGGAGAAGCCCAGTCTTGAACACTGGCTGCAAAGCAGAGCTGCAGAGCCAGTCAGCGAGCCTGTGGGCCACCCAGAGAGAGACACTTCTTCCTTGTCGAGAGAGAGGGTTACTCTGCCCAAAGCATGAGGGAGCTGTGGGGAGTGGCCGTGGCAGAAGCATATGCTTGTGAGGATGGTGATGGAGATGGAGTTGAGGGGCGTTCTGAGTGGATGGAATGGGGGTGAAGAAGTGAGGAAACCTTTGGGGAGCAGTAGAGAGCGGAGTGGATTTTGGAGGCACGGCAACCCCCACTTGGTGTTGTGCTAGTATCATCCAAGAAAGCCCCATCTCACTCCAGCTGTCGGGAAGGACTTACATGTGCGGCCTCTTCTCTGGTCTGTTGCCAAGGCAGCCCCAGCCCGGGAGGGAGGGGTCGGGGTAGGGACCCTGCTGAACCGGGCTGATTCACTCTTTCCACTGGGCCCCGCTGTGCTGGTGAGCAGATCACACACCAGCCTCATAAACTCACTCTCCTCTAGTCCATGTGACGTTTACAGCCCCATGGGGAGCTGGCTTTTTAATGAGCCTAATTTGAGACTGTAAGTAGGAGTTTGTTAAACAAACACTAAGGGGCTTCGGACCAAAGCTCAAAGTTGCAGTTCAAGTACACAGGGTCATATCCCAAGTGCACACACAGGCTGAGACGCCTCCAGGACATCTCAAGGGGGTCCCCATCCAAGGACAGGGTCTACAAAGTGGGCCGCAGGCTCGAACTTTCCCCTTTAAGCCCACCGAGATAAGGCAGGAGACCTTCCTGTGGAAGGCGTTGGGAGTTTTAGCTTTCCCAGTGGGAAGGAACAGCTAGCTCCATGGGGAGTGGATCCCTGTGAGTTCCAGGTGGACCAGAAGGTCCAAGTACCCCTCCCCAATGCTCAGGCCTGGCCCAGGCAGCAGCCCCCCAGCAAGCCTTCTGCTTAGTCCCCAACCCCCAGGGGACCCTTGGAAGTGACAGTGCAGTGTCCAAAGGCACCTGCAGATGAAGGTCAACCTCTCCAAGTGGCTTTATTCCGTTCCCGTGAGATCTGGATCGCATAAGACTGAGGTGGAGGGTGCTATGTCGAGGTACAGCTCTGTGAAGAGTCACTGTCCTTGAAAAGGTTCCAGGAGGAGAGGGGGAGGGCCCCTCACCTCCCGCATGCATACTAGCGCTCCGTCCGAGAGGATCATTATCCAGTGATCGGCATTCACTTTCACACATGCGCACGCATCCCCCCCTGAAAATATGCCCCCTGAAACACACGCCGATTCAACGATTTGTACACGTAAAATTTCAGTGCCGCCGATTCCTGTTCTTCAGGTTGCAGACCTTCTTTTCCTAATATTCCTCCGCCATTAATATAAGTTCCCTCCCTGCTAAGCGTCCTAGCTGTCCTTTCAAGTTGCTGCTGTTACTCTGGTCCCTCGTAAATTACTTCAGAGGAGCCCAGTGATCGAGGCAGACGTTCTGCACTAATTCCGCTACAGTGCGGTTTGATTGAAAGAAGACATCTAGGGACATTTTTGGTTTAAAGTTTAAAAAGGTTCTCAGGACAGTGGTGTCAGGGGGCTATCCAGCCCCAGTGGCTCCTGAGAGACTTGGCTACAGTCTGGCAATGAGTTTATTTCCCCCTCTTGTTTGGAATTCTTCTACAGATCTTTTAGATGACGATTCTGTTCCACGTTTTCTTCCCTCTTGACTGCGATTTCCCTATAGAATTTTTATTGCAACCAGTTCGGTGCTAGCACACTGGAATTTGTCCCCTGGGAAGTCCTTCTGGAAAGGACCCACCCTCCTGCCTCACCCCAAATAATGGCGATGAATAAGGTGAACTTTCAGAATGATGTGTGCCGCAGCGATGTTCAGAAACTGTACTCGGGAATATAGAAAGACATCCACAAAAAAGACTTAGTTAAAAAGGGAGGTCACTGAAGTGTATGGTGTGGGTTATTTTTTAAAAGTAAAGGCATAGCTGCATAGGGAAAAGTATAAATGCATATTTAGAAGTCTCAAAGGATATTATTCCATCATGTTAACAGGGCTCAGCTCGGGATTTGTGGTTTGTATTTTCTTCTCTCTGCCTATCTGAATTTTTAAAGCGGAGGCAAAGTGAATATGTATGTGGGGTCAAAGAGAAGATTCCCCCCAAGGGGAGTGTCTAACCCTGTGTCTGAGCAAAATGAAGACTGGATTGGCTGATGTCACCCCACGTCCTCGGGAAACTTGGTGTCCTTGTCCACTCTGTTCTTCTGCACAGAATCTCCAGGGTGTTTCCAGAACCAGCCACAGTGGATGGAATGCTTCAAGCAGTCGTTTTTTTCATGCTCCGAAGAGACCTTGAAAAATCTTGGAGGGTGAGGAGAGGCTTTAAGTTGGACTTTTCAGATGATTTCAGTTGAACAAAGAGCTCCACAAGTTTTAAAAAGAATCTTTGGGAAACTACTGTTTCACAGAAACTGCCTTGCATCCCAGAACCACTTCTGTAAGTCACAGAAAACCCAAGTCCCTGGGGTTTCTTTTTCTCTTGTAAATAAGAAGTTTGGGGGCAGGCATTCTCCCATGTAGTTTGGCTGCTCCATGGGATCTGCACCGGTTGTGTTTTCCGCTCTGCCCTCCTTGGCACGCAGACCCTACACTGCAGCACCAGGCAGTAGTGCTCCGACCTGTGCAGCCAATGGCCTGCTTCATGCTCGTACAGTGGCTGCTGCTGCTGCTGCACCATCTTCAGCCAGTGTGTCGTGCTGGAGGGAGCAAGAATGGGAAAGGTGAGCCACCTAGTCATATGCCCTCTGATGACGGAGTACAACCTTTTCCAGAATCCCTTCAGTCTTAAGTTTGTGCCTCTTTGGCCAGAACCATGCCTCGTGGCTACAAGGAACCTGGAATGGTGTCTGCCCCCAATGACTCAGATGCATAGCTCTTTCTCAAAGAACTGGGCTCTGTGAGTGAGGCAGGAGAAGGAAGGGGGTTGGATAGATCACTGAGAGGGTCAGCCCGGGTTCAGGCTCCCATGAACCGTTTTCCATGTTTTTGAAAGGGGAGGTCAAGGTGTGTCCTTCAAGAACCTGGGAGCGACACGGTGGCACAGTGCTGTTTGGGGGGATGTCCAAGTCTTAGAAAGGCCATCCTTCAGGAATTGAAGTAGCTTCCTCTAGGCACCTCCTCCACTGCCTTCCCGTTCTGATACACGGAAAGCTGTTCAACGTGGAGATGGCCAGGGTGCATGGGCTCCTTGTGAGGTGTGTGAAGTCCCTTTGAGGTCCTCAGAGTAAATGGGGGCTTTGGGCAGCATCCTGGGTTGGCATCTGGTTATATGACAACCTGTAGGCAAAGCCCTCTCTTGTTAGACCCTCCCTCTCAACTCCATGACCTGCCACAGACTCCTGCGTTGCATGCTCATGAGGCACTGTAATTCCCCCCATCTAGAGCCGGAACCTGGGCCATCCTCACCTCTATATTCTTAGCACCAAGCTCAGTGTGATTAATAGGCATGTGATGAATATTTGAATAAGTAAGTGAGTGATGAGATTAGCACAGTGCTAAAATCTCCCCAGCCTTCTCAGCTACTGACTCTGCATTTGAAGCCATCAGTTAACTTGGGGACAGAGGGTTCTTGGGACCTTGGCGAATATGCTCTCTGTCTAGAGGGTTTGTTACTGTCTGCAAGCGACCTTTCTCTCCATGTGAACGTGCACGCGCAGGCCATCTGCAGGTTCTAGAGGGCACGGCCCTCCAACACACTCATCCGTTTTAGGGTGTCTGTTCTGGTCCAGATTGTGAGGCCCATGTTGTAAATGAGCCATCCGAAATTCTCCTGGCCTTTGGGAGTTGCCTTTTGTCCCATAGAGACTGTTAGGCGAAAAATTGCTGCTACTCTGGGCTGATCCAGGAACCTGGCAAGTCTTCAGGGAGTGGATCCACACTTTTCACTTACTTGTGCTTCAAAGTGATCCCTTGATGAATTTTAGTTCCCCAAAGTATGACTCTGCTGCTTCTGTTTTTGATGTTGAAGTGTTCCATGCAGAGCTAAAAGAAATTGTCAGTGTTGTCGAAACAGGAGTGCGGAGCAGTGACCTGGGATGACCATGGGGTGTGGACTTCATGACAAACAGCATGTCATCCACAGTGTGGGACTTTCTGAGCTGGAGGGGCCCTCTCCTCCCTCTCCCGCCCTCCTGCCTGCTTCATCTGCCCAGAACTCGTTTCTGATCCTGCCACTCATCTGCCTCCAGCTTCCTCTGGGTCGCATCACCCTTAGGACAGAGTCCAAGCACCCTGCACTCTTGGTGATGAGCACCTCCACCCTGCGCCTCCCTAGGGGGCCTGTCATATTTGACCCCTCTGAGAAGCCTGGATGAATGCGGGCCTGGGCATGTATGTTCCCTGGACCTGTGTGTACATGACCACAGGCTAGGAATGGCTTTATATTTTTAAGTGTTGGAAAGAACATAAAAGACTAGTGTGTGGCACATAAAAACAATATGAAGTTGAAATTTCAGTGTCCTTAGATAAAAGGTTGGAATGCGGCATCACCTCTTGGTCTAGACCTTGTCTCTTCGCCCTGCATAGGCAGAGTTTCTGAATTGTGAGAGAGACCTGCAGAGGCAAACATGTTTACCCCCTGGCCTTTGGTGATCCCTGCAGGAATATAGCATCAAAGTTGGGTGGGCAGAGAGGACAGTGACCCCGATTATCCAGGCCCTCCTCTAGCTACCCCAAAATAATACATAATCTAAATATAAATCATAATACAGATAATGTGCTCGCTATTCTGAGTCAAGTGCTAGAGAACCACTGCTAACCACAGCTCTCCCTAAACTGTCCAGCCCCAAGCCCTTCCCTAGACAGAGATAGGCCACGCCCTCTGCTTGGAAGGCCCCTCTGACCCCCGACACCAGACTGATATGTACACAACCTTTAGTCTCTGCTGAGATGGTGCTTCCACCAGGAAGCCTGCCCTGAATCTGAGCCAGAGACCCTTGCAGCCCTTTCCCCACAGTATTGACTTGACTGGTTGTGTCATGGGTCCCCAAGGCGACTCCCAGGCCCCGTGATCGCTGGGAGGACTCGCAGCACCCAGCAGATAGTGATGTGCCCAGCTATGGTGTTCCAGCAAGGGGATTCAAATCAGCAGAAGGGGAAAGTGCAAGGAGCCGAGTCTGGAGGAACCTCGGCACGTGCTTCTAAGTGTCTTCTCCCAGCAGTGAGTAAGGACAACGCCCGTGTGACCCACTGTCCACCAGGGATGCTTACACGAGCCGAGAAGTCCAAGGTTTTTATCAGCAGGCACCCCATCTTCCAGACCCACCAAAGGGAAGCAGGTACTCGGCATAAACCACCACTCTGTGCAGACCGTGCAGGCACAGTGAGCCACCGCCCTTGTCAGGGATCGGTAGGAACCCTCCCCCAGTCCGCCCTCTCAACCTTGCAAGCAGGCCTTTGCAGGGTAGCAGTCTCTCAGGCAGCTCTGTTAGCTCTTTGCCCGCTGGACTATTTCTGCCTGTAGGTCCCCAAACTTATTTGGCCTACCACTCCCTCTTCAGAAAAGAAATGACTCAGAAACCCCTGGCAAATGAAAACGATACCCTATAATCCAGGATCAAGTATAGGCATTGCTTGTGCCACCCCTGGGTCGTTCTCGCACCCTCGGGGTGGCGTCGCCCACTGTGGGAAACCCTGGTGGACTCTGACTTGGCCTGTGTCCCCAGAGCACGCATGCTTCTGACACATCACCTGTCGCCATCGAGTCACACTGACTTACTTACTGATTCCACGTGTGTCAGAGAACTGCGCCCCAGCAGGTGTCTGTGGCTGGATCCTCCAGCGCCTGTTCCTGAGGCAGAAGGCAGAGGAGGGTAGGCTGGAACCGCTCGGCTTAGTGGTTCGCAGCTGAGCGTGTAACCATTCCCACCACCCAGACCCTGGTCACCTTGTTGCAAGATCAGTATGTAACTAGCTGTCCGTAAATGAGTGAGTGGTGCAGTGTGAGGGATAAATGGGCCTTCTTTGGTCAGTCGTGTGGTGTTTTGAGTGTGGGTTACAGTGGCATTAAGGAAAACCATGATCAAATCATCCCTGACCCTTTATGGTGCAGAGACCTATGATAGGGTACCTGGAACCTTCCCCAAACCCAGCAGTCCTGGACCTCAGGCCGTTCATGGGCATAGTACTATTTATCCCATCCTTCTTGTGTGTTAGGCATGTTGTGGGGTCACTTTTAAAAATTCTCACTCCTCCAAATGAAGATGTGTTATTGGGCCTATTCTACAGGTGTACAAATCAAGCATCAGAGAGGTTAGGTCACTAGTCCAAGTCACGCAGCTAGTAAGTAGCAGGGCCGGGTTTTGACCCTCCTCTTGCTGACTTGGGCTAGTAATTCACCTGGAGAGTGCAGGGGTCAGACACCTTGGAATGGGAGCCCAAGGCAACTGAAACAGGTGGTTATGCGGGCCGGAGGGAACGTGCTCATGTTCTGTTCATAGATGCCTGGGCTAGCAGCCCTGGACCTTGTGATGATGTTCACACCTTTTCCTTCAACTCTCGAAAAGGAATGGCTCCAGGTACCTGGGTGCCCCAGCCTGCTCGATCCTTTCTTCCTCTCTGGAGTGACACTTGGGGGCCTCGCCCACTTCCCGCCTTTCTCCTGCATGCATCCCAGGAACCGCCCTGCGTGCATACCTTGCCCTCTCTCCCCGCCTGCACCCCTACACCCACCCAGCGTCAAGGCTCCTCGTCCACCCGTGGTGATGCCAGCAATGCAGCGCGGGAACATTTCCCGGCTTGCCCCATTCTCAGAGGTCAGCCAGCACCTCACTGCCCGTGCAGACAGGGGCAAGCGAAGCCCAGGCCCTTGTTTGGCTACGTGACGTTCTCCCGGGCCCAGTGCCATGGCCCTGTAGAGTGTCAGCAAGATGCTCCAGGAAGTCACACTGGTGACTGGGCCCCTGACTCACCCTCAGTCACCATCACCTGGGGCAGGTAAGGGGCCGGGCACCGAGGAGCTGCTCCTTGGAATGAGGCTAGCAGACACAGCCTCACCCCACTCACCGCTGAGGCTTCTCTCGGGGTTTCCTTTGCCTTTGTTTTTCTGTGGCTTTTAAAGTGTGTGTGTGTGTGTGTGTGTGTGTGTGTGTGTGTTCTGACTTATAGTGACAGGGTAGAACTTCCCTGTGGGTGTCTGAGACTAACTCTTTACAGGAGGAGAAAGCCTCTTTCTCCCTCAGAGTGACTCGTACTTTTGCACTGCTGACCCTGTAGGAGGCCGCCCAATATGTCATCACTTACCACCCGGGCTCCTTCCTCCCATCAACTTAACTGTTTCCAAGTGTCCAAGCCCATGACAATATATTCACCCAAACCCAGACCCACTGCCATCGAGTCTGTACTGACTCCTAATGACCCCTGTAAGTGAGACTAGAACTGCTCCCAAGACGCCGAGACTGCTCGGAGTCTCTAAATCTTTATGGGTCCGACAGCTTCATCCTTCTCCTTCAGATAAGCTGGTGGGTTTGAACAGCTGACCATTCCGTTAGCAATTAAATGCTTAACCTGCAGCACAACCAGGGTTCTTTTCATACATTCACCCAGACCAAACCTGCCGCTGTCAGATTAATTCCAACTCATAGTAGATCCTAGATCTGGTTTCCGAGACTAAATCTTTACAGATAGCCTACTCCCTCAGAGGGACTGGTAGGTTTGAACCCATGACCTTATGGTTAGCAGCCCAATGCCTAGCCAGTGTGCCTCCACCACTCCTTAGGACACGCACAGTGTTGTGTGATGGGCACTTCTATCTAGTCTTCCCCATGCTGGAAGGAAGCTTCAGGCTGCTAACCAGCCTGTCTTTCTGCTGTATCTTTCTCTCAGAGCAGTGTTTCTACAAAACAGCTAGCTCTTCCTTTTGCGTAGCTTAAAATAACAAAAGCAAACATGCAACCTCCACAGATCACAAGGAACTTTTCTTTAAATAATGGTTTTGTTTTTATTAAGATACAGAAAGACAAATCCAACTGTCTTCATGGCCACTCCAACTTGTGGTGCGCCCTGTGTGTCCTGGGTCATCTGCCTGTGTAGACCCGCACGTGCTCCACACGCTTTGCACGGGCTCGTTTTTCAGAAGTAGACTGCCAGGCCTTCTTCTGAGGCGCCTTCAGGGGAATCGAATCGTCGATCATTCAGTTAGCTGTCACAGACCTAACGGTTTGCACCACCCAGGAACTCCATATTAAAAAAAAACATGCTCATTTTTTTTCCTTTTAATGTAATCGGTAGGGGAAAATGTGAGGAATAAGGTGGGGGGAACCACCAAAAATTCTACCACCCAGAAATAACCATTAAATATGTGGTGACCTCCATTCTAGACTCACTATAGTTAACTAGAAAATCACTTTTTGTTTTTGTTTTTTATCATATTTTTTATTTCATTTACTTATTTAAAAATGTAATTTCAGACAATTTTCCACCGTGAAAGTATAGGTATTTCTTTGCTTAAGAGAAACATTCTGTTTCCCCCTCCATTCTGCAAGGATATCACTCCCACCCCCATTTCCCTTAAAACAATCACATTTTTAAAAATTAGTAAATCATCTTACTGGGGGCTCTTAACAGCTCTTATAACAATCCATACATCAATTGTATCAAGCACATTTGTACATGTTGCCATCATCATTGTCAACAATCACTTTTTTATGGGTCCGATAAATCATATTCATTGTAAAAGAAGTTTAGAAAGCATAGTAATGGAAAGCATTTTTATAGTCCTATCGTAGACAGAGCCCCGTTTCTTTAGTGGCTGTGTGGAGCTTTCGTTCAGATATTTCAGGGCACTACCCGGGACCATCCCCAGCCTACAGTTGTCTGTTTCGTGTGTGTGCTTGGATACAGTGCACGTGTGCCTTACACAAAAGGACACCATGTTGTCCCTGACTCACAGGAACAAGTCTCCACCCCCACAGTGGCTCACGGTCTGCATCTGAGACAGGACGTAGACCTTGGGTGGGTTTTTGAAAAAGGGCAGTAGGTACTAGTGTACTAGTTCCTATACTCTTGCTTCCTGGGTCACTCGGGCTCTTGTGTTACGTGACTGCTTGAGACAGGCCACCCAGAGTCTCCTAAGCAGGGTTCTAAATACGAGAGAGAGCTTTTACCACCGGGGAAAGGAGGTCTAGTGTTCAACACTGCCCAGTGTGGTGCCCGTTGCTGGCGTTTCCAGCGTTCAGGTTTAGGTTTAATTTCCTGAAATTGAGCTGGTTCGCTCCTCTGGCTTATTTTACTTGCAAAGGTAGGACATGGCAGTGACTGCATTTTACTAGATTTTTGCTTCAAAGAAATTAAATCACAATCTACCATCTCTACTAGTTTGTTTTTACAGACACCTAGTAGCTATCTTCTGCGCCTTTGACAGAATTGATACTTCCCTTCATTAAACAATCGCCAAAATAGCAGTGAGGCAGCATTCCTAGTGGGGGTGCCAGGGCAGCTCCCACTGGCTGAGTCTGGCTGTCTGAGTCCTATGGTGGCCCCTCTCTCCTGCTCGCTGCTCTCAATCCTCATCTGACTTGGAGCCCCTCTGAGAATTGAGGAGCCAGCCCTGAGGTCAGAGGTCAAAGGTGCTGCTGCCAGCCAGAGGGGTAAGAGGCAATGACCCCAGTACTACTACTTCCTGCCAGCCCAAGACTGTCAAAGATTCCAAAGGGAGGTTAAGATTCTGCCCCCACAAAGTCCCCTTTTTGGGAGAATGGGGACTGGCAGCGGTGAGTGTGTTAGGACCCCAGCAGCCTTTGATCTCTCCCTGAGTTCTCTGGCTCCTGGCCCACCGGCCAGTCAGAGATGTGTGTGGTTATTTTACTGGTTTGTGGTGAGCTCCTGGCCCCCTGGGGTGACTTAACCAGAAGACTACCTCTCAAAGGTGGTGGTCTGAGAACCCAGCCAAAGTGAGGTGTTAACTAGAACTGATTATTATTTGCTTTTAATTTCCTGGCCTTAAAAAAAAAGAAAAAAGGAGGCGGAAAGCGCAGGGCTAATGGGAGTGGGCAGTGGTGGAGGAGGGTGTGGGTGGGGTGGGGGGCAGTGGGGGTGGGGCAGCACCAGGCTGTCTTCTCGGGTGTCTTGGCCACAGCCTGGTGAGAGGCGGTGCTGGGTGAGGGTTCCGAGGATGGCCCCAGAGTTCTACACACTGGTTTCAACACCACTTCTGCCATGCTCTAGCTTTGTGGCCTTAGGAAAGTGGCCCAGCCCATCTGAACCTCTGTCCCCCACTGGTAAACAGAGCTGCTACTCATGGGAGTCATACCTACAGGAAAACAGCACCCGTAGTAATGGAACTTAAAATGCTGAACCACCTCTCCATTGTCAGTGGACAGCTAGATGGTGAGTAGAAAGTGCGCATCGGCCACCCCGCCCATGGTCAGTGTGCTCAAGGCACATGTCCTACCTGCCATACCCCAGATGTGGCGCTGCACTCCTAGGAGCCCTCTGATAGGGTCTTTCTTTCTTTTTAAATTTAATTTAATTTAATTGAGGGCTCTTACAGCTCTTGCTAGGGTCTTTCTTGGTAGGGATTCAAATGCGTGTTTGGGCCAATCCCTGGCATGAAGTAGTGACTCAAATATGGAGCTTCCAAAGGTTGGTGGGAAAATTGGAATAGAAAGATAATGGACTTTTTCCACACGCTTTTTGAAGTGCCCTTGCACTTGGTCACCCATCCGATTCAGTGTGAGCCCAGGATTAGAACTTGCTTCCCAACACCACTTTAGAACTCCACTCCTCCCGCTCCCTGTCCCCCACCTCATTCATCTATGGGGACCCATGGGCCTCCAAGTACAATGTGTGCCATCGTGGGGTGGGTTCTGCCCAGGAAACAAATGCACTTTCAGGTACCCTTGGGTGAATCGTCTGTTACCATTGGTGACTGGCAGCTAATCAGTCGAACACATTGGCTCCACTTCGGAGGTTTTCCTCTCATTTCCTCCTCCTCCTTGCTTCTGTACCCCGCCACCCCCACCCTCTCAGCCTCTACAGACTTCAGCTGTCAGGGGAAATACCAGTCAGTGGAGTTTTATTATTACTACTGTTTTTAGAATCATCTCTTAAAATCCCAACTGGGGTCTCTCTGGGAAAAAAAAACCCCAAGCATTGCTTCAACTTTTCAGCACGTTGTTCTGGTATGACTAATATACGACAAATGGGTATTAAGTGTACCACATAAAATTCCAGATCAGAGAGTGGAAGCACTTTTAAAAAGAGGGAGGAGGCTGGATGGGTGGACTATTTGGAAACCGTTCAGTGGGGCAATATAATTTATATTTTCAGAAGCATAAGGAGGGAACCCCACCCGAGCTTTCCGCTCGTAAGAAAAGTGGCAGAGAACACGCCAAGTTTCCTCACAAGGGCAATGAAGCAGTCACCCTGTGCCGTCCTGGTTTTAATTTCAAAGACACTGGACCCATCTGGCAGCCTCTGTTGGACTCACAGACGGGAATCTCTGAGCCGTGGCTAGTGGGTCTGAGAGGGGCAGGGAGGAGGCAGGGGCAGGTGAGGGTCTGTGGCCTCCCACTCACATGCATATTGGACTCCCTGGAGCCTCCTGCCCACAAGAGAACATCGACAAGTCTGGAGAGAGCTCTGTTATTGAGTTGTTGAGTTTGGAGAACAGCTTGATGACTTTTTGATGAACGATCAGAAAAGCTGAACTGTAAAACTATCCAGTTTTATGCAGAAAGGACATCTGTACACTTAAAATTGTAGGGGTAGTGGGGGGCGGGAGTGATTCTATAGGAAAAATCACAGGAAAAAGTAATAACAGGATCTGTTTGCTCTGTTGACAGTGCAGACTTCAGAGGGTAGAAGGGAATTGGGGGAAGAAAAGAAACTGGTTTGTGAGGTGCACTGCAGTGTTAGAGGGGGGCGGTGGCAGGGCAGCGGACAGTCAGGGACCAGAGCTGGAGTGCTGGAGACCTCTTCAGCAACCACTGAGTGGACTGCCATAGTTTTCAGACATGAGAATGAGACAAACACCCCACCTCCACTCCCACCCCCATTGATTCGGCCTTTGGGCTCAGCCCTACTTCTGAAAAATCTGTGCTCGGAAAGTTGATTCTTCAACCCAGTGGCAGTCTGCCTGGTCAGACTGGGCGCTGGCTGGGAGGAGACTGGGGCCTCTGCCGGCTGAAACCTGGGCTGAATGCCTGGTTGGCAACCACCAGTGAGAAGGCGGGTTCCCAGGCATGTATCCATCTAACGAAATAGCGCCGCCTCTGGTCCCTGGTGGGGACACACCTGGGAAGGAGTGTGTTGCCTCCCTCCCCGCCTCCCCCTCCCCAAGCTACAGCCCAGGCAGTGAGCAACATTCCAGCGTTCAGAAAGTAGCTTAGGAAAAGGAGGAGCAGGTGTGCGTAGCTTTCTTGCCTCCAGTGATTTCCTCAGGGGACTCAGAGTTTTCTGGTCGAATCATTTTCCTGCCTAAACTTCAGAGCAGCAATGGAGACTGCCCCCCCCCCGCGCCCCCATTCTTATCTGTCTGTGGAAAAGGAGTTTGGGCTTCAATAGGGAGTCATTGGAGAATACGACGTACTACTAGAGTCAGAAAAGGGGCTTGAACTGAGTTCATGCGAGGGACTGATATGTTCGATGGCTAGGCAGGAGAAGTCACAAGCCTTGGTTGATAGGTCATTGTGGGGTTCAGAGGTAAGAGGTGATAGGATGATTTGGCGGTCTCTCACCAGGCAACTGGGGCGGCCCAGTGCTGTGCTCCGAAAGGGGGCAGTGGAGATCATGAGTTCTGAGATTCGAGCAACCAGAGTGAGGAAGGTTGATGGATATGAGATGAGTGTTTTGTGGTCTGGCTAGAGATGGGCAATGTAGACACTTCACACGCAGACAACTTCTGTTCGAGTGGAACATCTCTTCAAGAAGCAGGCGGAGGGTCGCTCACTGGGCCGCCTGCTCCGCACACTGTCATTCATTTCACACCAACACTAATCTGGGTGATGCGTGTGGGTCTTCTTAAACCTTCAATAGACTCCAACAGTGATGATTTGGGATGTCCGTGTTAATAAAGGGATAGTGGAAGACATTCCAATACTCTCTCTCCTATCATGATGGAAACAAGAGACAATTTGCCATACGGTTTACTAAATCAGGGAAAAAAGATACCTTCTCCCTTTTCCCCTCCTCCTGTTCATTTTTAATCCCCCTTTCCAAACCGACCTTGCCTCAGACTCCTGTCTTAAAGCTTTGTGGGGAAAAGATGGCATCGGTGTGCTGAGAGCATCTAAAGCACATATGTTCCATCTCCGGTGAGAACTGAGGAGCAGGCTTACGTGGGAGAGGGAGGAATGTAGGCTTGACATAAAGAAGGCTTTCTTAAGGAGTAGCTTGGGGAAGCAAGTTGTGGAGCTGCATTCTGGGAAGATCTGGCAGAGTCGGAGAGAGCGCCTTTGGTCTGTAGCGTTTCATGGGAGACCTCCAGGGATCCTTGACAGGCAGTGCTGGGAGACCTATTAAAAGGGAAGTCGTTTCTGGTCTTATTTTGAATTCCCTCCTGTCAGACCCCAGGCCCAAACAAAACGCCTCTTCTCGCAGACGTCCTGGGTGCCGCTTCACTTGCTACTGAAGGATAAAGTGGCCAGAGGTTAGGATGTCATTGCATTTTGTCTGTTTAAGAATCAAGAGTCTGAGAATCTAGCCCCAGTTCCATTTCTGTAACCTTGGGCAAGCCACTTACCTTTGGGGGCCCAATAGGTGCATCTCATACCCCAGGGGCTTGTGGGTTGAAATGAGGTGGTGCCTAGCACGTAGTAAGCACTCGGTGTGTGAGGGACTGTGGCCATTATGATAATGCATGTCCCACCTACCTGGCTGGAAGAATAAAGTAGTGTGAGCGGCCTTTGAAAAGCAAAAGTCACTATGCAAGGATAGACCTGTAATTATTGTGCTAGAGTACTAAGTGAGAGGCCCTTTGGGTGGTGGTGGCTTGGGGAATGGGAACTGTTATGAATGGGACCGCCAGCTCCGGTTACTGGATCCTTTGACAGGTCTCCAGAATTTCCTATTCCCTTGCTCTGGGTCCTGTGGATTGGATACACAGGCCCCACCTGGTTTCTGGAGATTGATGATGGAGGGACAAGGGAAAGCGGGCATGCTGGGGCCCTGTGGCTGCGTGGAAACCCTCCCAGTTGCTGGGTCTGGCTGGGGGTTTCCTCGTGGGCTGGGGTCATCATCTCGTGTTTCCCTTGCTGGAATCCAGCTCACAGCTGGCTCTTCGCAATGTGTTTGGTTACTCAGCTGTCAGGGAGGGTTTCTGGGTTAGGGAGCAGGGCCCCCAGCAGGAGGAGAAGAGGGAGCCCCCACATGCCCTCTGCTGCTCCTCCTGGTGCAAGCTTTGAGGAAGTTCTTTGATGCGGTGCTTTGCAGCTCGCTGAGTCAGCTGGGAGGAGGGGCGGCACAGGGCAGTGAGGCTGCTTGGGAGAGGGTCAGGGGAAGGGCAGGCTCAGAGAGCAAGGTTGACCTTTGACCTATACCACGGTCTGAGGCTGTTGCCAGCACCTGGGCAGGAGACGGCTGCCACATGTGTTTGCCCCAGAAAGAGCAGCTCACGAGGTTCAGGCTGGGAGTGTCCCTGAGGGAAATGGCAGTATTTCTTACAGCAGCTCTGGCACACACACAGCAACCAAGAAGGAGCAGCTAGGGGTGGACCTTGGTGGTGTTTTCAGGTCACTCCAGGCTTATGGAGAGAGTCCTTGTTTGGTCAAATGGCTCCTACCTGAAAGAGTGGAGGTTCCACCCAAGGTGTCCTGGCAGAAAGGCCAGCAGATTGACTTGCCCAAAATCAGCCACTGGAAACCCTGTAGAGCACAGTTCCACTCGGATGACACACATGGGTCACCAGGAGTTGGGGTCAATGCAATGGCCCCTGGTCAGGTGTGCACATCTCCAGCCAGTCAGGTAGGGACTTGCGTCCTAGCGCTACCACTTATTTAACTTAAGCAAGTTACTCAAATGCGCTGAACACCCAGTCCGCGCTGCCATTGAATCCATTCTAATTCTTAGCGACCCTGTAGGACAGAGTAGGACCACCCCATAGGCCTGCCTCGGCTGTAATCTCTATGGGAGCAGCTCACCAGGTCTTCCTCTCACAGAGCAGGCGGTGGGTTCGAACCGCTGGACTTCCCGTTGGTTAGCATTGCACCGCCAGGGCTCCTCACTGAGGTACAGCGGGTTAAGCAGCTTGCCCAACATCATAGCTTTGCTTACATGGCAGAGCGAGGACGGTGAACCCACACGTTTGGATCCTAAGCCCCTATTGCAACCATTCAGCTGTGAGAGGCTCTCCTGTGCAAGAGAGGATATTCTGACCTAGATTTAGGCACATCCCAGGGCTCTCCAGTTACCTCAAGGACTTGTTTTCCCAAATGTGATAGATTAGATTCTTGCATCTATAAAATAGTGTGGATATTTTCCCTTAAAAAAAAAGACTTGCGAGATAATATGCAAAGTATGCGTCCATCTAAGAAAAAGCAGTTTCCAAAAGTTGGACCTCTGTTCTAGGCCCTGATTGTAACCAGAGTCTCTGTGGCCACATGCTTTTGAGAACGAGCGTGTAATTTTAAAGTTGCCCGAGTGTGTTTTCCTGGGGCTTTCTAAGAAGCCACACAGTGAGCTGGAGAGATGTGCAAGTTGCCATCCTCAGGGACGGCTTCTGACAGCTCTGCTCCTCTTGTCTTGTCGACGTGCGAATGAAAAGCTCTAATTGGCCAGGGGCTGGGACACATTCCTTCTTGTAGTGAGGAGGCAGCATCTCTTACTCTATGACCCTCCCCAGCCCCCTTCTTGACCCGAAGGAGAGGGGCCAGCATGGGGAAGTGGGAGGACGCTGAGGGTGACATGGCAACTGGGCTGGCAGGGTGGGCATTGACATCGGGCTCAGTCCTCCCCCGAGCTCCATCCAGACAAAGCCAGGTCTCTGTGATCTGGGAACCAGAGTGTAGCACAGTGGGTCGAGTCAAGCACTCTAACTATTCCCTGAATGACGAAGTGACTGAATGCGGCTTTCTTGTAAAGCCCACGAGCCAGCGTCTGCCAGTTCCTTGTATGGCTCTAAGAAAGCTGTCTCAATGGAGTCATCCTGCAATTGGCTGTCGCCACTCACTGTCCTCTTCCTGAGATGCATGGTGTTGGTGCAGGGAACCCATGCTTGTTCGTCGGCAGTAGTGTGGCGATTACAGGGTGATGACTGCCAGTCACCATCAGGGCTCTCTTTTCCGTTCTCAGGAAGATGTTTAGGCTGCCACGTGCCCAAGTTGTCTGTTTTCTTTTCAGTACCTAGTACATGGTTAAGGAGCCCTGGTGGCCGAGTGGATTACAAGTTGGCCTGCTAACCACACGCTCAGCAGTTGGAAACCAGCAGCTGCTCTGCAGGATGAAAACGAGGCTCTCTCCTCTGGCAAAGATGGACAGCTGGAGAAGCCCACGGGGGCAGTTCTACTCTGTCCTGACGGCATTGAGTGTGGTTTGGGGCACCTAGTTACTGTTGAATAACTACTACTGAGAGAAAAGGGGAGGAGACAAAGACAGGGAGAGAAGGCAGGAAAGCAAGCAGTCAGGTGTGTCTCTTACTTGAACCACAGCTCCAGGTGGGCCACCCTTCACTCCTGGGGCCCCCAGCACCTGCCATAGTCAAAGGGCCCCCGAGCTTAGGGCTGAGCTGAGAGAGATTTGCCGTAGACCCGGGAGCAGCTCCTCTGCCCGAAAGTGACCTGTCTTCTTGCTTCTGCAGGTGTGCTTTCCCTCCCAGCCTACTTCAGTCCCTACAACGGCGGCCCGTCCCTGGGCCACGACGAGAGGGCTGATGCCTACGCCCAGCTGGAGCTCCGCACCCTGGAGCAGTCTCTCCTGGCCACGTGTGTGGGCAGCATCTCGGAGCTGAGTAAGTCGGCAGCCATGGCTCTTAGGGGGCAGGGGGAGAAGGCAGGGAGTGCTCGCCTTTGGGTATGGTGTCCTCCTCTTAGTCTACACCTGTGTCCTCCCTCACACACACACACACACACACACACACACACACACACACACACAGATGTGTGGAGTGGCCAGCATGTTGATTTCATCCCATGTGAATCTGGATTTCGGTCTCTCTTGGGAAAGCCAGATGATCTCATGTCACTGTGCTCTGTTCTCCCATGGCAGCCATCAGGGGAGCCATGAGTTCCCCGTGTCATCTGGCTGCTGGGCTACTTTGTTCATTTGTCTGACCTGCTGGCCCCAAACCAATTAACCTCCTGCCCTCAGGTGGATTCCCAACTCATGGCAACCATGTGTTTCAGAGTAGAACTATGATCCATCAGGTTTTCGGTGGCAGATTTGTTGGAGTAGACTGCCAGGCCTTTCTTCCAAGGCACCTCTGGATTAGCACACACCATGACTTCTCAGCAGCCAAGTTTGTGCACGGTTCCCACCACCCAGGCACTCTGGGCACCAGAAGACGCTGCATTTATAGGCAGTACTCTTAGTTGAAAGAAATTACCCATGAAAACTCAACATAAATAAAAGCTGGCTTTTCTGGCCAGACGAGGGTGAGGTCAGGTGGGTCCTATCCATTTGCCCCACTTAGCCCCTGACCTACAGGAGCCTGGGCATCTCCTAGGACCTCGGAGCTCTATGGATCATAGTTGGGAGCCTATTGGTCTAGGGCATAATGGCCGGACGCTTCAGGAGTGTGTTAGAAAACAGGACATTTCACGCCCCACCCCCCACACTCTGCCTCATTCTTTTCATGAGACCACCCAGTGGGCAGTGATCTTAGCACCTAGCAGAGGTGAGCTCCAGATCAAGAAACCCTGCCATCAAACTGACTTCAGCTGGAGCTGTAAATCTTTACGGGAATGGACCACCTCCTCTTCTGCCCTCAGAGTGGCTGGTTCTTCTACCCCACAGAACCCCCAGGGCTCCTTTCTCGTCATTTCTCTGGGTTTTCTGCACATGGGCAATGATAACAGACCTCTGTTTTCTCAGGACAGTCTCCCCGCTCTATTCTTCCTCTCCATCCCAGGTCAGGGGATGACATGACTGGTTCAAGGTCACAGACTGTTCTATACGAGGAGCCTTCAAAAAGTTTGCGGGGAAATCCCATGATCTTTTCATTACATTTTCCCACATTTCCTGGCACCCCCTCTTATGGAATGTGCCTAGGAGACAAAGAGAGGGGGAGAGGTTCATTCTTTGTGTCCTGGCAGCTACAGTGCAGCCAGGGCTGGCACAGCCACTGTGGGTCACCAGCCCCTGCCAGGGCTCCTGCAGGATGGGGACTTGGGGGTGTGACTTGGTGTCAGCTCCTGGCAAGTGTCCCTTCAACTGTCTTTGTGGCCACAGAGAGTCTGGGTTTCCTTGAGCTGGCCTGCACCGCGAGGAGGGCCACTTTAGCCCCCTGTCCACTGGAGCACGCTGCGGCTTCCCTCGCCTGTGGAGCACCCACTGAGCACTGACGGTACAGCACCGGGTGATGCCTCTGGTTCTCAGGACCCCAGTCCTTCCTCTGATCAGCCCCGTGAGGGCTGCCCTTATGAGGAGATCAAGGTTTGGCGAAGAAAAGTGGGGTTTTCAACCTCAGAGCAGGGGGGGCTTTACTCCTCTTGTGTCTGACTTTAGCTTGTAACCCTTTAGTGCCAGGGATTTCTTAGGTGCAGTTAGTACCCAGCCACCAGCACCTCTCTGGGCAGGAGAGGTCAAGATGGGCGTCTACCCATTGCCATTTCTCATGGTGGCCTCTTGGACCTTAGACTCCACAGCCCAGCACCAGGGCAGCAGTAGCTCAACATGGACAGTGTCCTTCAGGGGGTTCCGGTTCTTATGTCTCAGTCCGGAACCAAGTCCTATTGGTTCTCCTGAAAACTGTCCTGGGTTTTAGTGTGCCCTGTCACTACCTCCCCTGCTCCCAAGTCAGGGCTTCTCTGCACAACAGCCACCCCACCCCATCCTACCTGTCAGCTCATTCAGTAAATCCCAACTCCTCTCTGCTGCATGAAGTCCAATGTTGGACCCCACCACCATTCCCGCTGACTGAGCTCCAGCCCCCTCAGCCTCCTGGTGGGGTCCACTCCCACTTCGTGCAGAGCCTTTGCACCCTACCCTAGATGCCTGAATAAATTCTACCGTTCACATTCAAGTCTCTGCCCAAATGGTAGCTTATCAGACAGGCAGGCCTTCTGGCCTAAATGAGCACCCCCCCCCCCCCCAAATACTCTGCCTCTCCTCTTTGGGTTGTGGTTTTATTCGTAGTACTGATCGCCACTTTATCATTTAGTCATCTGTAAATAGTGTATCACACCCCACCCGACCCCCAACTAGATCGACATGGATTCCCAAACTTATTTGGTTTACCATCCCCTCTTCAGAAAAAAAAGAATTAGCATCTTCCTGCCATTTAAAACGTTTGGACTATAGTCCGTAATCCAGGATGAAGTTTGGGTATCTGCTTTTGCAGCCCCCCTGGCTTGTCCCCGGACCCCTAGGGTAGGGTGGGGAGGCAAGTGTTAGCACTCACTCACTTTGGGAAACTCTAGATTACAGTGTCAGCTTCACGAGAAGAGAGACGTTATCTGTTGTCTCCACTGCTGTCTCCCAGCACTTAGACTAGTGTACTGCACACAGAAAACCTGACTGTGTGTGTGCGCGGGCACACATGTATGTTCATGTGCCTGCATACGTGAGTTCTAGCCCCCTAGAACACTCACCTCATTTTGGTCCACATCCAGGCCCAGCCGCTCATTGGGGCCAAGAGAAGCATCCCTATAGCATCTTTTCACAGACAACAAAACAGGCCTTATCATGTGCCAAGCCGCCCCAGCTACCGCCCTCTGAAATCAGGGATTTCGCTAAGCTGCGGTGAAGGAGGAGGAGGCAGAGGTGGAGACAGATAGTGCACGCTAGCTCCCCGAGACTGAGGAACTTAATGAGGTTAATGATACTTGGCACTGGGCTCCTGGTTCTTAAGAGGTGACCCTGGTTTTACTTGCACTAGCTCCGCGCCTCACCAAGAGCAGCCTGCTAGGTCGGTTCCAGAGTTTCGTCTCAGTATCCAGACCAGCTGCACAGGGAACTTGGGCACTTGTGTTTTAACCTGCCCCTTTCCACCCGTGGACACCTAGAAGGGAGGGACTTCTTCCTCAAGCGGGCCAGGTGTGGCAAGCCTCATTTTTGAAGACTCTCTCGCCCTCTGTTTTTGATTCGCCACCTCGTGATGCGGTTGGAAAGAGCAGAGTGAACCCTGCAGCGCCTCTCCTGGCCTCTCAGGGTAACTAGAGGTGAGGGCTTGTTTTCCCGGCCCAGCGGGTGTTTCTGGGCTTCAGACTAAGGTTTCATCCAAGCCTAGGCCTAACTGAGTCGCAAGTACCAGAACGTTTCTGTGCGAAAGGCCTGCTCACCCAAGAGCCCAGCACAGCACTTTACCCCCAGTCTGTTGTCGTCAGAGACTTTTAGGAAATCCAATACAAAGTGAATGACTACAAAAAAGGAGGTCAAAGGCATGCAAAGTGCAAGCCCAGTTCTCCTCCTGCTCCTCCTCCTCCTCCTCCTCCCCTGCATGTGCAATGATTGCCATAAAACTGGTTTCCGAGACTCACTTTTCTGAGACATCCCTTGGGAGGTGGGGGAGATTTGTGCAAGTGGTGAGTCACTCGTCTGCTAACAGAAAGGTGGGGGGTTCGAGTCCACCAGGGGTACCTCAGAAGAAAACCTGGGGATCTACTGGGAAAATCAGCCCTTGAAGCAGTTCTGCTGTCACCACTGCCAGACACCACGAGTCAGAATCTATGGCAGCGGTTCTCAACCTGTGGGTCGCGACCCCTTTGGGGGTCGAACAACCCTCTCACAGGGGTTGCCTGATTCATAACAGTAGCAAAATGCAGTTATGAAGTAGCAACGAAAATAATGATTGGGGGGTCACCACAACCTGAGGAACTGTATTAAAGGGTCGCAGCCTTAGGAAGGTTGAAAACCACTGATCTATGGCAACTGGGACTCCACTTCCAAATTGAACTTGTTGGGAACCAGTAACAGATAATCCAAGGAGGGCCCATCCCATTTCCCAGACCCCGCTTCCAGTAGCAGTGCGGGCACTTCGGACGTGGGTTGGGGAAACAGGAACCCTGGGCATTTTAAGTCCCAGCTGGTCCACTTACTGAAGAACAGCTGGGGCAGGTGCTGTCTCTCTTTGAGCCTATTTCCTGGTCCCCTCCCTGGGTGGCTGTAAATGCGATGTGAGATTGTGTTCATCTCCGAGCCCAGAAAACGGAAGGGGCAGGTGGAAGGACCCCACCCCCACCCCCCAGGGAGAACATTGAAAGTGGGCTGCCTGCAGCGGAGGTGACTGTGTTTGGCAGGCCCGGGTGGGTTTCAAGACTCCCGGTCGGCCATCCACAAGCTTCTGTGGTTTAGGGGTCTGTCTTGGCCTGTCGTTTGGCTGCCGTCTGCTCTCCTGAACCTTTGAGGAGTTACTGCCCCTGGTCCCGTGGAGGCCAGATACGGGGGCCTCAGCAGGCGCTCCTGTTGCTCCCCTGTGTGCTGGCTGGGAAGGCGTTGCCCGAGGCGTCTACACCAGTAACAATGAAACGACAATAAAAATAATTATTCCTAATGGCTCCTACCTTGTCCAGCCTTTGAAATGATATTTCAACAAGAGCTCCTTTTGATGCTATCAGAGGCCCTTTCCTCTCTCCTTGCGGCCCTGCCAAGTCTTACCTCTTAGGCCTGGGAAACCGGCGCTGGTTTCAGTAGATTGCTGCCATCCCAGCTTGGTATGCCAGTTTCTCCCACCCAGGAGCTCCAAAGGCAGGGCAGGGCAGGGCCGGGACCCAGCGTCTCAGGGCTCGGACTCCTGCCCTGAGAAAAGTGGGCCAGTGGCTGCCTACAGGCAGAGTTCCAGGGAGAGTGCCCCAGAAGTGGCCCGTGGGACAGAGGCACAGCTGCAGCAGTCACACTGGTGACCATTCTACGTTTAGCCTTCCTGCACGCACGAACCACGCAAGCACTATGCGGAGGGCCTTACCCTTACTATTCCTTCGGGTTCGCAAGCCTGTAGAGTCGGCACTGTTACTCGTCCTGTACATGAGGAAGCATGGGCTCCAGTGAGTGACTCACAGAAGGCCATCCAGGTGGAAGTAGCAGGGCCGTGGTTGGAAGCTGGGTCCCACTCTGAAATCCGTGCTCTGAGCACTTTGCCAAGTAGCTCTCTAACCCGATGGGCGGTTAGAACTGCTGAGGGACCATTTGTACAATGCAGGTGCTCACCTGCTCCACCAGCTGCCACAGACTTACCGAAGAGGAGGGTGAGGAGGCTGGGGAGATGAGACCCAGGTGTCATTCCAGTCACTCACAGTTCTGCCAGGAGGACATCCCAGGCTGCTCAGCTAGATTCTGGTGGTTAAAGGGAGCAAACGAGTGGGGACATGGGAGTAGGGAGGGGTCTGGAAGTTCCCCAGTCCCAGGAACACCTTTGGTCCCTGCTTGGAAATGACCGCAGTTGTTATGGCTGTCCAGTCCAGGGAGAACATGGGCAGCTAGTGGCTAAGGTTAACAATCTCCGCCCCAGAGCTTGTATTTTAAGTGAAATGAATGGGGAGGCTATTCCTGAACTCTTTGGTCAAATACTTGCTGTGTGCCTGTTCTGCAGTAGTCCCTGGTGGGCTGGGTAGACCCTGGTGGGGTGTGGTAGTCACTGGGGGCGTGTGGTAGTCCGTGGTGGGCTGGGTAGTCCCTGGTGGGGTGTGGTAGTCACTGGTGGGGTGTGGTAGTCCGTGGTGGGCTGGGTAGTCCCTGGTGGGGTGTGGTAGTCCCTGGTGGGGTGTGGCAGTCCCTGATGGGGTACAAGTAGTCCCTGGCAGAGTGCAGTAGACCCTGGTGGGATGTGGTAATCCCTGGTGGGGTGCAGTAGACCCTGGCAGGGTGCTGGGGACACAGCTGAATGTCACCTATAGTGCCCGCACCAACCTCTCCAAAGCCACATATTAAAAGTTAATTGAATAAATGAGTTAATTGGTTTTGCCATCCTTTTATTGGTGTTTCACTGGCCAAATTACAGCCCCGTAATTTCTCCTTCCCACCTTCCGGTGGGCTGAGTCCAGGGCTGTGTGTGCGGAACTCCCCAGGTCAGGTCAGGGTCTGAGACGAGTGGAAGGGCCCCTTCTTTCCCAGGCAGGAGGTGCTGCAGGTGCCTGGGGCTGTCTCAGCCCTGCCTTTCTCAGTATTGTGGCCCCACACAATGGTGGGGCACTTCCTGTCCTGGCTGGAGGAGGGATATTGAAAAGGCCCAATGTGGGCAGAAACACACACAGGATATGGGACCCTGAGGAACCCAGAGCTTCCAAAGGGCAGCAGGCAGCAGCTGGTCTCAGTTCAGTTTAAAGACTGAAGTCAAACGGGCCTGGACTCAGCTCAAGCCCCCCTACCACTTACTGGCCGTGGTCCCCTGGCTGGTTAACACCACCATCTTCACTACCACACCCTGTGCCAGAGGGCCACCTGGGCTCAGTTTGTCTGTTCGTTAAGCTTCAGCGGTTTCATCTGTGCGGTGCGGCCAAGGTTGACCCTTTTGGCTGTAAGGGACAGTGGTCGAGCTATCTCTCACCTTTCATGCTTGGGCCCTGGGATCCATCTGTCAGCATAGGCTTGCGTGTCGCTGTGATGCTGACCGGCTTCAGTGGAGCTTCGGGGTTAAGACAGACAAGAGAGAAAAGCCTAGTGGTCTGTTTCCCAAACAAGCAGCCAGTGAAAGCATTCGATCACCACAGTCCAATCTGCTGCCAGCCGTGGGGATTGTGCGGTTCACCCCACTATGTGTGGACGGCCGTGCGCCCGGCCAACCTGACGGAAGGCAGCAGCACTCACGGGGCTGTAAGGATCCAGCCCTGCATGGACCTGCGGCTTCGCTCTGTAGCACGCACTTGTGCTCTCGGCCTGTGGTAGACACTGTCACCGAAGCCGTGTGCAGACAGAAGGGCTGGCTGCCTCTGCTGAAGGAACTGGGCTCTTTGCATAACAGCCCACGGAGACTCTGCCGAGGCTGGAGCTGATGGTTCCGAGGCTGGGAGAAGAGGCCGGCCCAGATTCCCGGGGCCCTAGGGAAGGGCATGGGTGGTGGAGAGAGTGGGGATGTTGAAAAGGAAACCGCATTAGCATAGGCTCTGGCAGAGACTGCTCTGCCAAGCAATCAAGACTGCAAGTGAAAGGGAAATGAAATTGCTATTGTGCGCCTAGGTGACAGTTTCAACCCCCGCCCACTGGCTGGGGGTAAACAGTAATTAAAGGAAGGGAGCCCTGCTCTGCGGTGCAGCGGGAGTCTCTCTGGAGGAGTGTGGGCAGAGCACCCAGACTCTGTCTTCATTCCCGTCACCCCCCCACCCCGCCTCTCTGCAGGTAGAGCACTCTAACTGTCTTCTCTCCCCTCCCCACCCCCACAGGTGACCTGGTCTCTCGTGCCATGCACCACATGCAGGGCCGCCACCCCCTGTGTCCAGGCACCAGCCCCGCCCGGCAGGCCCGCCAGTCGCCACAGCCCGTCACCTGGTCCCCTGATGCCCTCCACACACTCTACTACTTCCTGCGCTGCCCACAGATGGAGTCCATGGAGAACCCCAACCTGGACCCCCCGAGAATGACCCTGAACAATGAACGGTAGGCATCCTCCCGGCAGAGCCCTGGAGCCGGACTGCAGTGCTCTAGGGGAAGGCCTGGCCCTGTGTGGAGGTCGCCCTGGACGCCTGCAGCACTGTCACTGAGGGGCAACACCAGCCCCCGTGCAGGGTCTGTGCCCACTCGAGCTCCCGAGCGGGTCTCTCTGGCTTTCGTTGCCTGTTTCATACAACAAGGTGCCCCCTCTGCCTGGAGAGGTGGGGGTGGGGGGTGAGGAAAGACACAAGACCGAGGCTGGGGGTAACCAGGACTTCGAGCCAGTTCTCCCAGTCAGCCAGGGCCAATGAAGCGGGACCAGAGTGGACCCCAGCCTGTAAACTGTGGGTGCATGGGGATGAGAACCAGGCAGGAGCAATGACGGGCCAGCAGCCTGCTCTCTGCTGCTCGTCCCACAGTTGACTTGCCAAGACCACACAGGCTGTGCGTGTGTCCGCTGCACCAGACCTACCTTCAGATGTTTATGGGGAAACTCCATTATCCCTTCGTTCCGCCTCTCTCCCCACAGACTTTTTGAGGCTCCCTCGTACATGCATATGTGTGTTAAATGTCTAATTATTTCAAAGCCACACTGTGACACAGATCCATTTGGAGCCAAGTGATTATCTGTGAATCATTCCAAGTGAGTAGTAACAGAAAAGAAGGATACATAACCTTTGCATTTTGGGCTCTAAAAGGAGGTCACCCTAAAAATACCCGGGCTCTCTGTGGCCTGGTGCCCAGCTGCCCTCCCTCAGTTGTCCCCAGACTGACAGGCCCTGGGGTCTTGAAGAGCCCCGCCTGCAAGCGCTGGTGACACTGAGCTCCAGTGCCACTGCAGGCTGGGCCCCTGTCCCCTCCATGCTGTCCCACCCTGCTGACCCTGCCAGGGCTCTGGGCCACCTTCTCTCCGTGTACCGAAAGGGGGTGGGGTCTATGAGGTGTGACTAAGCTCTGGTGTGACCGAGCTCTGCTTGCATGGATTTGAGGCTCTCTCTGGGTCTGTCTGTCTCTCATTCTTGCTCTCCTCCTACCCCTTTTCATTTCCTTGGAGTGCTTTCTGTCCTTTCCCAGGAGTATGGGGGACCGAGTCCACCGGCCAGAATTAGACAGAGCCTCCAGCTCCCACAGTGAGAGATGGAGCTTCCTCCTCCCGTAAAGAGTGACAGTCTGGGAAACTCACAGGGGTAGATCTCCCCTGTCCCAGAGGGTCACTGAGTGCCATCGACTGGAGGGCAGTGAGTCATTTGTTTTTCTGCCTCCTACAGTGGCCATGGGCACGTAACCTGGAGGCCTCTGTTGGGGGATTTGGTGGCTGTTTGAGCAGTCTCTTCCACATGGGCTAAGTCATCACTCAGTTTGAGGACATGGGTGGCCACTCAAGTCCTTGCTCAATCTGCTTATTTCTTTGAAGAAATACATCCTAATTCATTCATTCCAGTCACGGCTATCTGACCACGTCCATGCTGACAGAAGGAAGGCCCGGGCATCAAGCTTATTGTGACAGCCCTGGCTAAGACAGAAGCAGCAGGGTCTGGATGGCAAGTGGGGCAGCTTTGCAAGGACCGAGCAGAAGTTCCAGCATCTCTCCAACCGCTGCCCGTGTCCCCACCACCCGCTGGCTACAGCAAGCCAGGCAGCATCAGGAAAGCAGGCAGGGGCCTGGGTCAGACTCCAGCAAAGCCGTCTTAGTCATCTTTACCTGGCAGGGTACCTCTTGAAGTTAAAGCCAGCTCTTCCTTTCAGAGGGCATTCCCAGCAACTTCTGTTTCTCACGGGCCCACAGAGCCTCAGCACGGTGACCTCCGTTTTACAAAGAGGACACATGGCTGCAGGTCACTTAGCTGTCGGTGGCTGGACAAGTTGTTAAGCCAGGTGTCTCTGACCTCACGGCCCTTGCCTTTCACCTGGGGCAGACTGTGCCTCTCCCCCTGGACTCTGGGACCCACTTCTGAGGCTCAGAGCCCAGCCGGCTGGACCCAGGCCTGTGAGGCAGCTTCCTCCCGGGCATTCCAGCCTCACCTGCCTCTCCCCTCCCAGGCCCTTTCCTCCACTCGGCCAGAGCCTCCCTGCACCTCCCCAGGTCTCTTTCCTCCCAGCTGCCCTGCATCTCAGGCACCAGTACCACATGCGGCAGGCCCACAGCCAAGGTTAATCCCTACTGCTGCCCTGCTGGAAAAGTGAAAGAACTTCCTGTCATAGACCCAGGGTTGCCAGCAAGGGTGGGTGCCTCCTGCCTTAGAGGCCTGGAGGAGAATGTGCAAGCATCCAGCAAAGCATGGACCTTGCTAGATGTGCCCAGGACCAGGGCAATGAGCACTTTCCTCTGCAAAGAAGGGGGCCTCGCTGCTCGTCATCCTCCACGTGTTGCCTGTGAGAATGGGGACAGTGGCTGCAGTAGACACACAGGCCTGCCACTGCGTCAGGCACATTGCTGGAAGCCCCTGTCGCTGGCTGCCGTAGACACACAGGCCTGCCACTGCGTCAGGCACATTGCTGGAAGCCCCTGTCGCTGGCTGCAGTAGACACACAGGCCTGCCACTGCATCAGGCACATTGCTGGAAGCCCCTGTCGCTGGCTGCCATAGACACACAGGCCTGCCACTGCATCAGGCACATGGCTGGAAGCCCCTGTCGCTGGCAGAGAAGATGGGGAGCGGGGCAGGGGAAGCCAGATGTGGTTATCGGTGCAGAGGGGCTGAGACCGAGTGGTGGGCCAGTTCCCTCCATCAGGGCACATTTCCTGGAGAGCCTTGGGCTCACCAGGCTCAGTTCCAGACCACAGCTAAGAAATTGGACCTTTGAGGAAGACTGGGAATAATGGGGGCTCATTGGTGCCCCACAAGTGCATGTGGCCCCGTGCCCCCTCCCCAGCCTTTCATGGTGCCCCATCTCGAAGGGAGGCAGACTTCAGAAAGCTTGGGAGCTGAACCAGGAGGAGAGTGGGGGGCCCAGCCAGAGTCTGATGTGGGACGGAGCTAGGAAACATTAGCTGTCATGAATTCCCAGCCAGCCAGAGCCGAAAGCTATAACCCCCGAGTTTCAAGTGGCAGCAAAGTCACCCGTGGCAGACAGGTTTTAGAACTTCTGGACTAAAACACCAGAAGAAAGGCCTGGTTCCAACTCTGACACCTTGGGGTCACAATGGATGGTGACCTGACGCGGTGCTAGGAGATGAACCCCTCGGGCCGGGAGGTGCCCACAGTGCACAGCGGCCACAGCAGTGGACCCGAGCAGACAGGGACCGTGAAGATGGTGCGGGACCGGGTGGCACTGCATCCTGAGGTGCACGCAGGGGGATGGCCCTGAGTCGGAACCGACTCAACAGCGACTAACAGCAGTCGAGTGAAGTGCTCAGTGCCTGGCTCGGTAAAGTGGCCAGTACTGACTGGATAGGGAGGAGCCCTGGTGGCGTCGTGGTTATGCACTGGGCTGAGATCTGAAAGCCCAGTAGTTCGAAACCACCAGCCACTCCTCAGGAGAACAATGGAGCTTTCTGTTCCTGGAAACAGTTAACGAAATTCAGGGGGCAGTTCTACCCTGTCCTATGGGGTGGCTGTGAATTGGCATCGACTCGGTGGCAGCGAGTGAGTATTAAATAGTGACTGCCACCAACCGCATCTTCATCTTCCTGAGGATTACAAACTCATACGCAGACGTGGAGATAATGTTGAACACGCACAATAGGCTCTCTTCGTTGACATCGTATGACACTTCAGATCATGTTCTCCAATGGCATCAGGGTCAGTCACACTACCAGTGCCACCAGAACCTGCCACCGGCCGCTCACTGCAGCGTCACTCAGCAGTGACAGGTACCATCTGATGTGCTTCCCTGCATCCACTCCTACTGCGCTTCTGTCGGCCAGTGGAGAAGGGGTCCAGGAGGAGCAGAGGGACCTAGGTGGTTGAGTCCCCTTGCATTATGTCAACCTTCAGGCTCTGGATTCAAATCTCAGCTCTGCTCGTTACCCAGCTGGGTGGCCTCAGACAGGCCCTTTGGCCTCTGCACCTCAGTCTCCTCGTCTGAGAAAGAAAATAGTAGTCCTGCCTGCCTGGGGCATCCTGGGGGTTACATGAGCTAGTCTACATAAGTATACAGACGAACGTCTGGCGCTCGGGGTACCAGCCTTCATCATCGTCATCACCCGTCATTATCATCCTTGTACTCATTTTCAGGAGGATCTCAAGAAGATTAGAGGGGGTACTTGTGAGGTGGCATGAGAGGACAGCCACCGAGGATGGGGAAGAGTGGCATGAGAACATTTGCTGCTTCAAAGTACTTATTTCAAGGCAGACGTGGTCTGTGTTTTGAAATTGCAGAAGTTTGGTCTTGCTTTTTGTTTTGCCTTGTACTTGAAGTTAACACTGACTATTGTTGACGCCGGCAAATGCGTCTAGGTCAGATTTCTGTGGCTCCCCAGCGCAGCACGGCATCCTCAGAGGGGCTGCGGTGTGATGGCCCAGGCCCAGCCCCTCAACCCCAGGTTCTGTGACCCCCCAACAAGTTACCTCACTGCTTGGACCCTCTGTTTCTTTGTATGTAGAGACCCAAGCTGTGCCTGTTCCCCGAGGCAGCTCCCCAAGTCCTGGGGAAATGCCCCACACAAGTGAGGTTCTGTCAAGAGGAGGGGCCCCTCTTTGTTCCGTTCCAGATGTAGAAGGGGGGACGGCTCCCCTCAGACACCAGCACTTTACATAAAGAAGCAGCGCCCACAGATTGGCTGTGTGTTCGCTGAAGAAGCAGGCTCGTTAATCTGCTCAGCTTGCAAAAGTGTTTTCTTATCAGATAATAGAGATGATGGCAGTGGTGGCTCCATCCCACTGACTTGTGGTTCCCATAAATACCACTTCAAGAAGATTTGCACTGTTAAGCTTTTTTCTCTCTTTTCCTCACCCCCCTTTTTGTGCATGAAGTTTCCATCTGTTTACCCAAAATGGAAGCAAAAGAGATGAGAATAACTATTGGGTGAATTCAGTACATGTTTCTGTATATTCCCCGGACTGGCACATCTCATAACCTCCAAGGTGACCTGTTGATGGTCTACAGCTCCGGCAGAAAAACGGCCCCGCCCACCCGGGCCTCCTCCACCCACTTCCCGCTGGTTTCCTTCCAAAAACTTTCCTCAACCTGGAATTACCTCGTTCGCTCCTTTATTTCTTTGCCTGCCCCTTGCTCCCCTCAGGAAGGTAAGCACCGTGGGTCGGCCAGGTCCCCAGCACCTAAAAAAGCCCCTGAACCTCATGGACCTTTCAACGCCTGGTTCAGGTCATGAAAGGAGCCCCGGGAAGCTAACGATGGGCCCTGTGGAGTCAGAGCGCCTGAGATCTGGGGCTCTGCTCATTTACTTCTCATGTGATGGTGAGCAAGTCAGTTCATTTCTCCGGCTTGCGTGGCCCCAGTTGTAAATGGAAAATGACAGCTGGTTTCAGACAGTATTGGTGGGGGTTCAAATGAGGCAAAAGACTTGGCACAGGGTACCTTCTAAGCACCTTGCAGCAGTATTATTAACATCATCAACCTATACCCACTACCACTCAACCTATAGAAGGACAAAGTGAATGGAAATGCATCTAATGCATACATAATCCAAAACTAATGGCACTTCAAAGAAATCACACATGTTCAGAACGCGTGTGCTTCCCCTCTCTTACGTACTCATTCAACCACACTCCTCCTAAGGTCCCTGCCCCATATGCCCTCTTCGCCCAGCCCTGACCACAGCCAGGAGCCCAGGTGAGCAACAGCGAAGATGCGGCCAACCAGACGGTGCAAATGACTGAGCACACGTGAGGTCTGTTTGAGCAGAGATAGCTACACACGCTTGATGTCCACCACCCATACACTTCCAAGAACGCTAAAAACTAGATTCCTGCCACCCACAGACGGACTCCCAGGCCAAGCAGACTGCGTCTCCAGCACTCACTCAAGTTAGTGGTGTGTCTCCGGCCCTGCTTGCTGGCCCCGCCGTGGTACCTATGCATGGTGGGCAGCCGTTGCTGAGTTTAGGCTTGAGACCCAGTGCCATGGTCTTCTCTGAGGCTGTCTTACAGAATGGGAGGGCCCCATGGGCTAGGCTATAGACTTCTGCCCAGGCAGCAGTGGCAGCGTCTAGATGAAGGTTTACATCTGTACAGCGCTTTAAACACGTGGCTCTCTAGCAGAGCCTCGTGGCAGCTCCCAGAGAAACCTGTGCCTGCTTGCAGATGAGCAGGCAGAGGTTCTGAGTGGGTAAGGGCCTGCCCCCCAGGGTCATGCATGGGGCAAGGCAGAGAAGGGGGACTCTAAGAATGCTTTGAATTCACAGTGTCTGGGGAGCCAAGTCCCTCCCACCCCCAGGAGGGAGAAGGCAAGGAGACAGCCTGGTGTCTCAGTCAGCTTCCTGTGCCCAGTGTGCCACGGCAGCTCTCTCATCTCCACAAGCGAGCTCGCTGGCTCTGGCTGGCTCTGGAGTAGGCAGCCTCCAGGTGGGCATCTCTCCAGCATCTGTGCAGAAGCCAGGGAGGAGAGCAGACAAAGAACGTGGTGTGCCTACAACTTCCTGCCTCATTGTCGGCCCCTTCGGTCCACACAGGCACAGAGACGGGGAGCTGCCGGGCCTGGGGCGCCGTGTGTGTGTGGAGGTTTCTGTGACATGGGAAGCAGCAACCCCCTTGGTTTGTGGTATTGCCAGGCTCTCCGGCCTGGGAAGTCCCAGGTCCAAAGGGAATTGTTGTTGTTTTCTTAAACAAGGCAGCTTCCCAGAGCCGACTGTAGACATGTCAGGCACGGAAGGTGGGGGCAGGAGCCAAGCTGAATTGGTTTCTGACTGACCTGCTCTTACTTGCCTGCCAGGCGGTCTTGAGAGCTCTCTTCTCCGATACGATCTCTGTGTCTGTGTCTTCCCCTCCCGCCCGCCTCGATAGGTGCAGGTCTTCATGAGGAAGGCTCCCAAGGCCACACCTCCTTAGCTCCGAGGCCAGGCCCGGCCCAGCCTCCGGCTCCCTGAGCCAGTGAGGGTCAGGGTCTGTGGGTGCCACAGCTGGAGTCTGGGCGGGGCAGCGAAGTGGGACCACTGAGGCACGCCTTCCTCCCATCGTGCCTGCCAGCCAGCGGTGTCTGAGCGTGTCCTGGGGGGCAGTTTCGCATCTCTTTTAGAACCAGACAGGTTGCTATCTGAGTAGCCTCAGATCAGCCTTGGTGACCACGTCTGTCATACGCAGGCCAGGGATGCCTCGTCCCTCGTAGGGTGGGGGTATGCAGAGTGCTGGACAGTAGGCTCGCAGCAAATCTCAGGAGGCCGTGCCAGGGTCTTCCTCCCTAAAGCTGCAGAAAGCCGGGTTGGACTGCCCCCTGTCCAGGAGCCTGACCCACATTTGCCTCTTTCTCTGGTTGGGCTGGAAGGCCTCTCTGCCCATGACCCCATACCCACCTAAGTACCTGTCAGAATGCCCAGCCCTATAGACATGTGTGTATCTGCCAGTCAGTTCTCAAGAGTCTCATTCTCTGCTGCCTCCTAGAAGCTTCTGGAAACATCTTTCTGGCCAGGCTGTGACCAGCCGCTGAATCCAATGGGGGATAGCTACCCCGAACCAAAGCTCCCAGCCCCACCCTGCTGTCTTGTGGGTGTCCATGAGACAAATGAGACAGTCTTGTTGTCTGAGGCTGACGGGTGGCGGCAGGGACCCTCGGCAGGGCTTGTGTGGGAGCAGAGCGGGCTGGAAGCCCTGCCTGGCTGGCTTCCATGTGGTGAAAGAACTTGTGGTTTCTGTCAACCACCACAGATGCTGAACTCAGTGGAGAAAGCAAAGTTCTTGCCCACAGCAGCAAGGAGCTCCGTCCGGGAGGTGCCAGCCCAATACAGTGGATGGAGACCAGGCGTGTGGGGAGGGGGGATACGCTGCCCTGCTGGGGCAGCCATGCTGGGAGGAGGCCTGCCTGAGAGTTGGGGCACATGCCTCGGACCCTGGGGAGCTCGGCATAAGAAAGGGGTGGCGGCCAGCCTGCGGTCTCAGCTGGAATCTATGCTACCTCACCCCCCTAATAAGATGCCACCCTGGAGCCTGGCCCAATTACCAGATGGCTGTGCGCCCTCCACGAGCCCATTGACAACTGTGGCACCTGCCTTTTCCGTCCTGGACTTCAGCTTCATCCCACGTCCTCTGCCTGCCCAGCAGCTGCCGCGGCCCCTGTCTGTCTAACTCTTCCCCAGGAAGCTGTTCCTGATTAGAGAATGTTCACATGATAAAGCCATGGTCTCTTTAGTTATCTCAAAGTTAGCGGGGGGTTTTGTTGTTGTTTGTTTTTCTGGAAAGAACCATTGGCCAATATTCATGCTGGTTGAGCCCCCAAGAGTGAAAAATGAAGAAATGTCCCCTTCTGCTGTTTTATATGATTGGCTCTGGCCTGTGGAGCTCTTGGAAATAGTTCTGTAGTGAGGGCGGACCCCGGAAACAAGGCTGGGAGCGAGAGGGCCTTGTCCCTGGGGAATAAGACACAGGCACACGCCTGCAGAATCAAAGCCTGAGGTGCTGATGGGAGGGTCTGCACTGAGGGATGGAGCGGCCTTGGCAGACAAAGCCTCCTTTGCTTGTCAGCAAGAACAAGTGCACACAAAGCCGGTGCCAGTGCCGGGTGGTGGGCGGGAAGCTCCTTCCGAGGGGCTGGGCAGGGAGGGCCTGGCGCTGCCTGGCGGGAGAGGATGTGCCAGTCAGAGGGACACTGTGTACAAAGGGCCTTTAGCCAAGTGACCAGATGTTCCAGTTTGCCACAGGCGGTGCAAGCTCCTCCTGGTGGCGGTCCCTCTCAAAAGTGGTCCCGTTTGGGTGATGAATCTCTGGTTACTGTGCCTCCCTGAGACAAAGGGGTGAGTCGGGGTCCTGAAGATGGAAGGTCGGAGTTGATTTCCAACTCTCAGCCACAGTGTGCCCAAGGCCCATCTCCAGGCCTTTCTTCTAAGGCCCCTCTGCAGACTTGAACCTTCAGGAGCTGAGCAGCCCCCAGGGATGCCTGGGATAGGCTTGAGAGCAGTCCAACGACAAGGTCTATGTCAAGGGTTGAAAACAGTGCCCAGTGCTTCCTAACGTCCATGGTTGCTGTCTCCTTCTATCCCTGATTGCCTTAGAGTCGTGCCAGGATGGGCCCGTGGTCACACAGGGATGTCCTAGGCTGCTGCTAACTTTCAGACTCTCGGCTCCCAGCTGGGGCCTGCAGGAGAAGACCTGGGGAGAGGCATAGACACGGCGCCCAGGCTCCGACGAGGACTGGGTTAGAGTCTAACTTCACATCTGTCTGTGTATCTGACCGAGTGGAGCTTTCTCTAGTACCTCTAATGCGCACCAGATGAATGTAATAAGGAAAGTACCCCCCTCTCCCCCAGCGAAGCCCTAAGCTGAGCCTCCAGCAGGACCCGCCTGCGCTGGGGCAGCCCCGCGTCTGAGCTGCTCCGGGGAGAAAGCTCTGGGGTCAGAAGGAAAAAGCTTGCCCCACTCTGACTCCCCGCTGAGCCAAACCAGTCTGGTTCACCGAGCAATTCAAGAGAAGTAATTAGTCCAAGGTGCAAACCGGACTAGAATCGCTCTTTGTGCTGGGAGCCAGTCTGACTTCAGTGGGACAGTGTTGGGTTTATTCTACGTGGCCCTTTCGACTTGGTCGTCGGCCACGTGGCTCTCAGGAAACCGTGGGGAGCTGTGGCAAGCGCCAAGCAGCTGCTGCTGCAGAGCCAACCGGGCCCTCCCAGAGCAGTCTGCCGTGCAGCCACCGCCAGGCTGGGAGAAGCCCTGGCCTCTTTCTTCGCAGGCCTCTGATGATGCCAGTCTTCGCCCAGCCCAGGCAGTGTGGCAGGGAAGTAGGGGACACCCTGAAAGACCAAGGTCGATGAGAAGGGGTGAGTGCAAGGGAGGGTTGCCCCATGAAGCCCAAGCTTGCCTTAGACTCCCACTGAAGGTGCAGTGAAGGCAGGGGAAGAATTTAGGGCTGAGGGTGGAAAGTATTCGGGCCACCCCTCTCTCTCTTGCCCAGGGCCTTCAGTTCTCAGGCCCATCCCTTTCTGATCCCTCCTCTCCTGCAGTCAGGGCTCACAGGCGTGGCAGGCAGCATTAAGTGGGATGGGGGAATGGGGAAGCTACAGCCTGAGGCATACACTGCCCATAGCCTAGAGGTGACAGGAGCCAGAGCCAGGTCAGAAGTTAAATGGAGGCCAGTCGTCCTGAGGCTAAGCTTGGAAGAGATTGGGGCATCGCTATGTCCAGGTCTGCCTGACTGCTTGGGCAGTTGAGGGGCAAGCACAGGCCGCCCCAGGTACGCCCCTGCCCCGTAACAGGCAGAGGCCCGAGGCCTCCTTACACTGGGCCCGCCGCTCACATGGGCCTCCCATTACAGGCTTGTGCCCCATCTGCCAACTTGCCAATCCCTCCAGGCCCCTACCCACACCAAGAACGAACAGAGCCTGCTTTGAGCTCGAAATTGGAGGCGTTTCCTGTTCCCTGTTGTTTAGACACCGCTTATAGGACTGTAATCCCAATAAATAATACGCTTGCTGAGTGGGATAAGGTCCCCCCCCCCCCCAACCAGGCTGCAGGGACCTCTTAAAACCAAGGCCTTAAGAAGTTTATTCTTGCATTTTTTAAGAAGGGGAAAAGAAAAGGCTGTTACAGGCCTAGGCCTGCTGTGGGGCCTCCTGGGACCATTGGGTTGAAATAACCAGGCACATCTGTACGTTAGAACCAGAGGCAGAGACGGAAGGACAGCACCAGGCTCCAGCTCCCTGCTACTGCAGACCTGCCCTAGCGCCGGGTCCCAGAGTCAGTCACTCCACCTCTCTGTGTCTCCATCTCCTCCTTCAGAAACCGAGGAGCGCTGGCCTTGGATCGATCCAGAGCTGTGCATGTCAGAAGACCCACTGCCCCGGGCTCCCCTCACTAACAGTCACCTTTTAAACAGGTGCAATGAGAAAATCGAAACTGGAAAACCAACCAAGCAGCTCCGTCAGGTGGCTTAGCTTCAGCCCCACACAGCACCTGGGGCCTGCAGGCAAGGGGGAACTTCTGCAATAATCCTGTGCCCACCCTCACACCACCCAGGCCATGCCCCACTGGTGGTCACTCCTCTCACCGGCCAATTTGCTGGGGACTGCCAAGGTCGAGAGCCTGCACTACTGAAAGACTTTGCAGACCACTCTGGGTGGACATAGTGGCTGTATTTGTTTGTTTGTTTGTTAGTTTCCTGTCTATTTTTTGAGTCAGGATAGAGTGGGTGGTGGGCAGCTCGCTGGCAGGCTTTTGCAAGCTTTTCGTGTTTATGCTTGCTTGCAGCAGGGGCGGGGGATTGGCTGAACTTTAAGAAGCCTGGAGCTGAGGCATTTAACAGGACGGGGTTCCTCAGCTGTTTTTGCTACTCTGTGTTTTCCCTGTTAGCTTCGTAATTAACAGCGTTGAACAGTTACCGAGAAACCTGCTGTGCTCAGCACTTTACATCCATCCTTCCAACTCTACCGTGAGTCAGTCCTGTGACGCACCCCCATCTCGCTGGTGAGGACACTGAGGCTGAGAAAGGTGTGATAACTTGTGCAAGATCACACAACTGGATTCCCTGGGGGTGCATGCCCTGTTTGTTCCACCCCAGCCATTGGTCACTGTGCCTGGGGAGTCAGCTGGTCTCCAGTGGAGTCGGGGATCCTGGGGAGAAGGGTTTTCAGGTTGCAGAAAATCTGGGACCGAGAATACACGCAGTCTGCCCAGAGTCCTTGAGTCAGTCCATTTGCTTGGAGCAAGCTGGGCCTTTCTCACAGGAAGGAGTCTAGAACCCCAGATCCCCTGAGCACCAGGCACTGCCCCTCTCTGGGATTCCCCAGCCCGAGTGGACCTGGGCGCAGACTCCCAGGGCTGCACCTATTGTCCAAGCGTCTGTCTCCCTTCCAGTGCCATGAGTCCAGCCAGAGTCCCGGCGTCCCCATGTGTATGCAGGCAGCTGTGCACCTTGGGTTTTTGTTTTTGTTTTCAGTAGCTTATTTTTAGGAGTAGGGCACAGGGCCTGTTTTTCCAACTCACCCCTGGGTGGACTTGAACCTGTAGCCTTTCGGTTAATAACCAAGTCTCTGACTCACTGCCATCGAGGAATTCTGACTCCTAGTGACTCTATCGGAACTGCCCTGTGAGTTCCTGAGACGGCCGCTCTTTAAGGAAATAGAAAGCCTCATCGTTCTCCCGAGGAGCAGCTAGTGGTTTTGAACAGCTGCTCTGGAGGTTGGCGGCCCAACTCATACGCACTACGCCACCAGGGCTCCAGTTTATGCATTTGCACTGCTCACAAACTCCACAAGGATCTGCCACATTCCTCAAGAGTGGCCTGAGTCCCAAAGGTCCTTTCAAGGAGTCCACAAGGTCAAGGTGGTTTTCAGAGTATTAAGAAGTCATTTGCCTTTTCACTCTTGTTTTCTCGTGAGGATCCACGGGCGTCTTCCACGGGCTTCCTGACCAACCTGTGATTGACCTTACCACCCTGGCAATTTCTGATAATAGTAAATATCGATAGATATAGCCCCTTAACAAAAATTCTTTAGGGTCCTCCATAATTATTTGACTTGTGAAAGAGGTGAGGATCCCTGAGACTGAACAATTTGAGACCTGCTGTTGTAAGGTATCAGACCTACCTGGAGCTGGAAGGACCCAGAGGGCAAAGGGGCTGAGCAGTTTCTTCAGTCCTGACCCAGGCTCCCTGCTCCAGCGATCCGACTCCTGCATTCTAATGCAGGGGAAGTCTTGCAGCCCCGGGGAAAGGCACCAAGAGGGGAGCAGCCCTTTTCTTCGAGAGGGAACAAGGCAAAAAGACCCTGGTGGCCAAGCAAACCCCAGCCATTCGAAGCATTCCTCCTACGGGACCTTCACCCTGGAGTTGTGGCTTAGCAATAGCCCCTGCAAATGGGAGTTTTTAATCAGGATTTTCCAGAAAGTCCAGTAATGCAAGCCAGCCCTTTTCAGCATCCCTGAGGGGCTAGATGACATTACCAGGGGGAAAATGGTAGCCTGGGACCCACATCCTTTGGAAAGAATGGTAGTGAGGAAGTCCATGACTTGCTTAGCGCCTTCCTAGCGCTGCACCTGGTGCTACCTGGTGATATCAGACCATCCATCTGACCTTCCCAAGGTCTGACCCCAGGTCAGAGCCTGGAGAGGCCAATGAGAACGGGCTGAGGAGCTCAGTTTGGGGCTGACACAGCCTTGTTTTAGACTGGTGGGCACCAGCTCCCATCCCAGAAGCAGAGGGATAATCTCAAACTCAAGATTCCTGTGTGTGGAGAATATTAATCAGTGTTCAGGAAACAGAAACCACTCTAGGTATTTAAGCAGGAAGGGATTTGATACAGGGAATTAGGTGCTAACCAAAGCAGGGCTCAAGGAGCAGGGTTTAGGCCGGGTCTCCAGGAATAACTCCAAGAACAATACAGAACCAGTCCATCCTGGGACTTGCTACCTCTGAGACCACCCCCTGGAGTGGCAATTCAGGTCTGCAGGTAGAGGCATGAAATCTCTGCTCTTGCTTTCACCACACTCGCTGGCTCTAGAGCACCCAGGAAACCAAGCAGAGCTCCTGCTTTTCTGGCCTGGCGAGCCTGCAGAAAAGACAACGGGGGTGGGGGCGGGGAGGTGGGGGGGGGTGTAGGTTGTCACAAAGGTAGCCTCTGCCTCACATTTACCTACCAGGCCTCACTCAGTCTCCTGCACCTGCCCTTGAAGGTTGAGACCAATTTACATCTAGAACCCTAGCTGCAAAGGTGCCTGGGAAATGTAGTTTTCTGCATCTCCAACTAAGACCATAAAACAGGCCGAACGACAGTCTGAGATGCTCACCTTCCTGGCACAATCGCTGAAGACAATGGGTGCACTAGCAAATGTAGTGAAGAAAGATGATGGTGCCCGGCTGTCAAAATATAAAGAATCTGGGGTCCTATAGGCTGGAAGATAAACAAAGGGCCATCTAACTGAGAAACAACAAAGCCCACATGGAAGAAGCACACCAGCCTGTGACATCACAAGGCATCAAAGGGATCAGATATCAGGCATCAAAGACCAAAAAAAACCCCCAAAATCATAGCATTGTGAATGAGGGGGAGTGCAGATTGGGGACCCAAGGCCCATCTGTGGGAAATTGGACATCCCATTGGGCTGTGGGAAGGAGACGAGCCAGTCAGGGTGCAGTGTAGCAGTGATGAAACATACAATTTTCCTCTGGTTCTTGAATGCTTCCTCTCCCCCACTATCATGATCCCAATTCTACCTTACAAATCCGGCCGGACCAGAGGATGTACACTGGTACAGATAGGAACTGGAAACACAGGGAATCCAGGACAGATGAACCCCTCAGGACCAGTGG
>NW_022103958.1:17716039-17717274 GCF_000313985.2 Echinops telfairi
GGACGGGAGGATGTACTCTGGCACAGACAGGAACTGGAAATACAGGGAATCCAGGACAGATGAAGTCCTCAGGACCAGTGGTGAGAGTGGCGATACCAGGAGGGTGGAGAGAAGGTGAGGGAGAAAGGGGGAACAGATTACAGGGATCTATATATAACCCCCTCCCTGGGGGATGGACAGCGGAAAAGTGGGTGAAGGGAGACGTCAGATGGTGTAAGATATGACAAAATAATAGTTCATAAATTATCAAGGGTTCATAAAGGAGGGAGGGGAAAAATGAGCTGATACCAAGGGCTCAAGTAGAAAGCAAATGTTTTGAGAATGATGATGGCAACAAATGTATAAATGTGCTTGACACAATAGTTGGATGTATGGATTGTGATAAGAGTTGGACAAGCCCCCAATAAAAATGATTTTTTTAAAAAAAACAGGCCAAATGAGCCAATCTTAGTATCCAGTCTACTGAGGTTATCAAACACTGCATCCTCCCCCACCCCCACCCCTGCCCCACGTGCCAAATTCTCAGAGGCGTAAAGCAAGAGAATGAATCAGAACCTGCTTAGACGTCATGATTCCCAGAACTCGGTCTTGAGGTTCTCTGTGCCATGAGGAGATGCTCCCTGAGGGGCTTCATGGGCGTACTTGGGCTTTGCCTTGGCTGTGGCCCACATAGAGAAGAATGGCTAACACATCGGTCAGTCATTTTTGTGTTCGCACCTCAGTTTCCAGTGCTGCCTTCTCTGTGGATCAGCAGGACTGATGCATAGATATGTGCTTGGGTTTGCCTAGTCCTGTATTGCCTAAGAAGTGTAAACTTCACATATACCCAGGGGAAATTCAAATGGTCGTTTGTAATCAAAGGAGAGCGTAACACAAATAATCCCTGAAGTGCTTGCTTGCTGTTCCTTAATGTTCCCCGATAAAATCCCTACTCCCCACTCTGATGAGTAACTATTTGTTGTTGTTTTTACGCTGTCGGTTTTTCCCCATTCAGAATTAAGGAACTAGAAACCACTCTGGGTATTTAAGCAGGAAGGGATTTGATACAGGGAGTTCAGTACTAACAAATTTAAGGTGCTAGGAGCAGAGTGGCACTGCCTGGTAGATTTTCCTGGGAGGTGGTCCTTACAGGAGCAGATCACCCCATCTTTTTTTTTAAATCATTTTATTAGGGGCTCTTACAACTCTTATCACAATCCATACACACATCAATTGTGTAAAGCGCATTTGTACAT
>NW_022103958.1:17718030-17792108 GCF_000313985.2 Echinops telfairi
GACCCCAGACACTATACTTTTTGATAGCCGGGCACCATCAGCTTTCTTCGCCACATTTGCTTATGCACCCATTGATCACCCTGTCTTTTGTCCTGTGGAGCCACCGGGTGGATTCAAACCTCTCACCTTTGGGTTAGCAACTACACACTTTCACCGTTGGCCCACCGGGCTCCTGTGTCAATGTTGCATCCTTGAATACGGCATGTCATTCTTTTCTGGGCAGAAGCATGACTTGGGCCATACCTGAAAAATTGGATGTTTTCTACGACGTTACTGGTGCTTGTACATACAGTCTGGGATTCAGCAAATGCTTATTGAGAACTGACCTCTTGTGTCTGGACCCCGTGCCGGGCATGTTTTGGAAATACAGAGATGGGGAAGACTTGTTCCTATCCTAAGAAACAATGGTCTACACAAGAGACTGGGGCATGCTGCTGCGAGGGAGAGTTCCCAGCAATCTTGCACCGGGCAGGGATTGTTTTTAATGGTGGCTCTGGGAAGACTCGGAAGGAGGTGGCATTGGGAATGAAGCTTTAGGGTCACTTGGTGTAGTCCGAGGGGATTGGTTCATTCACATGAAGAGGTGGCAGTGGACAGACAGGGAAGACTTGACCGTGAGCCCTTAGTGGGCTGGTGTAAAGGGTAACAGTCGGTGGGGGTGCACACCCTTGTTGGCCAGGGCCCCGCTCCGTGAGCCAGCTAAGAGACTCAACCCCAGGTATATTTTCTGACCTGATAGAACATCGACATCATGTTCCCAAGGAACCACCCTCAAAATCACGTCATTTGTTTTTAAGGGCGTACTTTTTCCTCAGAAGAGAGACGCTTAACGCTACAAGCCGCAGCTCTGAGGCACTGACCCGGCTGATTTCCTGAAGTTGGTTCTCTGGGTAGCTGAGGCGAGAATGGAGGACGCTGTCTTGGTCAGCAGCCTGCTCTGCATGGCTAGGAAAGAGACGGGGCAGCGGGGCAGCAGAGAGCGGGGGTGGCATGGAGGCCCGGCTGCCTGGCCTCATGCCCACTCCGGGCTCAAACTCAAAGCAAGGCTTGGGGTGGTGGGCACCGAGGGATGGGCGAGCACAGGCTGGGGCTGGGTGGCCGTCGGTCAGAGAGGGCCTGTGAGGGGCAGGGGCCAGGACTGCCTCATCTGCAGCCCCCATGGGGAGAAAGCACCCTTTGCTCTCGGCAGTGCCAGCCAAGTGTCCACTAAGTTACAGAGCCAAAGGCTGGTTGACAGGGTCCCCACCCCAGCAGCCAGATCTACTGAACTGTGCAGTGGTCTGCTGAGGGCTTCCCCAATGGAGACGTGCCCGACTGGCCCAGGACATAAGGAGCCCGCCCTCCCTGCATGAAAGACCGGGAGGCTGAGTGGAGGGCGCCCTCCCCCACCTCCAGTGACAGTGCCACTGTGTGGTGGCCCACCTGCCACATTCCATGTTCCTGGTGCCCCCTGGTGGCACGTAGGATACCCCTGGGAGCTGGCACCTTGGGAAACTGTGGGCCACTGTGGTCCCTGCTCAGGCCTCACCCCAACCCAGGCCCCCATTGAGGGGAGAATGAGGCCCTTCTCAGCCACGCAGGGTGATAGGCACTGTCCTGCTTGGCCTCGCACTCAAGGTGACGGAGGCCACCTCTCCCTCTGCCGAGGGGGGGGGGGTACCCGATGCCAAGCTCCTTTCGTTGGCCGACTGGTTGTACTCTTGGCCTGGCCCGTGACAACTTTTCGGTGGAATGGGGGACAACGCCAGCTATCTGGGATGAAAAGAATCAGATCTCTCCACACCTCACAGACTCGGGGTTTGGGGCCAGCAGCCCGTGGAGCCCCTGTGGCTGTTTTCTGGGAGTTCTTGTGCTGGGGGGCCAGGGGGAGCTCCTGCTGCCCTCCTGGGAAAGCCTAACCCCCTCTACACCCCCATAGGCCCTTTCTGCTGCTGCCTCCGCTGATGGAGTGGATGCGCGTGGCCATCACGTACGCAGAGCACCGCCGCAGCCTCACCGTGGACAGCGGCGACATCCGCCAGGCCGCCCGCCTGCTGCTGCCTGGCCTGGACTGCGAGCCCCGGCAGCTCAAGTAGGGGTCCTGGGAGGGGGGAGGGGGGAGGGGGAGAGACGGAGGATGGGCGCGGGCTCCACTCCCTCCCCAGAGCTGCTGGGAGGGGTCAGAAAGCCCTGAGGACGGTCCTGGAGCCCGCCCAATCTGGACCTCAGCTGCCCTGCAGCTGCTTCTGCAGCCCCCGCCTTAGGGCACAGAGGAGACCTGTGTTTGGATTTGGGCGGGAGCGTTTACACAGTCTGACTCTTCTGGATCTGTGGGGATGTGGGGGGCGGCGGACTCTCTCTTTCCTCTGTCCCTGTAATGCCCACCATTTTCTTGAACACGCACTCGATGCAGACACTGGGCCAACCCTTCCTCTTTGCACACACTGTCTTATTCCTTGTGACAATGTGTGAGAGGAAGGACTAGAATCCCATAGTACAGATGAAGGAACTGATGGCCAGAAAGGCCCCATCGTCTGCCTGCAAAGACTCGGCTAGCAAAGTGCCAAGCCAAGATTTGAACTCAGGTCTAAACACAGCCCCCACGCCCCGTCTCTCAATTTCTTTCCCAAACCGCCTCTTGTGTTGACTCATGTCTGGACGTTCCCGGACGCGGGTCCCTCTGAGCACCCTTGGCCTGGGAAGCCTCTGATCCAAAGCCTCCGGAGGCCTCAGTCACCCCACGCTCCCTACACGCCCAGCCCAGGGTCCCAGCCACCAGGGCCCCGCCGCCATGCCTCTCACCTGCGTGTCTCTCCCGGGCAGGCCCGAGTGCTGTTTCAGTTCCTTCCGGAGGCTGGACGCCAGAGCGGCAACCAAGAAGTTCAACCAGGACCTGGGTTTCCGAATGCTCAACTGTGGGAGGACGGACCTCATCAGTCAGGCCATCGAGGCCCTGGGTCCCGACGGGGTGAACACCGTGGACGACCAGGTGAGACCAGAGAGGGGATTTGACCGTTGCCAGAGTTGGTGACAAGGGCCATCCTGTCCTCACCTTAGAACTTGCTCCTCTTGTGCCCGCTTCAGGGGGAAGGTCCAACACTCGTGTGGGAACGCCTTGTCCCATGGACTCAGCTTCCCTGCTGGGTGGCTGAAGACTGTTCTGGGTGGTACAGGGCTCAGGGGAAAGGTCAGTGGTCAGCTTGAAAGCCCCTGTGTATGATGGGTAATAATGCTGCACTGCTGGTGCTGTCGGGTAAGCCTTGGACTGCTAGCCCCAGGTCTGAGGTTCACACCCACCAGCTGCTCAAGGGAAAGATGGGCCTCTCTGCTTCCTTAGAGATTGACAGCCGTGGCCACCCCACACAGGTATCCCTGGGCTCAGGGGCAGTGGGTTTGAGCTTCGGCATGTGCCTCCTCTGTGCCAGGCACTGTGCTAGGCTGGGGGGTGCAGCAGTGGGCAGAGCCCAGAGAAACCCCCATCTCCATGGGGTGGCTGGGACGAAGGAGGAAACAATCAGAAACGTAAGCATGTGGTGGACAGAGCATGTTAGATAGCGAAATGAAGCAGGAACCGAAGTGTAGGACGCACTGCTCTTAGGGTTTTAGTTATTTGGGTGGTTTATTTTCGCTGTGAATAGCACTGCCTGTGTTTTTAGGATAGGAGCCGGGCAGCACTGTGGGCTAGGCATTGGGCTCCTGACTGCTAGGTCGGCTGTTCAAACCCACCAACCACTCCTGGGGAGAAAGCTGAAGCTGTCTGCTCCTGTAATGTAAATAGTTACAGCCTTGGCATCCATAAGGAGCAGTGGGTTGGTTTTTTGGTTGGACTGTTTCTCAGGCTTTGGTCTAAGTACTTCACCTGAATCGGCTCACTGAGTCCTGACAGCAGACCCGGGACAGAGGTACTGTTGTTCCCACCCCACCCCCAATCTTACATTGGAGGCAGCCGAGTGGAGAGGCTGCAACTCACCAAAAGCTACACAGCTCGTCGGAGTTAGAAGCAGCAACCCAGGCGATCTGACTCCAGGCTTGTAACCCTCATGGGAGAGTCCAGAGCGGGGCTTATGCCGATGTGGTTACTTGCCATGGAAAGTTGGGTGACAGGGGCAGGCGATCCCCTCAGATGCAGTGACAGACAGCCCAGCCCAGGGAGGAGGTGGGGAGGGGTGGTTGCATTAAGCCTAAGAGGTGGGCAGGATTGGGGGTGGGAGAAGATTTTAGAGAGGGGTGATGGGGACAAGAAAGAGCATGGCCTGTGCTCAGGTGGAGGTGAGGAGGCCCTGGGGTGCTTTCACGGGGCAGCAGGGTGGAGCAGGCAAGTCATGGGGTACCCGAGGGCTGGGGTCAGTTCAGGTGGCAGGGCCCAGCACAGCTTTCACCGGAAGGCCTCTTGGCCCTCCTCCCCAGCGCAGCAAGAAAGCCCTAGGCATCTGCACCTGGGCTCCAGGCAGGCATCTCGAACAAGGCGCTCGGCCTCCCCGAGTCCCGGGCTCGTGCCTCTGCGGTGGGGGGACGATAGTGCCGCTGGCTGGGATACGAAGAGGAGTGTGCCTCTTGCGTGTTGTGAATGCCCCATAAGGAGAGGAGTGTGCCTCTTGCGTGTTGTGAATGCCCCATAAGGAGAGGAGTTTGCCTCTTGCGTGTTGTGAATGCCCCATAAGTGCCGGCCCTGGTTTCTGCTGGCAGGATGATGGGGATCAGGAGCCCTGGGATGCAGTGGTTAAGCGCTCCGCTACTAAGCGCGAGGTCAGAAGTTCGAACCCACCCAGAACCTCCATGGGGAAAACCCTGGTGGTCTGCTCCTGTGGGCATGGCAGCCTAGAACACCTGAGGACAGTCCTAGCTCATCACATCACTGTTACGATCATCCCGGCCTGGCCATTGTCACCCCTGAAAGCTGTCGGCGGCTGCTTTCCTGAGGTGTCTCAGGTGGAGCTGGGACAACACTAAAAGGCCTTTCTCCCAGGAGGGCCCGGGGCCCATTTACACTGGGAATTGCACGCAGATGTGTGAGACTGAGAGTGGGTCCTGTGTGTGTCCAGCGGGCACAGCAGAGCCAGCGTCTCACTCTCGAAGGTGGCGCTTCGCTAACTGCTGGATGCTGCCTATTCCCTAGGCCCTGGTGTCTCTGCAGCCTTCTCTGAGCGAGCAGGCCACTCGGGCCATTTATTTCTGGGCACAAGGTAAGAATTTATGAGGGGTGAAGGTCTTGTCCACACACGAGTAACCTAATGAACTCAGGGCTGCACTTTCCACTGCTGCCTCTGCTAGGCCTGGCCACGGAGAAAGGTCCCTGCCAGGAGGCCGCCCATGAACACCCTCAACTCGGGGAGGGGCAGGCCCCGAAAGAGCTCTGAACTCTGAACAGCCCTGCACACCACGTCACTGTCAAGGACATCCAAGATCTGGGGCTCACCACTCCGAGTTCCACCCTGTGCTGGTTGGGCGAGCCTGGACGCCTCTCTGCCCCATCTGTAAGATGGGGACAATACCGTTGCTGCCAGCTACTGTGACTCACAGAGACCTATGTACAACAGAACAAAACACTGCCCGGTCAGCCTCGCCATGGCCCACCGCCATGGCCGCCCCGAGGCCCCGGCCCTCGCTGGCCCTCTAGCTCTTGGAGCGTGTCCTCCTTAGCAACTGCTCCCTCCGGAGAGTGGAACCAAGCGAGGGAGTTGGACGGCACACCGCTGGGACCCGCGAGGTTCTGTTTCCTTTTATGGTCCATCTTGCTCGTGGTTGAGACCACGCGAACAACATGCGCCAGTTCAGCAATCTCTACAGAGACGTCAGTGACATTCTTCCAGTGGGGCGACCATTCCCACCCTCCCGTCGTAAGATTTTCAAGGGCTAATTCTCAGAAGTTCATTGCCAGGCCTTTCTCCCGAATTTCTCTGGAGCTGGAAGCTTTGCTGCAGCCTGTCCACCACAGGTGACCTCCCGGTCTTTGAAATACTCATAGCACAGCGTTCAGCCTCACAGCAATGTGCTTGTCAGGTGGGCAGGCAGGGGTCCAGACCCAGCGCCGGCCAGGAGATTGCAACTCACAGCCACCCCGTGGGGCAAAGCAGAACTGCCCCGTGGGGTTTCTAAGCCTGGAGATCTCTACCAAGCAGATTGCCGCAGCTGGTGAGTCCGAACCACTGACCCTTGTCAACAGCCACGTGCCTAACCACTGTGTCCCAGGGCTCCTTCCTTCCAGGTGGAAAGAACGCCTTTCCCTGGACTCTAGGCCTAGAGCCTTGGAAACTGGAAGGAACAGGTCTGCTGTGGCCCCCAGCTCCCTCTGGGTTGCGTCCCACTTGATAGCATGGGGCTTTTATGAGGTCAGTACTGTCATCGTTGCTCTCAGTTTAAAGATGAGGAAACTGAGGCAGAGGGGCAGTAAAGAAACTTGCATAAAATCTACGCAGCCGGTGGCAGCGCTGGCCCTGGCGTCTGGCTGGAAACTCTGCTCTGCGCTGCCCTCGTGTCTCCCCTGCAAAGCTGTGGCAGTGCCCCCAGAGGTACCCTTCGGGTCCTGTGTCCAGAGGACCTAGGAGAGGCAGGCTGGTTGAGCACTAGGCCCAGGGCAGTTCTGGGTGAATAGTTTTCGCAGACAGGAGTTCAGACCTGTGGTTTGAGGCATAGACCTGGGGAACATGGGCTCTGTTCCCTGACAACCTTGGTTCTTGCAGGGCATGACGCCGCTAATGTACGCCTGTGCTGCTGGGGATGAAGCAATGGTCCAGATGCTGATCGATGCTGGAGCCAATCTGGACATCCAAGTGAGTCCTGCCCAGGGAGTGGCCCTTAGGTTCCCCGCCCAACTCTGGAGCCCCCGAGCCCCATCTTGGCCAGCAAACATGTGGACAACTGGGTGGGTGGGTCTCAGAGGGCTGCAAACACAGGGTGCCTAGGGATCACAGTTAGCAATGGATTTTCCTCAAGATTTTGGCATGTAGAAGAATAGCCATGATTCTGTTTCTGTAGCACCTTCCCCTTTTTACCAACTTGATACCCAGCCATCCTGCCCATGCCTGGTACTTTTCTAGCCCTGCCTCCCTATGAAGCACATAAAATGCTTCCCTTCAGCTTATCTTGCTCAGGGCAGATATCACCAATTGAGCATCCACTCATTGTGCATTTTCTCTATACAGTGCTCCAGGAAGACATTACCAATCAACTATAAATGCCACTAGAGTCATATCCTTTTCTCCATCCCTATAGGGTACACTCTCAGCGTAGGTACCTATGTCATCCTCCGGAAGTGTCACCCACAGCCCCCCCAGGATACACTGATCGTTTTGGAATTTTCCAGGTTCCTAGCAACTCTCCCAGGCACCCATCTGTCCACCCTGACAGCCGGCACTGGACCTCACTGACGTTTGCTGTGCTGCACGGGCACATCTCTGTGGTTCAGGTGAGTACCTGCCACCCACCCCCGACCCCCTACTTCGCCCCGCAGCCATCCCCCCCGCAGCCAGGTGGGCTTGCCTCCAAGCATCACTTCCACTGCCTCCACCCAAGGTACCAGAGGTCACACTGAAGGTCTGGCTCACTAGGTGGCCAGGACAGGGGCCCCATGGTTTACCTCAAGGAAAGGCGTGTACATGTGGAATCTCAGGAAACAGGGCCCAGGTCACTTAAGGCTCCAGGCCCACCTGCCTGGCATCTCTATGCATGTGCTCAGCCCTCTGCCCAAGGCCAGCTTAAATTCTGCTGCAGTGCCAGCCTATAGCATGACATCCTCCCTGCTCCTTCCTCCTACCCATTTCCTGGCTCCTGGAAGGTTTCAGATTGGCCCAGGTGGCTGTGGCTGGTATGAGGCTCGGGGTGGCTCAAGAAGTGGGAAGTACATGCTGACTGGTCCCCACACCAGCATGGCCAGTGGCCATGCCACCATGGGACTCCAGGCTCCCTTGCTGCTAAGGGGCACCAGAGTCAGCAGAACGCTTGCCTCTCTCTCCTGGGAGTTTGTGTAGCCCCACGCTGTTCATTAGGCTGGGACCCTGCCAGGCAAGACCCTGTCTTCTTCAACCACCCGTTGCAGCCCAGCCTGGCACTCAGGAGGGACTCAGTGGAGGGTGGCCACTGTCTGGCTGCTTCTCCATTAATGCTTAAGCGTTTGCGACCTCCCTAGCCCAGACTGGGCCTGTCTGGACCAGTGCCCAGGTTTGCCCAATGGCAGGCTCCACCTCTGTTGCCTTGACACTTGCCATAGCCCTGGTGCGAGAACTAGGTTCTGGTCAACCGGCATCTCCAGGCCTGCAGGTCCCTGCCCCCCACTCACTGCGTGGAGGCTGAGGGACCCCAAGCTCAGCCTTCTTGAGCTGGACCCCACCCAGCTGGTTCCCAGGTGAAAGGCAGGCGGTGGTTCCCTGGTGAAAGGCAGGCGGTGGTTCCCTGGACTGCCAGCTTCCGGCTGAGGAGGGCTGGTCTCCAGAAACCTAGGGAGGATGGACAGCCTCTCCCTTCCAGAGCAGCCCTGCAGGAAAGGCAAGCTGGAGCTGCAAGTCACCTTCTGGATTCAGGGAAACCCCTACCCTGCCCCCAGGCAAAGCTGGCGGGGCTCAGCCAGGACAATTTGGCATCTGTTAATCCATCCCACCTATCCCTGGAGAGGCTGTGTTTGTAGGAGTGGAGAAAAAGGCCACCTGTCCCCTGGGCAACATGGCTCTGGCTCTAGCCCCAACATTTCCAGGCTGTAGGTGGCTGGCTGAGTCTCTCCAATGCAGGCCAAAGCCACTAAATAATGCCCCACCCCCCACCCCAGTCTCTTGTTTCGTCTAATGCCCAGTCATTGTAGGGTAGACATCACTTCCCACTTCACAGACGAGGAAGATGGTGAGCCAGCACGTTGAAATGCCTGACCCAGGTCACTCAGGGTTTGGTGGCCAACATCGGCACCCAGACTGCAGCACAGTTACAGTACCTTCCCCAGCAGCAAGGCGCCTCACGTCCTTGGTAGATGTTACCCGCTCATCAGGAATTCTTAGGAAGGTCGCTGTGGATAGAGAGAGGCTCAGACTAACCCCACAGCCTTGGAGGTTAGTCTGGGGGCACAGGAGCAGAGCTGAAAATTCTAGACAACTGGAGTCCCGGGGGTAACGAGGTTCTAGGGTTCCAGCCCCTCCGCTGCCTGGATAAGCCCTGCCTGGCTCGGGCCCTGAGGCCTCCTGCCACGCCCCTGCCAAAGCTGAGTGCCGCTTCCTCTGTGCCCCTGGCAGCTGCTGCTGGACGCTGGTGCCCACGTGGAGGGCTCGGCAGTGAGCGGCGGGGAGGACAGCTACGCTGAGACGCCCCTGCAGCTCGCCTCGGCAGCCGGTGGGTGCACTGCCCTGCCCCCAGCGGGCTCACTCACTAGAAGGCTTGTCCAGTCCCTTCCCCAGGTGTTGTCACTGCGGCCCCTTCAGAATTGGCTGGGCCTGTCGCTGGACGTTGGCCACCTGTGCACACACACACACACACACAGACCTCTGTGGGGAGCTTTGAAACCCCACGTCCGGGGCCACAGGGGGCTCCCCCTCCACCCGTCCATGTGTTTCTACTGAGGTTGGTGCAGAGCCAAGCACAGGGAGGGGAGAGACGAGGACAGGGCGGGCCTTCTCCTGGGAGGGGCCACACTGACTGGACTCTGCCAGCCTGCCTCCCCACCTCCCTCCTGAGCTCAACAACCCCTCCCCAAAACACAGGCGCATGGGGTTCATTTCCCCCACCCTCGGTTGGCCTCCCCACGCCCCATTGGCACCCACTGCCTTGTCTTTCAGGGAACTACGAGCTGGTCAGCTTGCTGCTGAGCAGAGGCGCCGACCCCCTCCTCAGCATGCTCGAAGCCCACGGCATGGCCTCCTCCCTGCATGAGGACATGAACTGCTTCAGCCACTCGGCTGCCCACGGCCACAGGTGCCTGCCCGCCACAGTGTCCCTATCCTGCCTGGTGGGGTGGGGTGTGCAAGACAGACTCTGGGGGGCCCCTGTGTCCCAACTGGGCACAGAAGGGCTATACCTTGACATCTGGACAGAGATGGGGGCCTGAGTGCACATCAGCCTGGAGACACAGATCCCCGGCTAGCATGGGGCCTGGCACCGTGGCTGGGGGGGGCGGGTGTTGGCCAGGGGAGCGGCTGGTGGGCCAGGTCACTGAACAGTCTGAAATCAGTGCTGTGACCTGGTGCTGATATGCTCCCCTCACAGCTGGCAGCTTCTCGGGAGAAGCTGGGCCTGAAGGAAGACAAATCGTTTCCTCCTGCTCCACCTGGGACTCGTGCAGGCCTGACTCCCAGGCCTCGGGCTTCCCAGGGACAGGGACCTCACTGCGGAGCTTCTGTTGCCCCTGATGCGGCCTGTGCTCCTGGGTGGGGTTAGAGGAGGGGCCCTGAGGAGGCCAGAGGGGCAGCCACAGTGGGAAAGCCCTTGTTTCCCCACTCCCGCTCCAGCCTAGCCCAGCGGTGGGTTCTGAAAGCAGGCCGCTCCTCAGAGATCTGCGGAAGCACTGTGGGGCCAGGGGTGGGGGGATGGGGGTGTTCCCTGCGTTCCCTGCGTTCCCTCTGCCTGCGTTACCGTAGCAAGAGCACAGCTAGACAGTTTTCCTGGTCCAGGGACAGCAAACACCACTGTTGCCCGACTCACACTCTCAGTAGACATCACACATCGATCTCCACGCTTTTTCCCATGAACTGAGCCACAGCATGAGCACCGGCACTGCCTGCAAGGGGAAACTGATTCATCTTCCCTGCTCCGGCCATCCCTCCGTTTCGCAGGTCTGGACACTGGGGCATAGCAAGATGCCGTGCTGGCTCTAGGCTAACTAGGACTGCTGCCTGGGCCTCCACTGCCTATGCTGGGTATGCCCCATTTCCCCCTAAGACTCTGCTCTGCAGCTGTCCAGCCCCCCTCAGGACCACGCCCCTCCTGTGTTTGGCAGTGGCTCTCCAGTGGCCTCAGAGGGTCCCTGGGATGACTCCATGCATCATATGGCTAGGCCAGAGGCTGCTGGCACCACAGCCAGCCCCCAGAGCAGATGGCGGACCTTGTTCTGCGGGGACTGGGCCTCCCCCATGGGTAGCGGGCAGCAGAGGAGAAGTCGGAGCCAGTGAGCGGCACTGGGGCCAGAGCAAGGGAGAGGAGGGGAGTGGGTAGGGACTCAAAGTGCTTAGCCCCATGGGCCTGTCTCTCTGTTTCTCTGTCCATCACTTCCCTTGTCCTCCCTGGAGGCAGGACCTTACACAGTCTCATGCCAGGTACAAAGTAGGTGCTCTGTAAACATGAGCTAGCACCACAGCAAAGAGGAGGAGCCAGTGACAGCCAGCCACTTGGGGTGACCTGGACCACAAGTGTGGCTGTGACCTCCATCGGGGGCATTAGGGACCGTGGGGTGACCATAATCATCTCAGAGCCACAAGCCTGGGTTTGGATATGCCTGGCCCACGGGACCTCGGGCAGGATACATCCATCACCTGTGACGACTGACAGGGGGTGTGGGCTCTCCCAGGGCTCAGGGAAGAGTGTGGGGCCGGCTCTGTCAGGGTGTGATATCCTATAGGTCCTCAGTGTAGGACTGGCTCTGTCAGGGTCTGCACCGTCCTTTAGGAACTCAGCGTAGGGTATCAGACCCTTAATTGCCATCCATAGTTGTCACCAGGTTGATTCTGCCCATGCACACAGAGCACAGCCACTCCTTAAGGTTTCCCCGGGCACAGGTGCAGGCCCACACTGCCTCTGGGTGGGTTTGAACTGCCAGCATGTTAGCTGCAGCTGGCTGCTTAACCGAGGGCTCCCCGCAGGGCCCTGGGACATGACGTGGCCCCTGCATAAGAAAGGCTGCCTTGGGAGAGCTGCGGTGTGCAGCCCTGCGGCAAAGACCCACACAGTAGCCCAATGGGAACCAGGGAGGGAGGCAGCAGTCAGGGCTCAGAGAGGTCAAATACCAGCCCGAGGTCACACAGCGAGGGTTCAGGGGGCTGGAGGACAGGGTCACCCGAGCTGACCCTGTCTTGTCCAAGGGGCTGAGATGGGACTGCTGGGGTCCTACCTGGTTGCCTGGCCTGGGCAAGGAGACCACTGGCCCTTGGCATGATGCCCTGCGTGAAGGCCGCTCAGCGGGCTGACACTGTTTCCACTGTGCCTGCAGGAACGTCTTGAGGAAGCTCCTGACGCAGCCGCAGCAGGCCAGGGCGGACGTGCTGTCCCTGGAGGAGATTCTGGCTGAGGGCGTCGAGGAGAGTGACACGTCGAGCCAGGGCAGCGGCAGCGAGGGCCCTGTGCGGCTGAGCAGAACCCGCACGAAGGCCCTGCAGGAGGCCATGTACTACAGCGCCGAGCACGGCTACGTGGACATCACCATGGAGCTGAGGACGCTGGGTGAGACTCTAGAACGGGGGCTCCAGTGGGTAGGGCATCCCTCTGCCCACCTAGGCCTGCAGGCGGGCCCCGTCTTCAGGCTGCCCCCCTCTCGGCTCAGTGTGTCCAGCCAGGAATTGTAGCACTGAGTCAGACAGCAGGTCCTCTCTGGGCACCCACATGCTGCCCTGGCGTTGGGAAGGCTGTGCATTTTCCTGACCCCCAGGAGTCTCGTCAGACAGGCAGGCAGACTGAGTCCAATCCCCGCTGCACTGCGGTGATCTTCAGGTCGTGCAATCACGCCATGCCTTAGTGGCCCAGCCTGTTTGGTGGCGAGGACACCAGGGAAGAAGGTGACGGTGGCACACACTGCTCATAGCCCAAGGTCTCCTCCATCGGAGAGAGCAGCGTGGTTATGATCATGGGACCCCCGGGGCTGGGTAAGGAGAACAGGAGGTCCCACGAGAGCCCGCCTCCAGGTTCTTGCCTGTAAAATGGGCACATGACTACACCTCCAGCCAGTGAACTGAGAACGCTGAGCACCGCCTGGCTGGTGTGCCCCTGGGGAGGCCGGTCGTTGTCTGTAATCTGCAGTGAGGCCGGGGGGCTGCCGGGAGAAGAGCTCCTTCATTGCCAGGAACGTGACTAGTTTGCAGTCCGGGCTTTGCAAAGTCCCCAGGCCCTGTTGGCACGCTGCGGGGAGATGGAAGCAGCAATGGTTGGTGTCCAGGGCTGTGGACATGGGATCTGGGAGCGGGGAGCAGGGAACACCCCCTGGGTGAGCGGGGGTCATTTCAGGCTCCCAGACCTGGTGTCCTGCATGCTTTCTGGGCATCTGTGTCCATCTGGCTACCCCTAGCTTGTAGAGGAGTCTTGGGTGGTATGGGCTACGTGTTGGGCTGCTAACTGCAAGGTCAGTAGTTTAAAACCACCAGCCGCTCCACCGGAGACAGATGAGGCTTTCTCCTGTAGAGGAAGCCCAAGGGGCAGTGCTCCCTGCCCTGCAGGGTCGCTGTGAGTCAGCCTCCACTCATCTGATGCAGGGAGGGAGCTTCTCATGCACATCATTCCAGGGCCCATCAGGTGGCAGGGCAGCTGTGAACTGTGGGTCCCTTGAAGGTGCCCAGCCGAGCTGTGCGTGTCCCTGAACTTGGGCTGAGGCCATCTGTCAGGTTAGAACGGAAGGTCCCCTCTGCCCTGTCATCGAGGCCCATGGGACCACGTGACACTTTGCACAGGCCCCACTCTGCCTGCGGGGGATGGAGGGCTCCCTGCCCACAGCCAACAGGCTCTCTAGGGGCCGGCACAGTGCCGGCACGGAGTCAGGCGGGGAGCACTGCGCAGGGTCACTCACTGCCTGTCCCGGCCAGGCGTCCCCTGGAAGCTGCACGTCTGGATCGAGTCTCTGCGGACCTCGTTCTCACAGTCCCGGTACTCGGTGGTGCAGAGCCTTCTGCGGGACTTCAGCTCCATCAAGGAGGAGGAGTACAACGAGGAGCTGGTGACCGAGGGCCTGCAGCTCCTGTTCGACATCCTCAAGACCAGCAAGGTGAGCGCCGCCCTGGCCTGCTCAGAGGAACCCCTGGGCTTGGGGGGGATGGAGGCCAGCTCATCCGAGGCTGAGCTATGCAGGGCAGGCCCCCCTTTCCCAGCTGGACAGCAGACAGAGCTGCAGCTGGGAACCGGCGGCCACAGGAGGCGAGCTAATGGCCTTCCCTGCCGCCCCTCCACAGAACGACTCCGTCATCCAGCAGCTGGCCGCCATCTTCACGCACTGCTACGGCGGCAGCCCCATCCCCAGCATCCCTGAGATCCGCAAGACCCTGCCCGCCAGACTAGGTGAGGGCGCCGGCCAGCTCCTCCCACCCAGCACACACACTCCTCTCTCTCCTCTGCGTGTGTGCGCGTGTGCCACACACACAGATGATCACCTCGGTCTCCTTGTCCATCTCCACACCCCAAGGCCCTTGCCGCCGGTTCTCTCCCCGCTCCATACCGCCCCCTCTGGTACGCAGGGGCTGAGCACTCAGCTGCTCACAGTGAGCCAAGGGCTGGAGCCCACCAGAGGCTTCGCGGGGAGCAGACCTGGGTCTGCACTCCCACCAGGACCACGGCCCAGGAACCCCTGTGGGGGGTCTGGTCTGTCCTCAGGCTCGCAGAGAGGACCTTACAACCCCCCACCCTGTGCCTATCCTCCGTCTTCCACACCCACTCTCCCCTTTCTGTGCAGATCCTCACTTCCTGAACAACAGGGAGATGTCGGACGTGAGCTTCCTCGTGGAAGGAAAGCTGTTTTACGCACATAAAGTCCTGCTGGTGACGGCATCTAACAGGTAGGCGGCCGTGGGTCATGGAACCGACCCCTGATTAGAAGGCTCCTCTCTGGCTGGTGAGATTGTGAAACTGTGCGGTCTGGGGGTTCCTCAGAGGTAACCAATGAATTACGTTGTTGATTGTTGCTGCTGCTGCGGCCGCCACTACTGTAAAGCACCTTCGGATGGGCTGACTCCTAGCCAGCATTGGTCCTAGAAGGAAACAGCCTGTCCCTGCCCGTCCTCATCCCTCCTTATGTTCGAGCCTGGGGACGGTCAGCCGTGTCTTTGAGGGTCTCCTTTTTCCAGTGGCCCTCTTCTTTACCAAGCAGGATGCCCTTCCAACCAAAAACAAACTCACTGCCGTCGAGTTGATTCCAATGCTCAGCACCCCTCCAGGACCAAGTGGTCCTGCCCAGGGATCCCTGACTCCTAGGGGTCTGCCCTGAAGAACCCGAAGCAGGCACTGGCCCAGACACGTGCCCACCAACATTTATAACGGTTTGCTCAGAGCATCCACGAGGGGGGAAGCAAACCAAGCACCCGTGACCAGACGAATGGTTAGCCATGATAGGGCCGGCCCATACAGTGGAGCACTTGTCTAAAAAGCATGCTACAGTGTGGGTGAACCTTTGCCGCAGGGAAAATAAGCCCACCACCCAAGGGAAGACTGTCAGGGTTTCACAGTAGGAAATCTCTCGAGTAGCCTATGTGGAGGGGCCAGTCCTGGAGAAGGAAGGGCATCCTGCTTGGTAAAGCAGGGGTCAATGAAAGAGGAAGGCCTTCAGCCATCTGGATGGGCCACGTGGCTCCAGTTGCGATGACAGGGCCCGGGTGAGAATGGCCCGTGCCCAGGCTATTCTGCTGTGTTGTCTCTGGCGTGTCTGCATCAGCTCTGACAGCGGCAGCACCACCCCCGAGACTGGACTGATCATTGGTCACCTGGAGGGATGGGTGAGCCATGGCCTCGGGCACACTGAGCTTTTGTTATGGGTGATAGTCACCGATTTGCTGGAAAGATGTGTCGGAGCACCCCCGCGCGCCCCCGCCCCCAGCCCTGCCCTTCAGCCTATGGTCATATCCACAGAGCCTCTACCACCCTCACAGGAGGGCCTGAAGCAGGTTCAGTGGGGAGACGTGGGATTGGGGCCCAGCGTTATCAAATACACATCCGGAGGTTTCGTTCATTCTGTTTGCCTTTGGGTGTTAGCACAGATGTTCTGGAAGCAGGAGCCCCAGGGCATTGTGGCCTCTCGAGCTGAGAGCAGCCAGGGGCAGCCCAGGCTTGGCTCAGCTCTCAACCCAATGTCACTTGCGGAGAATGATTTTGGGAGCCTCCAATCAAGCAGCCAGGGAATGGATGGGCCATGGCTGCCGTGGAGATGGAGTGAGTCACAGTCAGGACCCCTTTGTCCCTTCTCCTCTGCTCCAGGTTCAAGACCCTCATGACCAATAAGTCAGAGCAAGATGGCGACAGCAGTAGCAAGACCATCGAGATCGGCGACATGAAGTACCACATATTCAAGGTGTGTGGTGCTCAGCATCCATGCCCCACCTCCACCCCACCCTCATCTCCCCATCTGGATCTGGGAGGTGGGGAGGCAGCTCCCAGTCAGTCCTCATATTCTGCACCCCACGGCCCTCTGGGCACCTGCCAATCCATGCCCCGGGTTAGAGCGTCCGGGCTCTTCCCTGCCAGGGCCAGCCTCCCTCAAGTGGGACGGCTGCCTCAGATCTGTCCCAGCAGACAAACAGAGGTGTGAGGAGCACACCTTACAGGTACACAGGCTCTTGGACTCAAAGCTTGCTCCCAGTAAGTCTTTCCGTCACCCGGGAGGGGGCTGGGAGCCACAGAATCCCTGCTGCCTGTCGTACTCTGTCCAGCCCCCAGCAAGTCACAGTGAGGTGTGGGAAGCCCGGTAGCACCAAGCCCTCACCACGCAGCCCAGCAGGAAGGCAGAGGGAGCCCTGCTGCCTCAGAGTTCAGGCTCACAAGCTCCAGTTCTGAGCTTTGCAGAAAAGAGGTTTCATGGTTGAAGCCCACAGGAGGACTGCTAACAGGGTCTGGGGCGGAGAGCTGGTTGTGCCCCGCAGCCCCCAGCTGAGGGCTTTCCAGGAAGCGGCAATAGCAGTTTCTAGACTTGTGGCGGGCTCAGGGTTGCAGAGGCAGCTGGTGGATGGGTCTCAGGCTTCCCCTAGCAGGAGGCAGGCTTGTGACTTCGTGGGAACATCCCAGAGTCTCACAGAACACACGAGCCACCCTCAGCATGCCCCTGCTGCTCTCCTACTCTGCAAGCATTTGTCTGAAGCCATCCTTGTGCCAGACCGTGGGCTAGGTGTCCATGTGTGGTGGGGGACAGTTGAGTCCAGCTCCCAGCTCTTGTCCAGTCCTCTGGGGTCAGATGGAACCGGGCTCCGAGGAACAGTCAGTGACTGGTTTGGGGGAGAAGGTCACCGGGCCTTTCTCCCGAGCGTCCTCTGGGCGGACTCGAATCTGCAGCCTCCTGTTAGCAGCCTAGTGGGTGATCCTTTGTACTCCCCCAGGGATGCTGCTCATCAGGAGGCAGTCCGTGGGACAAGACACACTGTCCTGGAGAAGACACACTATGACATGGTGTGTGGGGAGGGGGTCACGGGCCGTGACAGCCCAGGAAAGGGCCTCTAACCCAGCCCAGGGGTGAGGGGCCTTCCCTGCAGGGAACGGCAGCAGCGCTGACTCTCCAGGCCTCGGGGTTGCCCGTGAGCAGCCAGGCTGCCAGGTAAAGCGAGCAGCACTTGTCAGCCAGAAACCTTCATGGCCAAGAAATCGCAGGGTACCCTGTCGCCGATGGGGAGCTACCACCTCACCGCCATCACATCACCACTGGCTTGGTTCCGCGTGCTTTAGAGCTGTTACTCACTCACGTCACACTCCTAGGATATACGGTGTGGGGGTATATTGTTACCCCTCCTGTAGATGAGAGGAGCTTCGGTGTGTTGCAGGGGGCTGCTCCCGACAGTCAGTGGTCCAGACCCTCCAGCCGCTCCCTGAGAGGACATAAGGCCATCGGCTGGCATGGACGGGCCTGCAGGTGCTTGTACTGCACCTTAGGGCTGCTGTGGGAAGGCACTCAGTGCCCAGCGACGGAGGGCTAGGCTGCCAGCCCGAGGGTCTGTGGTTTCCCTCCCCAGCCCACTCTGCTCGCTCCTGTAAAGATTGTGGTCTCAGAAACTCTGCGGTGGCCCCTCCCTGTCCTGTAGGGTCCCGTGAGTCAGCGTTGACTCCGCAGTGCACACGCACTTGAGAGGGAGGTGGGGATGCAGAGACGTTAAACCTCTTGCCCAGGGTCACAGCTGGGACGTGATGCAGGATTCAAACCCAGAATGCGTGGAACAGTGACGCTTAGAAAGCTTAGTCTGGAGGGGGAGGCCTGTGGAGGGGAGTGGCTGGAGCCCCAGGGCCACTTAGGAGACTGGTTGTAATGTAGCTGAGTGACATGGTGACACAGGCCCCTCAATCACTGGTGAGGTGGGAGGGTGGTCTTGGTGACTGCTGGGACTGGGGGTGTGTGGAGGGAGGCCCAGGTTCTGCTGTGGGCAGACAGGTAGGTGGTACCTCCCGCCCCCCCTGCCCCAGCCCTTGATTGGGACACTCTAGAATCTTGTTTGGCTACGAAGGGCAAAGTCCCAGTTTGCTGGCACATGCGGTTGTGTCGGGCTCTGGGATTGTGGGGGAGTGCGTGCAGGGACAAGGGCTGCCAGCCAATGGGAGGGAGAGGGGCCTCAGCCAATCCAGGCGGGCCTGTCTCTGCAGGTGAGCTGGGCCAGGTCACCCTGTCCCTCAGCTACAATCCAAACCTCTTCTGGGCCAGAACCAGCCCAACAGCCCTCGGGACTTTAAGGCTCGCTGGGCGCCGAAGTGGGGTGACAGCACTGACATCGGGAGCATGTTAGCTCCCTCCTGCCCCAGGCTGCCCACTGAGTCTGGCAACCATGTCGCCCTTGGCCCGGGGCACCAGCCAGCCTTGCCCCTTGCCCTCTGCTTCCTGAACTTTGCCATTACCTGGGGGTGTCGTTTCACGGGGCACCTCTGGACAGGAGCGCCCAGGGGTGGGTTGGCCTGGGGCTGCCTGCCAGCGCCCGCCCGGGCTTCCCAACAGAGCTGCAAAGTTCCACAGCAGGCAGCTCACACGGAGGGAGGAGGGCGTCCAACCAGTCCAGAGAGGTCTCGGCTTCCTGCTGGGGTCCATGCAAAGCCCAGCTGTCGCAAACGGGGGCCTGGCCAGCAGGCACCAGCCCTTCTCCTGTTCGTCCCATTGTCCTGGACCTGGTCAGTGGGCACTGGCCCCTTCTCTGTTGTTGAATCCAGCACCCTGTGACTGCTCTCAAACTGCAGGCAGGCCAGGCACCAGCAGAAAGGGCAAGTGGGCTGTTTCTCACTCTCCCACCTCGAAGCTCCAGGGCGCCTGTGTCCTCCCAGGCCTGGCCCCACTTCCGGCCTCAGGTGGCCTTCCCCAGACCCAGGACCAAAGGCCAACTCGTTCATTGCAAGGGGGTCCCACATCACACAAGATAGAAGAGACAGAAGCTGCCACTGCCATTTTCAGAGGAGGACAGAGCCCCGGTGACCCAGAGACCCACAGAAAAAAATGCAGGTGTCTCCTGTGGAAGAAGGAAAACAGAGCTCGGGTCGATTTAATAGAAGGTGTCAACTCAGACTGCCACCTACGGCTGCTTCACATGTAGTGGCCACAAAGTCAGCAAGGTGGTGGTCATCCTTCCATACGGCACACCGCAGCTCAGGCAGCCTCAGTCCATGCCAGGGCGCATAGGCCGAGAGACTTGCCAAGGGCGCCGTGGATGAATCCTAGTACTGTCAGTGGGGCTGCAGCTCAGGGGCAGGCCACGCGGAGCTGCAGTCTCCGCTCCCAGAGTCCCTACCCGGTGGAAGAGGGCCCCGAGCACGCTCCAACCAGTCCTGCCTGAAGCCTTCTCTCCTCAAGCTGCGCCCCAAGACTGCCTGCTTGGGAAGCAGTGGCAGGGGTGAGGAGTGGACAGCGCAGACTGCCACACCTGCCCCGGGCAGCCAGGCCGTGTGACATTAACTCTCCCTGCACCCTGCCTGCCCACAGCCTGCTCCCTGGCCCCTAAACAAGGCTCTCAGCGAGTAATCCTAGTCTGACGTCAGTGGTGGTGGTAGTTTACCAGCGACAGTCAATCCTGGCACACAAGGACCGAGTAGAACTGCCCCATGGGGTCTCTCAGCCTACAGCGACTCCTTTCTCCCACGCAGCCGACGGCTGATGAGTTCCAACTGCCGACTCTCCTGGGGGAAGCCAAGCACTAGCCATTGCGCCATCAGGCGCTGTTGTTCCCTGTGCGTGTGCGTGCATTTAAGGGACCTCAAGGAGGCACTGCAGGGTGCAGGGGCATGCCTCCCAGGCCCAGAAGAGGAGTGGGGAGCCGGCAGCTGTAGGCCGCCTTGATCCCTGGGCATTCTCTTGCCCCGGCTGCCCTGAGGCCAGCCTTCAGCAGATAACCATTCCAGCCCAGTAGGGAGTGTGCCAGCCAAGTCCCCAGAAGGCATACAGTTAGTGCCAGACTGCTGACCGGAAAGTTTGTGGTTCTCATCTGCCCAGAGGCGCCTTGCAAGCAAAGTCTGGTGCTTTGCTCCTGACAGGCTTCTGGTCCAAAACCCTGCAGAGCCGTCCTGCTCTGGCCCACAGGGCCCCGAGGCAGCCTGCTTGGGGCCTTTGGCTGTGGTTCCACAGCCCTGTGTGCCGGGCTTTGCTTGTGCTCCGGCTCCTTTTGTCTTGTTTCGCCACAGACCAGCCGTTTGGCTCTTGCGCTCCTCCAGCAGGGGGTGCCTTTGTGGGAGCAGCAGATTGGACCAGGAGGCCTGTGGTTCCCTGGAATGGGCACCCTGTTTGTTGGCAGAGCAGCCAGTACCCTGCCTCCGCCTCCCTAAACCCTCTGGGGCCTCCTCCAGCCAGGCCGGCTGGAGCCTAGATTTATCTCCCACAATGCCAGCTCCTGCCAGGCACTCTCTCCAGAAGGCCAGAGAGAGGGGCTTTCTTTTTCCAGTTGGGACTCCCGAGGCCACAGGACATGACCACCTGAGACTTGGCCCAGAACGTCTCACTGGGAAGGCCAGGCCCCCAGCTCCCTAGAGCCCTGGGTGTGACTCAGCCAGTCAGCAAGGTGGCCTCTGGGCCCCGGACCAGCTTGCTTCTCAAGCCAGTATGGTGCGGAGATAGCCAAGCTTGGGCAGATGGGAGAGGGGTCTGGAGAGATCCCCTAGACATGTCCCTCCCAGCTCCCCTTAGACATTAGCTCTTCCCTCCTCAGGCCTCCTTCTCCCCATTGGTGGGTAATGTGTGCTCCTGGGCTCACAGAGGTAGTTCAGAAGGGTCCTGGCTCACAGCGCCCCGAGTAAGCAGGCGTACAACTGTTGCCAAGGGCTTCCTGACTGCCATCACTTCTCAGAAGCAGATCCTCAGGCTCTCCTTCCACAGCACCGCTGGGGGGTTCCCAAGCACCAGCCTTTAGACCCACAGACATGCAGCATGCCTGTGGGACGAGCATGGCCACACCTTGGGAGGAACTTGTCTGGTGCAGTGCACACAGGTGCTGGGGGCGGGATCCAGTGTGGATCTCAGAGGGGCTGGGGGCAGGATCCCAGTGTGGATCTCAGAAGGGGCTGTGGGAGGGATCCAGTGTGGAGCTCAGAAGGGGTTATGGGCGGGAGCCTCAGCCAGAGCAGGGGAGGAGGGCCAGGGTCTGTGGAGATCAGCTCGCTGAGGGGTGGGAGGGCAGGAGAGGACTGTGCCGGGTCCGTGTGGTGTGGCACTCACGCACACCTCCCTGCTACAGATGATGATGCAGTACCTGTACTACGGGGGGACCGAGACCCTGGACATCCCCACAGCCGACATCCTGGAGGTGAGTATCAGGCTCGGGGATGCTTGGAGCAGGGACAACCCCCGACTCCAGATGTCCATGTCTGACCCCTGTCTCCCCAGCCCTCAACCTCGTCCGCACTCAGACTGCAAGCATTGGTGGGACAAGGGGGGCAGAGCGAGGCTCCTTCAGAGCACCTCACTCTTGTCTGGCAGGCAGGTGGTTCTCGGAGAAGGGCTGTGGTGTCAGTGGAACCATGGCTCCTAGACCAGGCCCCAGGGCTTAGACAGGGGAAGCCAGCCCAGGAGGGTTTAAACTTCCCCGTATGTCTGTGGAAAGCACAGCCCCACTTACAGCCAGGCAGCCAGCCCGGGCAGCCTTAGAGCTAAAGGCCTATGGCAGGGAAGCCCTGCCAACGTCTGCCAGCCTTTGTGGCCCCGGTGCCCGAATGCCTGGAACAAAAGGAGATGGAGCAGCTTGGCCAGCAGACTTGCTTGCAGGTGGGAGGCCCCTGGGGATGGGAGGGAGCAGGACCCCAGGCCCCTGAAGCTTTCTGTCCATGAGGCCCGGCCAAGGCCTGTGCTCAGATCTGTGGCCTCCCTCCCTCCTGCCCTCCGCAGCTGCTGTCTGCAGCCAGCCTGTTCCAGCTGGATGCCCTGCAGCGGCACTGCGAGATCCTGTGCTCCCGGACCATCAGCGTGGACAGCGCTGTGAGCACCTACAAGTACGCCAAGGTGAGGCCGCCGGGGCCCAGGGTCTGGCCAGGTGTGGGTGGCCGCTGGCTTTGAGAAGAGGGGGCTAAGGAAGGACTCGAAGCGCAGGGGCAGCAACAGACAAGGGCGTCAAGCTGGGTGGATCCCAGGTGCCATTCCAGCTCAGGCTGTTAGATTTGGGGTTGAACACCAGCACCCCCAACAGTCTGATCCCCCTACACTGCCCCCAGTGCCCATCCATCCAGTTTCTCACACCCAGGGCTCGGCAGTCCTGTTCTCCAGGCCTCTGCATGGGGGCTCAACACCCTGCAGGGCATTGCGGTGTCCCTGTCCCTGTCTTCACGGCCTCATCCCCTCGATGGCTGCGTCAGCCTCTCCACTTCCCAGCTTTGGCCCTGTAATCTGGAATGTTCCTCTTAACACAAAGGAGCCGTGTCCCACCCTGCACAAACCCAACCCTGCTGTTTCCAGGCCTGGGGTCCCATCGCGCTCCTCATCCCTGCCTCCCTCCTTTCCCACGCCGGTCTGTGTCCTACTGCTCACCATGACCAGCCAGTCCCACCGGGGACCCGTGGCACCCACCGCCTCTCCCGCTAGCTCTGCCCAGAGCAGTCTGCAGGACTCCAGCCCCAGCTGTCCCCAGCCCCCTGCCCACCACAGGCCACCCTGTAGTCAGCCACCTTCCCCACTTTGACTCCTCTTGCAGCACCAATCCTGGGCTGCAGTCGCCCTCCTGGGTTCCTCCCTGAGCAAGCGCATTGCCGAGACCTTGACCATAGAACCCGGAGGGGCGCTCCGTTAAACATGACCGTGTGCGCCCCTATGCGCTGGGCCATATGTGGACCCCCCCTATCCCTGCCCTTAGAAATGTAGCTCTGGATGCAGGGGGAGGGGTCACCAGTGGAACCCGGGCAAAGGTGACAGCATGTACCCTCCTGGGAAATATGTGGGGCACAGAGAGGTGGGCAATTCTGGGAGACAACTGAGGCTGCTGTCTCACGGACCCCACCTCCCTCCCCCAGATCCACAATGCCCCGGAGCTGGCGCTGTTCTGCGAGGGCTTCTTCCTCAAGCACATGCAGGCCCTTCTGGAGCAGGACTCCTTCCGGCAGCTCATCTACGGGCGCAGCAGCAAGGTGCAGGGCCTGGACCCACTGCGCGACCTGCAGAGCACGCTGGCTGAGCGCGTGCACTCTGTCTACGTCACCTCCCGGGTGTGAGCCTCCAGCCCGCTGGACCTGTCCCTGAGACAGCTCGCAGGATGGGGGAGAGGCTTCCAGGGCTGGAGCAATGTAGGGTGGCCTTAGGATAGGCTGCTCAGCCACACATCCCCAGCCTACCCGAGGCTCAGCCTCCAGGATGGTCACACCTCTGTGGGTAGTCTGCCCCTGGGGGGCAGCTGTGCCCTGAGCCCACCCTCAACCCCTCTGCCCCCAAAATTGTGTGCTAGCCAGGGAGGGCACAGGGCACAAGGATGTGGCCAGAGGTGGTGGCTCCCTCCACCCTCCTTGTCTGCCCCCTGCTCACCGGTCCTTGGCTCCAGTACTTCTGACCCTGCTCTGCCAGCTGTGCCCACCCCAGGCATCTGCAAGCTGTGACTGTGCCCAGCTGGGGCTCTTGGGGGTGGTGATGGTAGATGTCCTCATCCAGGTCTTCTAGAATGTACTCCGTGGGCCACAGGCCGTTTCATTAGAAAACTGGTGTTTGTCTCACTGCTCCTGGGAAAGGCAGCCCAAGGCCCTGGTCTGAGTCCCCCGCCCACCCGCCAGGGATGGTGACCCCGCCTGCAAGGACCTCCAGAGCAGCCTGTCTGGGAGCCGGCAGTGGAAGGCTTTGCCCCTGGGAACTGGCGGCCTTGGCTCTGGCTGCTGCTTTGAGGGCCCGTCAAGGGTGGGTCTGAGACCGCCTGCCCTGGGTTGGCCTCTTCCTCGGTTGCTCTCAAGTGAAGCGGCAAAATGAGGCAAATGCTGGGGATGGGGAGGGGGGCTGAAGGGCAGGGAGTAGGTGAGGGGGGCATCTGCTGTCCCCCTCCCCTTGTTGCTCCCTCTCGTCCAGGCGGCTCTGGGCCTCCGAGTGGACATGCAGTGTCCAGCCCGGACACTCGTCCTGCTTATGGCCAGACACGGGAGAATTAGGCATAGCTTGTCCTGGTGCAGCCTTCTGCCCGCTGGCTACACCTGAGAAACTATTTATTCACCCAAAGCCCCGAGGGGGCACCTGGGGAGCTGTCACCTCCCTCACCGAGAAGCCCCGGGAGGCTGCACGTCCTGGAAAATATTTTCAACCAGCCACTGGCGCTGGATGGACAAAGCTGCCCGGGTGTTATTTTATTGCTGTAATATTGTATGATACTGGAATTGTACATGCCTGTCACTCACTGTAAATGTACCATGGTTTTATGAACAATAAACACTTGTTAACAGTGACCTGCCCCAGTGCAGGGGGAGGGGGTGCCTAAAGGTCAGAGCCGGCCAGGGGTTGGAGTGGGGGGCGGATAGCCCACTCAGGGTTATTGAGGAAGCAGCTGCAGCCCAGGTGGGGTGTGGAGCTGTGTGCTCACAGCGCCCTCTCGGGGCCACGGGGAGATGCGTACTCGGCCCCTATAAGCAGGGTCTCTGGAGGTGGCTGAAGGTCTTGTCCCTGGTAGGGGGAGAAGCGGTAGGGTTCAGGTTCAACCTCCCCATAAGCCCTTTCTCCTAGTCTGATACACAGCCGAGCGCGAGATGGAGTTCCAATCTGGCCTCCAGAATTTGGGGGTGGGCGGTTTGCAGAGGGGCCCGCCCTGCAGCTGACCCACGAGCTGTGCTACGCCGCCGTGCTACGCCGCCGGCACTTCCCAGGAGCTCCTCTCCATGCCACCCGGTGGGGTGCACCCTCCATTCCTCCACCCCAGTCCTGTCCCCCTCCCCACCGGAGGCCAGCCCAGCCCAGCTCTCCTGGCTGGACTGGTTCAGGTGCTTACTCGTCCAAGCCTCCCTCCCTCTGCCAGCCCAAACAGCCACTCTGTGGACTCCAGCCTCCTTCGGTGAGAAATTGCCTGTTCAGGCTGGAGGGACCCTGCCCCTTCCTCCCCACCAGCAGACTGGCTGCTCATGTGGTGAAAGCCTTGGATAATGAGTCATTTCTCCGCGGTGACGGTCACTTATTTCCCCCCTCCCCCAGCAGCCCCTTTGTGTGGGTCTTCTGGTCACTCGGGCTCCTGTGGGACGTGGGGCAGATGAGCACCGAAGGGCTGACGGTGGGGGGAGGAGACCATTCCACAATCTTCTTTGTTCAGCTCTTTCAGCCCCTGCCCCATCCCAGTGACAGCACTCAAAGCAGGCCTGTCTGAACTCATCTTGCAAATGCGACTTCCTGAGCCAGCCAGGCCTCATGCGCCACTGTCTGGGGACCAGAGGGAGGGGCTGGCTCTCCCCCCCTGGTTTGGAGGACCAAGACTGCTACACAAGGTGAGTCCTGCTGGGACCCCGTACACACCCTGGGCTGGGGGCCAGCTAGCTTTCGTTCTGTGTGAACTCGAAGGCGGTCTCAGAAGGAAGAGACCAGATCGCTCGCTCCCTGCTGCCCATCGGGACTCTTGTTCAAAGCCCATCCTTACTCAGGGACAGCTTGGGTCAGGCACACTTTAGTCTTCAAAACGATGCCTTAGCTTTGTAACGTTCAGCTCCCAGTTCCTGTGTGCCTGAGCAACTCTCCGTTATTCCCCAATGAGCGCCCGAACCCTGAGATGCGGGGGTCACTTGCTGCACGTAGTTGTAGTCTAAGTCCTGGCATTGCTGCCCTGAAGGAGCTCAGGCCGACTCCAGGGTAGAACTGCTGCTGTGAATTTTATGATGGTAGAAAACCCGTCCTGTCCACGAGGAGCGGCTGGTGGTTTTGAACTACTGGCCATTGTGGTTAGCAGCCCAACCCGCCCCCCCCCCCCCCCCCCCCCCCCCCTTACTGTGCACCAGGGCTCCAACCATCCAGCCCAGAAATCCCATGGGGCAGTTCCACTTGATTTAGGAGGGAGCATCCAAAAGTTCATGGAAAAGTTCTATTAGCTTTCCCCACATACTTCTAGAAATTCCCCCTTGTCAGGGTCAACACCACACAACAGTCTAAGTTCTCAACAGTTTGCACCGCTTAAAGGTCAACAGGGAGGCTCGACCAGACACACAAGGCCAAATGTCATCCAGTGACCGAAAAGCCCAACACAACAAAAACGACCCCACACAATCGCACTGCCAGGGAGCTGACGCCGACTCCATGAGGACCCCGGAGAACACGGCTGTCCCGTTTATGGTGGGCTAGCTAAGCTATCCAGCTCTGGCCATCTGAGACTGGGACTTTGGTTGGACCCACAATCTAGGAGAATCCTCTGAGGAAAGATCAAAGCCGATGTCTGTCTCCCTCTTGAACAAACGTTCCTGCGGCCGTCTTGGAGGGCCCTCCTCCTTCCACGTGTACCTCAGGGCCAAGGACCCTGTGGGTCCACCTCAAACCACCCTTTAGTCCGAGCACAAAGGCTGAGGTAGACCGGTCCCACAGGGACTTTACAGCTAAAACTGGGAGAAGTGGAAGCAGAAGGCTGACAGGACCGTCCCTCACAGCTGAGGCAGGGAGAGCCTGTGTGACCCGAGTGGGACACCCTGTAGGGACCCATCTCGGGACTAGAAACTGTCCCATCAGACACATGACACCAGATCGTCCCAGGGAGAGGCAAGGTGGACAAAGCTGGCTGGCTCCCAGCAGCCTCACCGGCTCTCTCGCAGTGGCTGCCCCTTCCCCGACCACGTCTGTGGCTGGTCGGCCCCAGCCACGATGCCCACCCTTGGCCTTGATCTTGACAACATCAACATCTATCTGGCAGCCAAGGTGCCACTAGAACAAATAAGGCAAGCAGCAGCCTCTACTGCTACGGGTTTAATGAGCGCCCCTGACAGCTGGCCCTTCATGGGTATTATGTATTTAAAATAGATTCTCTATTCCCCTCAGCCCAGCTAGCCAAAGGGGCTTCTCCCAGCACTACTGTCCAAGTGGATGAAGTCCCCAGAGGCTCTGGGTGCAGCGCAGGCCACACGCGGGTTTTCTGAGGCACGGAGCCTGCAGGAGTGTCAGATCCTGTGCTGGAACCACGGCTGCCTGACCTGACGGCAGAGTCCCTACTGTCCCAGGGGTCAGCGTCGGTCAGGACAGGCGCAGCAGCGACACAGTGGTGGCTTCTGTACTGGTGGGAATGGGTCAGGTCGAGGCCCAGGGCAGAACATGAACGAATGGTGCCAATGGTAGGGGAAGGCGACCCTTGGCAGTGCAAGCAGAGGGTCCTCAGCAGAACCCCAGAAGTGACTTGGCCTTGAGCTGCGCTTGCCCACCCCAGGACACTTGTGCCTGTCCTCAGAGGTTTGGCGGGCTGTGCCTGCCATGACAGCTTCCTCCCCAGGCGCCCGAGTGCGTGCGTGCAGCCCCGCTACTTCTTCCGCTTCACTTTTGGGTCTTTCTTGTTCAGCGTGTCTCTGTTTTTCTTTAACTTTTTGTACTGCTTGGGTTCTTGTTTGGCTTCCAGCTTCCTTTTCTTGTCACTGGAGGAAAAACAAACAGGAGTGGGAGAGACCAGGAAGCACGGGTAGGTCCAAACGCCGTCAGACGGCTTTGCTTTGTCTGGAAAAGCCAGTCAGCCTTTCCACCAGGACACGTGGACCAGTGGCGGGCAGTGGGCTGTGTGCTGCTCCCACCCAGCTCTGCGTCCGGAAGAGCTCCCCACACCTGGAATCTGAGCTCCGGCTGAAGCGAGGGGTTCACCCACGACCTCAGGAGGGCCCCAAGGCAGCGGTCCGGTCCCTGCAAGCCTTCCCCACCTGGGCCCACGCACTACCCCCGGCGCACTATCCCCACTGCCCGACGACGGTGGCGTGTGTGCAGGGCTTCCTGCAGCTGCACCCTCCGTCCCAGGGCAACAGCCGCCCAAAGCACCAGTGGTTCAGGTGGCACCCTTCAGCCAGCCACTGGGGTCCTGCTTGGGAGGCCAGCCCAGGAAGCTCCCAGGGGGTGGTCACCTTCCTCCCCCAGAGGCCAAAGATTCTCTCCAATCCCATTCTGCTCTGAAGACAGCGTCCCTACAAGCCAAGGGCCCCGTCCATAAACGAGGTAACCTCTCAGAAAGAGAAAACTGAGGCGCCTCGTTGGCGGCTGAAGAAGAGAACGGGTGGGAGGCAGGCTCTGGGGCGAGTGCGCCCGGCCCCTGCAGACCCCACTCCCGCGCCATGGCCGGTGCTGCACTGATCACTCTCCAAACCACCAAGCAGGACTCGGACAGTGGCCCTCTGTGCGACCTCAGGGACTGTCTGCGGCCGCGCCGGAACTCCCACGGCACTACAGTGGCTTACTGAGAGAACAGCAGAGACTGTCTGTCTGCGGGGCTCCTGACGTCACAAAACCGCTTCTTTCCAGTAAGCTCTGAAGGGGACGTGTCAGTAACTGCTGGTGCCGGGAGCACACCCTGCCACCAAGCCCACGCCAGCTAGGGGGCCTAAGGCTCCGGCCCAGGGAGCCGCTTGGAACCGCGAGTCCACCTCTGGGCAAGCGAGAAGCATTAAGTAACAGTCTTCAGAGAGGGGCCCGGGGGTCGTGAAGTCAGAACGATGCCCACCCGTGTGATGGAGGCACGGCAGCTTGCCTGCAGACGCAGGGGCCGAGGCAACCACCACCTTCAACTGGCCTGACGTGAATGTGATCTGCACAGGTCTGCTCCCGCACCGAGTTCAGGGCATTCAGCACGGTCCTGCCGGGCCGCTATGAGTTGGCACTGACTGTGTATAACTGACTGTATAACTGACAAACCAAAGCCTGGGGCTCTTCAACCACGGCTAAGAAGACAAGAAACCCGAGGCCACTTTTGAGACTTGTGGCAGTTCAATACCCCCGGCTGCCACCCACAGAGACATCGCCTCAGAAACTCCATGTAGGCTTGCTGCGAGGGGGCACTGACCCAATGGCAGGGGTGGGCTGGGTCTCCATCCTGGCTGTCTGGTGCTGAGAGCCCTGCTTTCTCTCTCTTTAAAGCTGTCCTGAGGGCCAACGGGCACACGCTCAGTACAGGTGGCTGCAGGGCACCGCCCCCAGCCCATCTAGGGCAGAGCCCCGCCCACATGTCCAGGGAGTGTGTGAAAGGCAGTGAGTGGTCTGCCCACGCCTAAGGGATGGCCCTGCCTGATGGTGGAGAGGGGGCCCTGCTGTCAAGAGTCGAGGCCAGAACCTGCCCACCCACCCCAGCAGAGCAAGCACGTGGCTTTTCCCCCACCCTCCTGCTGCTTGCCGACCACCTCAGAGCAGCCTGGGAGGCAGGCCCGGCTCACCTTTTCAGGCTGACGACGGAAGCATTCTGCCCGGCTCTGTTTAACACTTGGTCCCACTCTTCGTCATCCCCACGGATCACGTATCTAAACAGCAGAGCCCACAGGACAGGAGAGGTGACTGGCTAAGAGAAACACCACAATCACAGCGTGCTTATCAGCTGCTTCCTGCTCTCAGAGCCTGGCCGAGCAGTGAGAAGGGGCACAGGCGGGCACAAGGGCTGGGTCACAGAGCAGACTTCCCAGGGACCAGAGGGTCACCAAGGCAGCCCACAGGGGTACCTGAGGGGCCAGCTGTGCATGGACACATTTACCACCCACCGGCAGCCTCCAGATGCCTCTCCCCAGGCACTTGTCGCCAGGCCCCTGCTTCACACCCCACCGGCTCTCTGATACAGACTGAACCGTCCAGGCGAGGACAGCCACCCCGAGCGGCCCAGCCGGGCTCTGGGGCCAGGGTTTGAACAAAGGCAGCTCTGGGCCTAGGTTCTGTTTTTTTACCATTGGGCGTGGGGTGGGGGCAGTAGGTTCCGTTCTTCCACATGCAAAAACTGAACAGAAAAGAGCCAAATCCAACACTGGAGATTCTCACACACAGTGTCTTATAGGATCACCGTCCCAGGGGTGTCCAGGCTGCCCACCTTTACGGGAACACCCGGCCACGTCGTCAACCACATGGCTGAGTGCTTTCACCACGGTGCCACCAGGGATCCCTTCAAATACTAAAAACGGCCATTGAAAGTGGGTGCACCGAAGTACAGTGCTGGGACAAGTGCCTCAAACTCAGGTCGGGAGACCCCACGAGGAGCCCTGGGCCCAGGGAAGGGGCAGCGGCAGGGCCTTACTGGGAAAGGTCCATGTCCTTCAGCCTCCCCACGTCCTTCTTGTGCTTCTCCTGGAATTCCTTTGCGGCCTCCTCCTGTGCTCAGGACACAGGGTCAAGGGGGTCAGCACCGAGCAACGAACCAACACCGGAAAAAGGGGGAAGGATACAGACTGGCCCTCCAAACCACCACCAGCCAAATGGGGTGCCCTCAAGTGGATTCCAACTCATGGCAACCCAGTGTGTGAGAGGGGAACTGCACCCACAAGCGGACACCCAGGCCTTTGCTCCACAGTGCCTCTACCCTTGGTCGCCATCCGAATCTTGATTTTAGCAATCTCTGCAGAAAAGACTCACTTGGAAGCGTCTAGCAGGATGAACAGGATACGGGCAGCAGGGGCAGCCAGGCTGCCTGCCCCACCCCACTTGGTGAGTCCACACACGGCGCCATCCCAGCATGGTGCTCACTCAGACCCCCAACACCACCCAGCTGCCCCACGCGAGGGCAAGGTCGCAGGTACCCGCTGGCTGGGGCAGGGTGACCCTCACCAGCTCATCCCTCAGGGTCTTCACCGTCGGCTCCATGACCACATCCTTCACGGCCACCATCTGCTGCTCAATGGCCTTTTCCTGCACGTCACTGAAGCGCTGAAAAGGACAGTGCGGAGAGCAGGGAGTGGAGGCAGGCCCAGCCGCTCCGTGCCCAGCCACTTGGCGTCTCAGAGGGAAGTGCGCGTTCTGAACCCGCAAAGCAATTCTCCACACACCCACAGTGGACTTTGCTGGCCACACACCAAATTCCCACACGTGGGAGGGACCAGGGGCATACAGACACAGTTCATGAAGCCCCGTGTCTAGCGGGAGGTGTATGCGGGTGGCAGAGTAGTTATGGGTTGGGTTGCTAACGGAGAGAGGTCAGCAGGTTCGAAACCACTAGCAACTCCTCAGGAGAAAGACCGGGCTTTCCACTCTTGTAACAGTTCTACTGTGCCCTCCAGGGTCACTACGAGTCAGAGTCCACTCAATGCCCGTGTGTCTGGTTTTCAGCATGTATTTTAACACCCATTCATTGGGGGCACGGGACGCAACGTTGCTTAAACCCGCCCAGACCCTGCCTGCCCTCAAGCAGAAGCTACCTTCACCACTTTGCGGATGACCCGGTTGAAGAGGCCCATCAGCTGGCCGGCAGGCAGATCAATGTCCTTTTCCAGCTGGTCCACAGACTTGTGCTGCAGGCCAATGCCCAGCAGAAGAGCCTGCAGGAGGAAGGGGCACTTGCTGCAGCGGCCGCCAGGACGGCCCGAGCCGGCCTGTCTCTTTGAACCCGTTCTCTAGTCACAGGCCCTGCTGGTGGTGGGTGCCTCTTTCACCCTGTGATTGCTCCCACAAACCCCCTCCTCCTGTATGACAAAAGGCCTGCTTCCAGGGTGTTTCTGCTGTTGGGCCGCAGGATCAGAGCAGGAACCCCGGCAGCGTGGAGAGGGGAAACACCGCATCAGCCTGCAGCTGTCCCTCCCACTGCCGCCAACAGACAAGCCCCACGATTCACTCCAGTGCCAGGGCCCTCATCCTGAAAACGGGGACCCACTAGCTGCCAGCAGACCCGGTGGGAATGAAGCCCGCAGTGCAGGGTCATGAGAAACGCCCTCTGGCCCCGCTCCTGCCCCACGGGAGGCCTAGGCAGCCTACCGCCTGGGCTGCCGACAGGGACAAGTCGCCCAGCTGGTTGAGGAAGTAGAGCCGGGAGATGGTGGGGATCATGTCCATGATGAGGTGATAGTCCACCATATTCCTCGAGTACATCTCCAGTCTCTTCAGGTCATACGGGAGGAAGAGCGCTGCCAGCTCCTCCCGGCTCAGGGCTGTTGGCACAACACAAGCAGGTCAGCCTGATACCCAGGACCGCGATGCCCCACAGCTTCCAGACAGCAGCTAACCACTGCCCTCCGTGGGGCATCCAGCCAACCTGAAAGGATGGGCCCAGTCACGAAATGACCCCGCGCACCCCAGACGGAACCGAGCCAGCAGGAGGAGCCACCGCCCAAGCCCTTGGCACCCCTCCCGCCCGCTCACCGGGCTGGGCCGGCGTGCCGATGTTCCTGTTCTGAATGACGCTCAGTGCCAGAGCGGGCGAGAAGGTGCTGAACTGGTAGGAGAGCAGGGCCAGGAACCGCCGGCGGAAATCTGCGGGCAGAACAGAAGCGCGCTGGGTTAGAAGTCTGGGCCAGAGGTCAGGAGACCAAGCCCGGCCCCAGCACCCTCCCTCCCTGTCACCTTTCCAAAAGGCAGAGAGCCAGGCTCCCCGGTCCGTCTCATCCTCTTGGGACAGCGTCTTCAGCATGATGCACGAGTGCTCTCCGGTCAGGTCGTTCTGCGGCGCACACTCCTGGTTGGCACCAAGCAGCAGCCCCACCCCCTCCCCAAACCACACTCCAGCCAGCAGTTTAGTCACAGCAAGAAGTGGTATACAGTCGCCACCACAGTCGTTTCAAAGCATGTATTCATTGTATTCCTTGATGTCAGCTCCCCATTACCCCTGCTCAGCTCCCCGGCCATACCTCCAGGAGCCCTAATCTAGTTACTGTCTCTATAGATTCAATTGTCCTGGGTTTCATATACAAAAAACAAACCGTAAAATACCTAACAGAGAGTTAAGAAAGCTAGCAACAAAATATAAGAGATAACCCCCAGTTTGGGAAAAAACTAAAATTAAAAACCAGGTCAAGCTCCAAGTGGGTCGAGAGGGAGATCATGTGACAGGGTTTTAGCTGTCAAAGTCAGATTTTTCACTTCAATCTCTACCATCCTCTCGCCAACACTCTGGCCACCAGGTTATTCCCATCCCTTCTGCAAACCCGCATCTCACAAGTTAAGCTCCAATACCATTCTTTCCTCCGGATGTGGATTATATTATTTACAATCCTGGGATTGTACAATCCTCCTCAAAAGCCCCTGCACTGGGAATCAGTTCCAGGAGGGGGCCGCAGGCCCAGCTCCCTTCCCCACCCCCAAAGCCCCTTGAGAGCAGGGCCCGCCCATGCTCACTGGGGCACTGAGGCCGGGGCGCGCAGAGACACTGCCTACCTAATTCCATGTGCAGGGAGGACTTCTGCCCTTGACCCACAGGAGGGGCTAATGCACTCTGGCCACTTCTCCCCTCCTCCCTTTTCCAGGCCCAGCCCGAACCACTGTCCCCTGGTCTCCTTGCCACTCCTCATGCCCACTGCCATCCTCTACCCCGCAGGCAAGACTCATCCTTGCCCACCCATCCCTAGCCATAATGGCCACTCTCCCTCAGGACCTTCCCCCCATGACGCACACACTGCTGGGAGATGCTGTTCCCAGTGTGGCCACAGGGCTGGTTCATTCGGAAGCTTAGGGCCCCGTCACACTCTGCAGTTCCCATGTGTCTTTTCCCCACACACCGCTGTCTGAGAGCAATGGCGTCCACCCGTGGCTGCGGGCGTTCTACTCCTGGCTGGGTCGCTCGAACTGCGGAGCCAGGAACTCTTCCTCCCACCCTCCCTCCCTCGCCTCTTCTCCATATGTCACCCCCTCCCTGCCTCCTTCAGGAGCCTCCTTTACAGACTCTAGGATGTGCCCAGGGCCCCAGATCCCAGACCCAAGGAACAAGTTCCAGGGCTGCACAGCCTTCGGGGTCCAGGAGGATGGGTGCTAAGGGCACAGGAGCCCTGCCGGGTCAGAGCAGCGACCGAGGGAGCCCCCAGATCTCTGCAGGGTCAGAGCAGCAACCGAGGGAGCCCCCAGAGCTCTGCAGGGCCAGAGCAGCCCCAACCACAAGGGTCGGCTGGGCGGACGCCTCCCTCGTCGGACGTATTATCACTCACCGGGGTCTGCCTCAGGTACACAGGGACAAATCCTGCTCGTTTCCAGAACCTGCAGAGAGGCAGGCAGAGAAGATCACCATGCAGTCCCTGGGAGGGACTGAGAGGTACAGGTGGCAAGGGAGTCAATCGGCAGGAAAGGGAGCCCCAGAACTCTGGTTGAGGGGACGGTGCCAGGGGACACCAGGGCGGCGAGCACTTACTTGAGGAGCTGGGGGGTGAGGCCGTAGGAAACGCCCAGGTAGTCCAGGTGCTCGGCAGGCCTCTCGCTCATCTTGAGGAGCAAGGGAGGCAGGTGCTTTCGTGGGGTCAACACCTCTTCCAACAAGCTGACGGCCTGGGAGAGCAGAGTCTTCCACTCAGCGAGAGAAGAGGCTGCCACCACAAAGCCCAAGACGTTTCTTGGTTTGCTCCTGTGTTGCTAAGCACGGGAGGCGGGACCCCAGGGTGGTGGCAACAGCCTGCACTCAGCAGGAAACTAGAACAGCGGCTATGCAGACCCACCCAGCGGCCCCTCGGAAGAGAGGCTTGGGGAACCACTTCCATCCAGATTACAGCCGCATGACCCCACCAGGCAGTTCTACTCTGGATGTAAACCGTGGCTCTCCCAGGTCACCAACAACTGTGGGAACGTGGGTCCAGTGGCCACTACCAGTACCATCACGCATCCAAACACGCATGGAGCGCCACTGCTTGGCCCCTGGGTCTTGGGAGAATGGTCACGAGGCTCAGAAAGCTCATCAGCTTAGACAGAAAGGCAGGGTTCTGAAGATCTAGCATTCAGTACAGTTTGTCCCGACAGATCCATCTGTGTCCTAGGGAAGTGGCAAACCTCTCCTCTTAAGCCATTTCCTATCTCCCAGAGGAGTCCTGGTGCACAGTGGGTACTCGTTGGGCGGCTAAGTACAAAATCAGTGGTTTGAAACCACCAGCGGCTCCAAGGGAGCAAGACAGGGCTTTCCACTGCTGTACAGTTACAGCTGTGGCAGTGTAAAAGGGCAGTTCTACCTGTCCTGCAGGGTTGCTATGAGCCAGCGCTAACTCGATGGCAGTGAGGTTGTGTTTGCTGGTTCTTATCCCCATCTCCCCAACAGGCACACTAGGAGAACCCAACAGAGACCAAACCCACCCCCAGGTCGTCAATTCTAACTCACAGCGACGCTGCACCTCTCCGGGGAGCAGCCAGCCCCGCCGCCCCTCTCTCTTGTGCTTGAACTGCTGACCCTGAGGTTAGCAGCCTGACGCTTAGCCCACGGGCCACCAGGAAGCCTTCCCAGGGAGCATGAGTGTGAGCAGGTGCCCAACTGGCAGCTACTGGTGCCCCTTCCGCTCGAGGAAAAGGTCCCCTTGGGACAAGGACAGAGCTCCCGCAGCTGGGCTCGCATTAAAGGGTCTGGACTGTGAAGCATCGGCTCTCAGATCACGTGAGCCTCCTCGCCTGGCGGCCTGTGAACGCAGAGTGCTGGGACTCACCCCAGAGGGTGTGGTGTGTGTGTGTGTGTGTGTGTGTGTGTGTGTGTGTGTGTGTGTGTGGTGGGGGGGGTGTGTGGACAAGAACTTGTACTTTAACAAGTTCTCTGGTGATGCGGTGATTGGGGCTGCATTCTGAAAAACTCCCCAAACAGGAGGGAGGAAATCTGCTCCCACCAGGCTCCTGAGCAGGTCTTTCTGATGCGCTGGGAGCCCCAGGGAGTTCGCCCTGAGAACCACAGGAGATCAACTGACCTCGCTGCTGACGGTGTGGATGTCCTGCGACGTCTCCACGACCTTCTCCTCCAGGCACGGGAACCTGCCTTCATAGTACATCTGCAGCAGCTGCAGCGCTCGGCTGCCGTAGCCCATCTAGGAGCAGAGGCGGGGCCAGCACAGGGAGGGGGCTCTCAGTGGGGCCTTCCCTACATGGCTCTGCATCACGCTGCACTCGCCCAGAACCAGAGAAGCCCCACACCGCCGTCCAAGCCGAGACCTTCACGATGGCAGCGGAGTGGCCCAGCTCTCACTGTGCAGCCCGTCAAGAAGAGCCTGCCGGCACCCACAGGCCGGGACAGCTGGCTGTGCTTTCTGGGTCACACATCGGCACTCCACAGAGGGACACTTTGGTGCTGCTGCCAGGAACTCAACTTTGCAGCCAGCCGACCTCAGCGGGCTTTCTACACCCCGAAGGCAGTGATGCGAGGCAGGTCTGGCTGGCAAGCCCCCTGCCCTCACAATGGAGAGCCGATGAGCCTGGACCACCCACCCCCTCCCCACCCCCTACACACACATTCTCCCTGGAGCGTGTGTGCTCTGTGCTCCGCCAGACACTGCCTGCCTCCCCCAAGAGCCGGGGCAGGGCCGAGACACCAGGAAGCCTTACCCCTTGATAATCTGGGTGAACAGCAATGCGGACAACCCTTCCACCAGAGAGACCCCCGAAGTCTGGATCTTGGAACTGTGTGGATGACACAGGGGTAACTTAGCACCCTGAGGCTCCTTTCACCCCAGTCGGCCAGCTTCCCTCAGGCACTCCGACATGCTGAGGGCCCCTGTCACCTGTTCTGACACGGTCCACGGGATCAGGTCCCCTGAAGCCTTCTTGCCTCGAGACAAACTGTTTAGGACGGACTGGCGGGAAATCTCGCCCTCCAGGCACACCTGTGGGGGAGCAGGGCAGGGTAGGCCCCCAAGCCACTCAGAACAGACTCCCAAGGCTGGGCAGTGTGTATTCTGCTGATGCGGGGCCTTTACTCCAGCTGTTCAGGCCCCAGCCTGTAAGGGCGCCCGTGCCTGGTCCCGCAGGCGTCCGACCACTCATCACTAAGGGCAAGAGAGGGGCAGCGACTGAAACAGGCAGCCTTTACACATTTTGGAGGAGGCCATTATGGGGACTCTGGTGTTCTGTTTTTGAAAGGCTGGTGACCAAACACTACAATCCCACATTTATCACACACGCGCGCGCGCGCGCGCGCACATGCACGCGCGCGCACGATTACACCTTGAAGTAGAATTCTAGGCGCTTTGAAAAACTATTTCTGACTGGTTACCTTCTAATTTTATAATAACCACGTAATAAGGGGCGGAAAACGAACCAACAAATGATACGCTGTGGCCAAAGTGTGCGGCACAATGGACGGAGCGTGGCCGTCTGAACTTCCCTTGGACGCTCCTCAGGCGCAGGGCTCCGTCAGCATGGGCCCCTCACCGACCCTCACATTCCCACTTACCCCCTCCTCCCCGTGGCTACAGGGTCATTAACGCTCTCTGCATCAGTGGGTCCCCCCTCAACACCCCAGGAGACCCGCTTCCGTACCTGGATGACAGCCAGCACCTCCGGCAAGGCGTTCTGGGTGGGGGGCACGGGAGGCAGGAGGCAGAAGAGGTGATGGGCGGGCGCATCAGACAGCATCTGGAGGTCGTTGGGTGAGTTCTGGGGGGACAAACATAGTTTGTCTGGCTGACTCACAGGGCTGGGGTAGCATCACCTGGGTGGGAGCCCAGGAGGGCATCGTTCTGGTCCCGCCACGGGCCTGGCTCTCCGTACTTGTCCAAGTGCCATCTCGGCACAGCGCCTTGAGGCTCGGATGGCTAGCACGCCTTACTTAGTGGGCTTAGACTGCTCGGGTCATAACTCTTTTCCCGAAAAGAGACCACCAATTCAGGAAAAGCTGTTACCACTTCAAAGACCAACTCTTCAGAGCCCCCTTAAAGGCTCTTCACAGTAACACTGCTCAGACTCACCCAGAGCACCCTCTCCCACGTGCCCTTTACGAACTGTAGATCTAAGCCGTCAACTCACGGCCCTCTAAAAAGCACCGTGGGGTGCAAAGTCAGGTTCCGGGCCTGGAGCACCCTGGGGTGACAGCTACGACATGTTCTCTTTAACAGTGGTCCTGTGGGATACGCACTGGCTGGCTAACTGCAAGGTCGGTGGCTCAAACCCACTAGCTACTTCCCCGATGAGAGGTGAGGCTGTCTGCTCCTACAGAGATTTGAAGCCTTGGAAATCCACGACAGGGTGTCCCTATGAAGCAACTCAAATGCAAAGTAATGGGTTTGGTTTTTACTGACTGAGTGGACCAGCAAGAGATCCAACTGCGGCTTCTTCGGGCAAAGCTTTCTGCTCGCTGCAGTTCACAGGCATGCCCGGCCCGGACAGGGCTGAGCAACAAGGGCCACGTGAGCCCCTGCCAGTGGGGAACAAAGGGCGGGCTCACCAGGAAAGCGGTGGCGGGCCACGGCATGTGCTCGCTCCCCAAGCCGAGGACACTCACCTTGTAGTGAGAGGCCACACAGAGGGCCATGAGCCGCTGGAGGAAAACCTCTGAGGCCTTGTGGTAGCAAAAGAGGGTGTCTCTGTTGACAATGTAGCTGGGTCCCAAGTTAAGCAACCAAACAGACGACAGATGTTGTCCCCACAGGACAGTGTTTCCAAGGGTCACCAGGAGATGCAGACTTCTGCAAGACCCCAGTGCCCCAAGCAGAACATAGCACGGGCACTGGGGCAGGGAGGAGACAGAGGAGCCGGGAAGGTGGGGCACTTCCCTCTTCTCGGAGTGGCACCCACCACGGAAGCCTGGACCCCGTTCGTTCCCTGCTCTCCCGGCCCGCCCCTCCCCTCCCGCCTCCCAGCAGAGGATACAGCTCGCAGGCTTCAGGCAGGGGGCAGCCCGAGATGATGCGGGTGATGCTGAGACAGTCCAGGCACAGCAGGTCGTTGAGCCACTTCTCCACCGCGTCCCCAGGTGCGTACCGGATGGACTCCTGCAGGGACACCTCGTGCAGCGTCCGAGCTGTCATACACACGTGCGACGACGGTTAAACAGGTGCCCAGCAGACAGGCACGCTCCCACGTAACTACGGCTCAAGAACTGAAAGAGCATCGCAGGCTGCCCTGTAGCGGTTCGGCCTGCTGTGTGGAGGTCTCATGCTGGGGACAGCCTTACTCAAAAACCCAAACCAAACTCACTGCCAGCGAGTCCATGCGGACATACAGGGACCCTGTGACTGTACGGCTCCTCCAAGGAGCGTTACTCCCCCCTCTGGAGACTTAGCCTTTGTGCCCCGCGGTGGGCAGGCTGGGCAGCACAGGGGCAGCAAGGTGCCAGCAAGACAGCACAAGGGAACTGCAGGGACCAGCAGGGCCCGACTCAGCACTTGGGGTACCTGATGCCAGCCTGGCTGTGGTGGTCATCTTGTTCTCGGCGGTCGTGCTGACCTGGCTCTGGGCGCTCTGTTGGCGGAGCTGCTGGATCAGCTTGAGGGACAGTGACCGGCCAGTGCCCTCGTAGCTAGGGACAAAGGTACAGGCACTCAGCCACAGGACCCCAAACCCAGGCTCCTGGAGCGGGCAGAGAGCCTGTTCCCTCATCCTGCTGACACCCCCACTCCTGGGGACGGCTCCCCCAAGCTCGGGCCTCTCCTTGTGCTTCCTGACTTTTGTCGATACTGTCTTCTTATTCTTCCACAGCAAACATGAAGTAGGGACTTCTGCCCACACAAGTTCTTGTGGCGGCATAGCAGTGACACGTGGAACTGCTAAACGCAAGGCCGGCACTTCCGAACCACCAACCCCTCTGAGGGAGTAAGAGGCGGCTTTCTACCCCTTAAAGAGCCTTGAGAACCCAGCAGGCCAGTTCCTGGTAAGTATGAGTCGAAACCCATAGGATGGCAGTCAGTCCAGGTGTTGGGGTGATTTTAAGTCGGCTTTCTCATGGCTCATTAACTACTGCCGCACCGCACTCAGGTGCCTGTTCCCCCACCCCCGGGCTGTGTTCCTTACAGGCCGCCTGACCTCCCTCGGGGCCAAGGGCTCTGTACCCGTTGATGGTGGAGGCCATGAAGACGAGGTACGGGCCGAGCAGGCTTTTCACCAGGGGCAGGGGGATGGCGGCGGCCTCGTCGATCACCACCAGCTCCGCCTGGCCCAGCTTCAGCGCATCGGCCGGGTGGATGTACTGCAGGAGAAGACGCTGACCTGAGCTTGGGCCCCAGAGGGCACAGCTATACATCCGGGTCCCCACCCTAACGTCACTCTCTCCTCCTCCCCTCCCCCACGTGTTCCAGGGTCAGTCCGGGTGCAGTGTGACCAACTCTGTGGCACGGGGCAGGCCCTGGATCCCACAGCGCCTCGGGCGCCCCTGCTGAAGGGTGTGGGTGGGCACGGCCATATTAGGAAAGGAGGGGCAGGTGTGCTCCAGGCCTCACCCGCTGGGTGCTGCCCAGAGGCTGCTCCCTTTCCTTTCCCTCTCAGCCTCCCCCAGGCGCTGGTGCAGATCCGGAGAAAGGACAAGGCAGTGCGGACGCCCGGACTTTCCCAGGGCCGAGTGGGGACTCTGGACGAGCTCAGGACCGACACACCCCAGATGATGCCACGGGGGAAAGGGAGAAGCCGGTGCAGTCTGCTCCTCGTGCGCTTACAGACCCGCCACCCAGAACCACAGGCTGCAATCTGGCCCGAGCTTGCACACAAACACTGAAGGAAAGCGGACGTTTCATGTTTCCGTGGAAACAGCACAGGCACTGGGACCGGAAGGAAACACACCAGTCTCTAGAGCAGCTCCCACTGCAGAGATCCAGGGAGCGGGGCGGGGAGGGGGACAAGAGGGCCGTCCACTGCATCTGAGACTGTTCCAGCCCGTGAAAACTCGGCTAGCGAGCTTTCCCAGAGTGGGACAAGGCGGCAGCGGCAGCAGTTCATCCCTCTGAGTGATGGCAGCTCAGCCCGATGGCAACCGCTCACTTGGGAGGGTCTTTAAAAACGGTTTTGCTACAAGTTGATGAGCCAGGGCGGAGCGGCCCCACTCCTCTCGGAGCGGCCCCACTCCTCTCGGAGCAGCAGACTCCTCACAAGGGCCCCCCATGCTCGGATACTTAAGGGGGAAACGAGACAAGCCCGATAAAAGCAGCAGAGAGCAGCCTTCTGGGGGAGGCACTGCTGACTGTAAGCCAGCGGTTCTCAGCCTTCCTCATGCTGCCACCCTTTCATACAGTTCCTCATGTGGTGGTGACCCCCAACCATAACATTATTTGGGTTGCTACTTCATCACTGTCATTTTGCTACTGCTATGAATCGGGCGAACCCCAAAGGAGTCACGACCCACAGGTTGAGAATCACTGCTTCAAGCTAATATCCCTGTTTCCTCCCTCTCTGGCAAGAAGAGCGATGCCTGGGGGTGGGGATTCGGTGGAGTCTCGTACAGTAAGGTCCCCTCCACTCCGTTCAGGCTGTAGCCTGGCAACAATAGGTCACACGAGGGGGCATTGAGCCCAAGTTCGAGGAGGAGCAGGGGCCATGCCAGTGCATCTCAAGGGAGTGTCTTCCTTCTGGCTGGTGCACTTTCTTAAGCCTCAGCAGGTCTCAGCACTCTCACTGTGAGCCTGCCCCCTCCTCTCCTTTCAGTTGAGGAAAGCAGACAAAAGCGAGAAGGAATGTAAAGCAGAAAGAATCTGGGAGACCTAAGAGGGGGACAGGGCGACTCTAAGGTAAAGGGCAACACTTAGATTACCTATACCTCGGGCTCCAGGACAGTCTATCTACGGTTAACATTCGAGGAGGGACGGCCACTTCCCTGGCTGACCCACCAGCCATCCAACAAAGACTTGTACGCGCCGGCCCTCAGTCCTCCCGCAGGCCTGCCACATGGAGGCCACTTCCACAGACAAATCCAGGTGGAGCCTGGGGACCGGGACAGGATGGCCACTCGGGTTCAGAGCTTTCTGGAAAGCGCTGGTGGGAGAGGGCAAGGGGCCGCGTATGACACCAGAGCCTGCTCTGCAAGGTGATCCTTTTAAATGATGAAGTTACTGTTCTAGCGAAACAAACAGGAGCTGAGGTCGCAACACTCCAGGCGCTCCCCCACCCCCACCCCGTTAAGCTGATCAGCACACTCACAGCTCTGTTTGCTGTCAGAGACAGCAGTTAAGGAATTTTATTGTCAACCTGAACTTTTATGGTAATGTAGGGGTGGACTCCAACCTGTCCATCAGGTCGTACCCTGATCGTACCTCCTTTGGAGTGACACCCCCAAAGCTGGGAGCCTGGGAAGCTCCCGGCTCTCTGCCCCTCACCTGCCTGTTTGCTAGCACTCTGCACTGACGGAGTGCCCTGCCATGTTTCCACCAACCGTGGACGCTTGTGTGGGGGAGTTTAGCCCATCCATCAGGTGGCAATGACCTCCCTTGGAGGTGCGACTGAGATACATAGCTCTCTGGAGGCCAGCAACTCTCTGCCTTCACCTTCCTGCTCGAGGGCCACTCTGAGAGCTGCCAGGGCCAAGTGATGTTCCCACCGCCCTTGGATCCACAGGACTTTGCACCCACCAGCCTGGGACCTTCCTGCATTCTGCGTCACCATATATGGCTACATGAGTCTCAAGAGGGACTTATGGATGAGCATCGGACCCAGGGACTTGCTTTGGACTGGACTGGGACACCTTCTTCATAGACAATTGCTTCTTATACCTCGATGAGTGTGGCTGGGTTTGTTTCTCTAGGTAACAGCCTAACACAGACTACAGGCTTGCTTCTTGCACTTGACTGCTTTCCTTCAACAGAGGCTAACAATTGGGAGCAGGGTGAAAGCGAAGCAGCCACCCTCCCTGGAAGCCACTGAGGGCAGCCCCGCAGAGCGGTTTCCACATGGCAGGCTGGGCCCAGAGTGGGCGTGCCAGGAGGCTCACCTGGATGGTCTGCCTGTGCTCGCGGAACACGTTCACTCTGATCACGGCCTTGTGGAACTCGGGGTTCAAAGACTGAACAATCTCATAATCCAGGTGTTCCTGAAAGGGGAGAGTCAAACTAGTGATGCGCTCCGGGCCGCAACAGGAAGCATGCGCGCACGCGTGCAGGTGGGCGCACTACCGGTTACCACCACACAGATGTGCGGGCAGAGCCTCTCATCCTACCTGATACTGCAGCGCATCGAATCCTTTAAACACAAACTCAAACAGAGTGTGGAGGTTGTCAGGGCTGGGGGAGGTGACAAAGATATTGGAGTACCTACAGGGCAAAAGAAAAAGAGTGTTTTCACTGCAAAAGAAAGCTGCTGGAAAAAAAAAAAAAAAAAGAAAGCTGCTGACAGGCCATCAAGTCAGGGCCTCCTGCTGAGGGGCTTTCCTTCCCAACCAAAGAAAATGCCAGAAGCCACAAGCCCCAGAGGAGGCACCTCCCCCCCACCCCCACCCCCACCGGCTGCAGAGCTGGCAGGCTGCACCCTGTGACAGAAGTGACTGCTTCGTGAAGTCGGAGAGGGGAGGCCCAGGAAGCTACTCTGCTGGAGCATCATCAGTCAGGACCAAGGACACCCAGCTCAACAACAGGGCTTGGCGAGGGAACCTTAAGTTAGCCGCTGCAGTTCCCTGAGCGCAGGTTCACCCCCTCTACAAAAGGCTCACAGAGCTTCTGGAAGCACCGAGGAGGAGTGCATGCGGGTTGATAAGCACATCTGCAGAGCTGGAAACACACACCCTCTGCTCTGCCCGGGCCAAGGGCACAGAGACAGCTGCTGAGACGAAAGTATGTTCTATGCATTAAAATGCCAGCAAAGCTGACAGTATACGTTCCTACTGTATTTCTTTGTTTTCGGAAGGATAGTTAACTTTAGGTAGGGACGACAATGACCCTCACGTGTGTGTCCACAAATGTTCATACACATCTGTGCACACCCAGGAAGCTGAGGCCAGTCAGGGCCAGGAACAGTCTCCGGGCCACGAACTATGCTCACCAAGCCCAGCTGAGCCCAGAGTGCCCAAAGGTGGGAAGGCGGATGCGATGCCCTTACCCAAATGCCACGGCCCCTGCAATGGCCAAGCCCAGGGCTGCGGACTTCCCTCTTCCTCGGGCCGCTGTGAGCGCCACCGTGCTCCGCAGGGTCTTCTCCGAGATGCCCTCGATGAATTTCAGGACGGCTTTGGCCTGTGAAGCGCACACAGTGAGGTGGGCTCGAGAGGCCCAGGCTTCCACCATCTGCCAGCACTGCTAGCAGGAGAGGGAGGGGGCAGGCCAGAGCCGACAGAGGGCAGGAAGGGGAGAGGCTGGGGGAAGATGGTCTCCAGAGGGAAACGCGCAAAGGGATCTGGGCCCCACTTGTCAGAACTTGGCCTTCTTGGGGCACTGCGTGGTTTATCCTTTTGTTTGCTACTTAGAGTGGGGGAATTATAAACAGTGAGAAAACACAACGGGGGCGCGGGGGCCACCTCACTGACATCACAGAAGCCATGCAGACGTTAACTGAATTTTCAAAAAAAAAAAAAGGCCAAGCAACCGAATTGAATACCAGGCAGGAGAGCAGGTGAGATTAGCGATGGTGGACAATCATGATTAAAGGACGAGCTCACTCGTTAACCAGAGCAGCGCTCTGATGCTCCCACCTGGGCTGGTTAGGGCTTGGGCAGCGGTTCTCAACCTATGGGTCATAACCCCTTTGGAGGTCGAATGGCCCTTTCACAGGGGTTGCCTAAGACCATCGGAAATGGTCTTAGGACGCGAGACCCCACTCCTTGCTCCGTCTCCAGGCGGGGCTGCTCACACGCAGTGATGCCCACATACGAGTACCAGCGTGAAGACTGCTACCCATGCTTCAAATAAGAAATTTCATTTACTTGTAATTAGAAATATTTCACAATATATAATTACCTTGTTTTATGATTAACCACTATGCTTTAATTATGTTCAATTTGTAACAATGAAAATACATCCCAAATTTCTGATCTTTGCATTACAATTCATAACAGTGGCCAAACTACAGTGATGGAGTAGCAATGAAAATAATTGTATGGTTGGGGCCGCCACCACATGAGGAGCTGTCTGAAAGGGTTTCGGCATGAGGAAGGTTGAGAACCACTGGCTTGGGGCATGAGTAGTACTCAGCTGGCCAGGCTGCAGGGCGAAGGCATTTTGCACACTGTTGCCAACTCCCCACACTCGTGCCACACCCGCTGGAACACAGCAGCTCAGAGCCAGCAACTCCTGGAAGCTCACTCTAGAGCCTACCAAGGGTGCAGAGACGTGTCTATGGGCACCTCCTGACAGCGTGTTTATCACAGCAACAAAGCTGGGATCAACCGATGTCCCACAAAGGAGCACCCCCCTCTGCAGTGAGGCGGAGTGCCAAGTCCGCACACGGACACTGTCGGATGGCGGTGGCAGTTCCCTCTGGCTAACGAGTGGGAGCGCATCAGTTTCCCTTCTTTAACGTCTGAACGTGTCAATTTTGTCCTCTGTTGATTACGTTTACCATACTCCCACTGGAAGATTAGTGCCTCTCCCTCCGCCCCCACTCCTGCCTGCTGATGAACAGGGTGCCAGGGTAACCCACAGCGGTAGCCTGGCCACACAGAGAGCTTCCAGAATGCAAAGGGAAGCCAGCTGGTCAGGAGCGGCCGGCCGAGGAGGCGGTGCCACGGCAGCTGTTGCCCATCATGAGAGCAGGGCCCAGCGGCCATGATGCTCATCTGGCTCACGCTGGACTAGGAGGCGGCCAGAGGAGCCCGGGCAGCTCCCCCTAGGGCCCTGGAAGCAGAGACACTGCGACACTGAAGGGCGCCCCCACCCCGCCTGCTGCTGTACTCTGAGACCAGGCATTACCTACCACCATGGGGCCCTGAGGTGGCCTCGCTGGGGACCCGTGTTAAGTTCAGGAGGCCTCAAGCTCCCATGTCTGTAGAAGCCTCACGTGACTGGGGCTAAAACCCTACCTCAATATCAGTCGGTTGGGGAGAAAGGAATGAACTGAGGAGCCCCACCCTCCCTCAGAGGAAGCACCACCAAGCTCCCTCTCCAAACACAATCCACCACCTCTCCCTGACCCCAGCGGCTACAACGAGGTGGACCAAGGTTCTCCCTGGACGCCGGTGAATCCACACACTACCAGGGAGTCCTGTTGCCGCCAAGCAGGGAGTGAGTGCAGGTCAAAGCCGTGGCCTCTGAGCTGCGAGCAGCAGAGCTGGCACGGCACCCTCACCTGGTCCAGGGTCTTGCAGCAGTCCACCAGCACGCCCACAGGCTGCGTGTCCTGCAAGCTCTCCTTTAGCTCCCTCAGCGCCACATCAGAAGGACCCAGACTCTCCTCCTGCCAAGGGAGGGGGGAAATGGGAGAGGGCTTCTGCCACCCGAGCGGCCATCAACACAGAAAACACCAACCATCTCCCCAACTCTTGGGCCCCTGGTGCTCACCGGAGTCTTGGGGGGCAGGGCCTCGATGTTGGCAATGTGGGAGGAGAGGGGCAGGATGTTGAGCTGGTCATCGATGACGAGACACTTCTTACAAGAGGCCAGTGAGAGAATAAACCTAAGGAAACCACGGTGGTGAGGAGAGGGCGGGGGCCAGCAGAGCCCACCCAGCAGGGTGGCTTCATACGCCCACAGGAAAACCAGGGTCTCCTCACCAGAGACCCTTCTGCCTGCGGAGTCCCTGGCACACCCCGAAGCCATCACTGAAGGATGCCACACGCCCATCCCACACATGGCCCCAGGCACGTGACAGACACACAGGCACAGAGGGGACTGGGACCCGGTCACAGGGAGGAAAGACCAAAGGGAGGCAGACAGGGAGAGGAAGCTGCTCTAAGAAACATCACAAAACATGGGTCTGGCTATAACATTCAAACTTCCCATCCAAATCCACAGGAGGGTACAGGATCAGTTTTTAAAAAAAAGGGAAAAAAGTGAGATGCGGGTTTGCAAAAGGCTATGGATGACAGTGGAAGCTCAGAATACATTTGCAGGCTCTACACAGGGACTGAGCCTCCGGTGAGTCCCCTCGGACCGTACTTGAGAGATGGGAATAACCTGGTGACCAGACAGAGTGCTGGCAGTGACGACTGAAGAATAAAAGGATAAATCTGACTTGAACAGTTAAAACCTTGTCACGTGATCTCCCATCTGACACACTGTGACCTTGACCTTGGTTTTTACTATTTTCTGGCGTTTTCATACTGGGGTCTACCTCTGGTGTATTTTGTCACTGTGAGTGGCCTTCATGAACTTTTGCTGTGTTTTTCTACATTTTTCGGTGTGTGAAACCCAGGACAGATGAACCTAGAGACGACAACTAGAACACCGGTTCCTGGGGGGGATACAGTGGGAGAGGTTGGGTGGGGGTCTAAGAGGGAGCTGATACCAAGTTCAAGAAGGAAGGAAATGTTTGGAAATTGATTTTGGCAACAAACGTACAATACTGTTTGATGTGCTTGAACTATGGAAGGGTATGATGTCTGTATTAGCTCCGAATAAAATGATTTGTTGAGGAAAAAAAAAATAACTAAATAAACCAATAAATTCAGACCGCCTCCCACAGCTGCAAGCAGGGGGCTTCTCACTCACTAGCTACATTATTCAAATGAGAAAACCACCCTATGCCAGGGTTTCCGCACGCCCGCACTGCTGACGTGTGCTGCAAGGGTGGCTGTCCTGTCCACTCTGCCCAGCAGCATCTCTGGCCTCTACCCTAGATGCCAGGAGCCCAGGTCCAGGCCACTTTCTCAAGGCTCTGGGGTGGAAGGCCTCTGAGGGCCAGTCTGTGAGAGGCCTGTCAGACAGACCACCACTGCTGCCAGGCTTTCCAGAGGCCCCACTGGGAGTACAGTGACATCACCACAAAGGCAAAACAGCCGATCGGCGCTTCCCTGACGTATCTGGTCAGGAAACCCGTTTCAGGAAACAGAGATGGCGCCGAGTAAATCAGAGGGAGAGGGCCACAGAACTAGCCCCAGAGACAAGCCAGAGGATCCGAGGCTCTGGAGACACACACACAGAGCAGCCAACCACCCCTCAGCTAGTTTTACAACTGTTGCTATCAAGAGCCCTACCTCTTCGGACTCCTATACACCTTCCCCACACCAGAGCAAAGTGCTCTGTTGGATCCAAGTGGACCATTCCTTCCACCGAGAGGAGGACAGAAGGCCAAAGACCTACCGCTCATTGAATCTCCCCACCACGTCCTGATGGGCTTCTGTTCTGTACCGGGAGTGCACGTCCTAGAAAAGCAAGGCAGCGCCGTGAGCGCCCAGCGTGCTGAGGCGCTGGCCGAGTGTGACACCGTCCTGTGAGGCGGCCCTGGTGTCTATAAAGGGCCATCAGAGATGCGCTTCTGGGAGCAAAGTCCCCTCACCCCGACATACCACGCATGTTGGACTAAATCGGCCCGAAGCCACCTGCTGGCACTGGGGCTTGGCACATCCCATGGAGGGAGGCCCTGAGGCAAGCGCCAGCGGACAGGTCTGCGGGACATCGAGGTGGACAGACAGGCCACCTGTGAGTGATAGAGGTAGCGGCAGGGATGGGACTCAGCCACTGAGATTTGAGGAACATCCATCTCACCAGATGTGTGTGCTCAGGACATCCTGTGCCCAACCCTCACACCACTGCCATGCAGCTGGGCCAGGGACATGACTCAACACCAAGTTCCAGAACACAAGTGGAGGCAGGAGACGAATGCTGCCGGCGAGGCACTTCCCGACCTGCGTGTCCTCAAAGCGTCCTCTGCTTTGGGAGACAGCTCTCTGCCAGAGCCAACGTTCTTTCAGGCCCCACTGAGAGTGCAGCAGGAAACGTTCCTTCCTTCTCCTCTAAGATGAGGGCCAGCATCCGGGACTGGCGCATGGGCAGAGCTGCATCCCAGCCGAGGCTCACTGGCTTAGGACTAGCACAGGTCTGAAGACCCAACTCTCACTGCCATTTAGTGGCCTCACCAGGACCCCACAGAACTGAGTACAACTGCCCCTTTGAGTGGAAAGCCTGTCTCACGGGCACACACAGGCACAGCTGTGAGGTTGAGCCAGGCACTGAGGGTTGAACTGCGCAACCCCCGGTGCCTCACCCGCTACGCCGAAGGTTCTTTCCAAGCCTGGGAGCTCAGGAGGCTTTCAGAGGGTCCGAGGGACACCCTGGCCACTGAGTGACCTGCAATGGCTCTGTGACTGCTGACTGCCCAGCCCTGCGCCATCCAACACCTAACGTTACCACCACTTTCGCTGCCCCTCTACTTTACCAGGGACGATGTCCTTCTCCAGGGACTAGTCTCTCCTGACAACATCTCCCAAGTATGTCAAACCAAGTCTTGCCATCCTGGTGCCTGAGGAGCACACGTCTTCCAAAACACACTTGTTTGTTCCCTTGGCAATCCGTGGTGCCGTCACCATTCTCCAGTAGCGCCACAATGCAGACTCACAGGTGATTCTTACTCGAAGTCCCCTCACGGATGTCCAGCTTTCTTTCACACGCACAGGAGGTGACAGGAGACCCCATGGCGTGGGTCAGGGGCTCCTCAGTCCTCAAGGAACCACTTTGCGTTTCAACAGTTGGAAGGTCTTGTGTAGTGGATTTACAGAACACAAGGAGTTGTTTGACCTCTTGACGGCTGCTTCCATGAGCATTGAAGTCAAAGAGCTCCAAGCCTAGAAACTGCACTAACTGCCCAGCGGGAGTTCTTGTGAGACAGGCAAGGCAGCGAGCCGACAGGTGACAAGCAGACACTTACCATGGTCATGGTGTACAACTGCTTGAGTGAATTCACGGTCCGCAGGAGGATGACCACCAGCCCACCGCCTGCCACCGTTTCCACAGTCCTGGCCAGCAAGTTTGGGGTCAAGGCTTCAAAATCCTAGGAGATGAACACCTCAGAAAGGGCTGGTTGTCGAAAGGTCAATGCCGCCAGCAGGGACACCAAGCCCAGGGCAAGCTGATCACGCAGAGCTAGGGCTTCAGTGCCCAAACCCCACACCACTTCCCACCCCCGCTGGCTGCCCAGGACCCACACAAACCCTGCACATTCGAGCCCCTTCCTACAGAAGGCAGTCTGTATGTGGTTTGATGTCAAAATGTTTCTGATAAAATCTAACTAAGAAACAAGTCCTCCGTTGGCTCCCCCCTTGAATTTCACACTCAGCCCACAGTCGTTTCCTAAGAAGTGGACAGACGGATCTGTCAGGTGTAACCAAACCCAACCGTACCACACGGGGGAGCTGTTGCTTACAGGAGCCACCAGTGCTGCCTCTGCTCTGGGTGGGGACAAGAGCCTGAGCCAAACAGGCATGTCCAACTGCTCTTAGCCTGTGAGGATGAAGAGTGAGGAAGCAGATGTTCTTTCCTGACTCCCACGAGGGCTACCAGTGGGGTGCCTTGGATGACAGGACGAAACCACTGGAACTTCTGATTTATACTCTATAAGGTATGTTTCACAATGTGCACAATTGTGGGTGTAGCAAGACTTGGACCTAATTTATGAAATTGTCTAGTCTGTCTTTGTGGAGGGAGTAAGGTGTCAAAGGAGGAGCCCTAGGAAACTCAGCTGATAACCCAGAGGCTGGTCATCAAAACCCACCTAGTGGCATAGTGGGGCATGAGTTGGCTGCGATCTGAAAAGTCAACAGTTCAAAACCACCAGTTGCTCTGCAGGAGCAAGATGGGGCAGCGCCACCCTGCCCCATAGGGTAGCGGAGTCGGCATCAACTCTGGCAGTGAGTCTGCGTGGCTCAGACATAACAGACTGCGAGGACAGCATGACGGGGCTGTACACAGGTCGCGGCGTCACAGCCAGCTCGCCGGCTCTAAAACAGCAGCAGCTACTGCTCAGGGGGACACACACCTGGCAATCTGCTCCCATACAGGTGACAGCTGAGAGAAAACTATGGAGCTGTCCAACTCTGTCACTTGGGGCCAGAGTCAAAAATGGATTCAACAGCACCTCACAGTAACAAAGTTTTCCAAGAGTACTACAAAGGCTGCCAGAATGGAACCATGCAAAATCCAAGTCTATTACTCAGCCAGGCAACAGAACACATACCAGCTTATAAGGTTCTTAGTATGTGTGACGGGGAGGGGGTCACGGCAGTACGGCCATTGGGGCCCTCTGGGCAGGACAGAAAGGCCACTAGCCTGTACCCAGTTGATGAAAACCCGTTCCACTGCTCACTGGCCAGGGAAGGGTCTCTGATTACGTCCAATGAGGGCCCAGGGCTCTAGGGCCCCTCTAAGCCCAGTCCTTCCTATCGCGCTCAGCTGCTAAGAGGCAAGTGTGATGAAAGCCAAGGTTAGTGCCTCTGGATGGCTGCTGCCTTCCGTAGAGCCTTCTGCTTTTACACAGGAGGGCGTGAGCCAGTTTCCTGTGGGAACACGGCCCTGCCTTCCACAACTGATGCCACGCACAGGCCTGGGAACCAGCTCGCCTCACTGCACCACCTGCTCTCGCTGGGAAGCAGCCGGCCCAGCACCTCCATGGAGGCCATGCACTGGGGTCATCCACCTACCTGGAGGACACACATGCCGAAGGTGTTGCCCAGGATCTTGTGCGTCTCGTTGTAGTAGCAATAGCGGATGTTTGTGGCCGCAACGAAAAGTTCAAAGGGGTCGTCCTGCTTTATGTTCAGCGTCCCGCTCTTGATTTTCTTCTGCAGCTGCCGCATCCTTTTCTTTCTGTGGCTGTAACCACCCCCGCCCCAGGAGAGCCAGTTAAGCCACAGGGGCTGGAGAATGGGCACAGGGCAGAGCCTCAACAGTCACCCAGTGAGACCGTCAGGACTAGTGGAGAATTGGGAGAGGGAGGGAGCAGTCCCCTGAGAAAGCCAGAGAGGCATTTCAGCAGCAGGCTTACACAGACAGAAACTGAACGGGCAGAGGTAATTAAAGGAACTTGCATTCGTTGGGCCTGATCAGCTACGAGCAGAAAACCGGGTACAAGAGCAGGGCAAGGGACTAGGGACGTAACCCACCCTGCCATCACCTGTCAGAGGAGAGCTCTTCTCCAGGGACAGCCCCCCAGGTGGGGGCTGGCGGGCAAGCAGCCCAGTCTGGACCCCACTGCACCACCAGGCAGTGCACTGGGGACTAAACCCTTAAGGAAACCTGACTCACTGCCAGCCAGTCAGCTGTGACTCCCACTGACCCCAGAGGACAGAGGCCTCCAAACTATTACTCTTTACAGGAGTAGAAAGCCTCCTCTTTATCCCTCGGAGTGGATGGTGGTCTCGAACTGTTGACCGTACAGTTAACAGTGCAACGGGTAGACACTGGGGAGCATGAAAAGGTTTTTAAAGTGCCAAGAACAAAGAAGGGGAAGTGGGCGCTGACTCTTCCCCCCACCCAAATTTGGCAGTGTCCTCAGAGACAGCGGCCCCACAGGTGACCCCTACAAAAGGAATCACCTCCTGGCACGGGAGAAATCTGAAGTGGGGCGAGACACACCAAGGGCCCAGCTGACCTGCTGAAGCCCAGCTCTTTCTTGTAACACCACAGCACAGAGGGCCGAGCCTTCACGGTCGCCTTGGACAACATGTGGTGGAGTATTACCACCTGCAACGAAAAAGGTCACAGGCCCTCAGGACCCAAACTCAGTACCTGACGTTTCCAGGAAAGAAACCTCCAACACACCACCAACGGAGGTTCCCAGGAGGCATTTTACTTAAAGAAACCCAGCGGTGGGGCGGGGGCCTCCATGTCACCCTGTGCTCACCCACCCCACCCCACCCCCACCCCCGAGGGACAGAGACCAAGTCTAAATGTGCACCCTGCCTGACCTGGTCCTTTGCTCGATCCCCGACGATAACAAACAGCGACCTCTGCCGCTGGGCTATACCATTCTCGATGAGGACCCGGATGCGGTTGTCCACCTTCTTGCGATTCATGGCGAAAGACTGTCACTAGAAGACAGGAAGGAAACGGCTGGAACAGCTCTGCCTGGCTCCCTCCTGCATGGCCAGGGGCTGTGATGACGGTCCAGCTCTCTGCACCCTCAGGAGAGGAAAGAAATCGCCCCGGGTTGAGAATGAGGTCTGGGGTGGGGTCAACACTGTTATCTAGCCTAAGAAGTCAGCAAGAGAACTGGAATCTGTAACTCTACCAAAGAGTAAAAACCAACCAAAACAGGAAACCCAAGCACCAACACAAAGACCAGTGATTCAAATATAAACGGTGCGCGCACCCCCATGAGAGAACAGTCACTTCAGCTTTTTCAAAGGCTGTGAGGGGATGGTAAAGATGCTGGGAAAATGAATACATATGCATTTAGAACACAATATATGGAGGGGAAGAAGAAAAAAAACGTGGGGAAAAAGTACCATTTATTTCTGGACGATGGGACGGCAAGTGACTTTTAAAATTTATTATTTTAGTTCATTTGCTTGTATCTTAGTTCATAGGTTAATAACACAATTGAGAGGTGTTTCTGTGATGAAATGTGCGTTTTGTGGAGGAGATCCTAATAAGGACTTTTACAGATCCCCAAAGTTAGGATTCTAACTCAAAAGTTATCTCAAAAAGAACTGCACATTATCGTAGGTACACTCAACAACCTGGGAAATCAACTGTGTTGCTGAAAGGTTACAGTAAATGTAATGTTACTTAAGACCAGTGGTTCCAGTGGTTCTCAACCTTCCTAATGCTGCCACCCTTTAATGCAGTTCCTCATGTGCTGAACGCCAACCATAAAATTATTTTCATTGCTACTTCATCACTGTCATTTTGCTTGTTATGAATCGGGCGACCCATGAAAGGGTCGTTCGACCCCCAAGTTGACAACCGCTGCTTAAGCCCCACAAGCCCGGGTGCAGATACCATGGCATCGTTCCGGCACTCAGAAAAGGCCTGGGCTGAAGCAGGGGTTTTCTAGGTAGCAAGCTTTCTGGGAGCCGAGGTCTTTCTCTCCAGTAGCAGCTGGCTGGGTTCAAACTACAACTTTTCCGTGAGCAGTCCGGAACTTAACCTACACCATCACGCCTTCTCAAACCCAACCAAATTCACTGCCGCCGAGTGGATTCCAGCTCTCGAGTGGCCCTATAGGAAGCAGGCCAACTGCTCCTGACCGACTTTAAGTCTTTACAAAAGTAGACAGCTTCCTCTTTCTTCCCTGGAGCAGCCGCAGGTTCAAACTGCTGACCTTGTGGTGAGCAGTTCCATGTCCAACCCATTTCGCCATTTCTCCCCAAACCAAGCCCATTGTCTCTGAGTGAATTCCCACCTCTAAGGAGCACAGAACTGCTCCTGAGTTTTCAGAAACTGTCACTCTTTACGGGAGTGGAGAGCCTCGTCTTTCTCCCTCAAAGCAACTGGTGGTCTCTAACTGCTGACCTTATGGTTAGTAGCCCAGCATTGGGTGTGCCTCCAGACCACCTCATCTCACCCAAGCATGGTTCTTCAGTAGTTCTTACCATAAAACTATGTCGCCACCAAAAGTCCCTATTTTATGTTGATATCAAGAACTCAACTATCTCACGTGATGACAGAAGCACTCTATGCCTCATTTCAAAGACTGAACATTCAAAAATTTGCCCACTTAGAAATGCTGGGCTGTGGAACACATAAAAGACTTCACAAAATCCCACCCACGGCCAGTTACTGCGTTCTGCTCTTTGCCCTGGTGGGTTACACACTGGATTACTAACTACAAGTTCAGCAGTTCCAACCACTAGCCAGCTGCTCAGCTGGAGAAAGGCAAACTGCCCTGAGAGTGAGCCTGGGAAACCCACAGGGGGAAATTCTACTCCTCCCATGGGGTCTCGAACCATAGGAACAGAGGGGATGGCAGTGGGAGCCTTTGCTGGAGTTGCTGAGCCTGGGGAAGAAGTGGCCGGTAAGACCCTCAACTTCAAGGTGCGTCCTTCCATCCTCCTCGGAGGTGTTTGCAGGAAAAAGATGAAAAGGCAACTAGAGGCACATACAATTCGGCGTAGACGTGATAGCTGCAGGCAGTGACCTGACGAAGGGCAGCTTGATGCGGACGGCTTTGCCAGGGAAGGCTTCGTGAATTGAGGGTCTCGGAGGATGACCATTTCTGTCACTCACCATTTCACAAATGAGACGCACCGCTCTAGGTGCACGAGTGCACAAAACGAAGTCTTGAACATGACTACTAAACCACACTCGAAGTGCGGACCAACGGACTGCAAGTTCAAAGCCCAGCAATACAAGCAGGCCACTGCGGCCAGGCGCCGCGAGCGGCAACTCCTGTCGCCCACCAACCTGGCTCCTCTGGCCGGCGGTCCCTGAAGGATGAGATTCGGGTAGGTCTGTCCCTCGAGCGCACACGCTCTAAGCCCACCCAAGATAACCGGCAGTGAGGGAGCCTCTTTGCTCGGAGCGCTCGGCCGGGTCGGCTTGGGCCAGTGTCCGCAAGCGGAGCCGAAATCGATGGGTCCACCGACTTGGGCACCCCACCCTAACCCTCACGCGATGGGGTACCTGAGGTGCAGCTCGATCCAAGCCGGCAGCCAACGTTTGCACGTGGGGCGGAGCAGCCCCGGAAGTGAGGCCCACACCAGGTGGCCGCCGCGGGCTCGCTGAGGCACTAACCACGTGGGGAGCGGGGACCTCCCTCAAACCGCGTCGCCGGGAGATGACGTGAGGCGAGGGAGGTGGCTTCCAGCATGCTCTCTTCTCGCGGTAGCTGTGGCACAACCTGCTTTTCCTAGAGAAACTAACTCGTTTCCGTGCTTTGCTGCTATTGAGGGTTTCCCCGGTCATAATTGAGGAAACCGAGCAGCGGCTGGTGAGTTTTAAACCCTAACTCGATTGTTTTATTCGCAAAGAACCCCCTAATCAAACGTAGACCCAAGATTTTTTTTTACCATTAGCGTGAGAAACAAAGTGCAGCTGATGTTCATTTTTAGCCTCGTGTGCAAGAGGCTTGAGATCGGCGCGTTTTAAAATTTTTTTAACCCCAATGAGGTATAGCGAGTTGCGGACACTGGACCACATTCCTGTCACCGGACTCCCAATCGGCAATATTGACTGCACAGCCTGGAGTTCTGCAGGGTTCCTACCATTCTCCCCAGGCTCCCCTTAAACTCAACGTGGCTCTTTAGAAATGGTTTTAAGTCCACGCACTCCAGTGAACCATCCTTGGCTGCAAAACCACCTCCTGCACAAACTTCGCTTTCAGACCACTCCACCGCAGGCGCACACACAACGCTGCTCGACACCCTTGCTTGGATATGTGGATGTGCAGAAACTCCTTCAACTAAGGGAACTCACCGCTCTTGACCCATCACGACCCATTTAGCCCAACTGAACTTCAAGCAGCAGTAACCAAAATACCCCTGCCACTCGTAAGTCCACATGATTCTTTCATAGGCTTTGAAAATATCTACCAAGATTTTACATTAGAGAGCAGCAATCGCCCGGTCCCCAGCGTGACACTGGAGGGCAAACAACTGAGTAAGGAATGAGCCTCAAGAATATTTTAATGAAAATCGTCGCAGGGTCACACACATGCAATGTTGGGAAATGAGAAAATTCTTGACCAGGAACTAAATGTGGTTTGAGCAGTGAGCAGAGGGAAGGGGACAGGATATTAAGGTCACATAGTATAGTCATCCAAAAAACCCCTATAATGTAGATGCAATTGAAAATGACTTGTTTAGGAAGTAGGACAAATCCTATCTACTTGGCCTTCTTTTATAGGGTTCGGGTTCACACTGTGGTACCAACTGCCCTATAGGTGGTTAAGAGCCAGAACCATCATGTTAGGAGTTATCTGTTCTAGAATCGAAATGCTGGCATCCAAGGGCGCCTTTGACAGCCTCAGGAGTAATTTACAGGTAGAATCATGTTTTTGATTGGACAAGAGGTATGAGAATCCATTTTGATTTCAATAATGTAAAGCATTCAGATCAAGATTGTTGAGCATGAGACCAGGGATGTTTAGGGTCTAGAAATATTTAGGAGCAACTCAAATGATGGAATTCAAAGACAGGGTTGAATGATCTCCTAGAACTCAAGAGGATATTGTTCCATCAGGTGGAAGGAAATTTATAGAATCTATTCCGTTCCCGTCATCCCAGATGCTTTTATTATAATCACCTCACTTAGGTTACATACTGGTGTCTCCCCGCACTTCTTTACAATTCTGTATAGTTTTCACCTTGTATTTTAGTGGCAACTTTATTTGGTAACCCAAAACCTGCCAACTGGAACCGCTTAAAACCTTCAATGTGACAAAAAATTTAGCATAAACGGCAAGTATAAAGCCCTACACACTGTAGCTCTTTCCTCTTTCTCCAGCCTCCCAGAAATCTGTTAACTCTTTCCACTTGAACCAAATAGCCTTCCCAGTCACTGGGGATCAGGCCATTAGACAAGCTCTATTCAACTCCCCTTTATCATTGTCAGGTTTACTTACTATTGATCTCCTTCAGGTCTTGGATTCAACTATCCCTTTTAATCAAGTGTTTCCTATCATTGTAAACTAGTTTGCATTCTATCAACCATTTTGCTGTTTTCAGCAGTATCTTTGAGCAGGAAATAATGCTTCAGTCTTCCCTTGACATTTCTGCTGGATAGTGCGTATATAGACAGAATAAGGCAAGCTCTCAAGGGCAATGAGGGATCAGCTTTTTAACATGACTTAGATCTAATGTTTGTTAAAACATTCACAAACGTTCATACTTTTGCAGAATCCTAATTAGGAAAGGTAGGAGGGTATGCCTTAAACTAATTATAAGTTTCATTTTTCTAAAAGCCACCTCCCACCTCCTCCCCCTAACCTGGAAAGCTTTAAAAAGGACAAGGTCAAGGGCAATACTGACTCTAAACTAGTTAGCAATAAATACATAAGCATTGTAGCAGGTAGATCAGTTTCAAGTTGAATATTAATGATTAGAGTGTAGTATGTAACCCATTTTCCTAATTACAGACATTCTTGAAAAACCTGTAAAGGTCCAAAAATCCTCAGACATTCAGGAGGCCAACACCTCAACCATTTACTAAGTCTTATGAATAAGTTACTGACTGAGCATCTCAGGAGTCTTCCGACAAGCAGCACACATTTTTTTCCCCTCTTCTAAGTGAGAAAAGCCTCCCATGCAAACAGTTGCATGTTTACGGAGACAAAATAATTGCAGACTAACTAACTAGAAACATTTTTAAGGGTTTTTGTTTTGTTTTAATATCAAGATATATTAATTGGAAAACGGGGTAAAAAACAAACCTCAAACTATACTCTTAAAAAACAAACCCCAAAACTGTATTTTTCAAGATCTGGAAATAAAACTGTACTAACCTTAGATAAATCAGTAATATTCTAGTGTAGAGGTTTAAAAAAGAAGTCTCAATACATATATAACCCATGTGAGATGATTGATATTGCACATTTATAAAAGTATTTTGTATGTTTAGTCTTGCTACAAGAGGCTACAGTCAATGATTTCTTTGCAATGATTCGGCTAAAATATGCACTTGACCAAACAATGGCTCTCTACAGCTAGGATAAGCATTCACATATTATACAGGACACCAAGACTCAGGTCTTGCGGAGATAAAAAGTTCTCTGCTCCACAGTGAGGCACTTCTTTAAAAGCTTTACATTTAGACTGTGATGAAAGACCGACCACCACCCAAAAAAAAGGGGGGGGCACTTAAAAAAGAACAAGCACGTTAAAAAAATGCACACAAAATCAATCAATTCACTACTAAACGTTTACACATTCACATCTTCACTAATGCACATAAGTTTGAAACTTCAAAGGCATTTCTTCCCCATCTCACTTGGGAACTGATTCATAAAGAACATCACTATATGGAAGATTTATTTACTTCAAATTTTGTTATGTTAAAGGTACTGAAATTATCTACAAAGATAGCAAAATTAGTTTCATATAGGCTTGCAAGCACACCACCATTTGGAAATTACCCAGTAAACCACAATTGCTTTTTTAACCATCCCCCCAAATATAACTGACATATGGTTGTGGTACATCCCAGGCATATGGGGAGGTGCTAATGAAACAACAATTGGCCAAAGTAAACATATAACCTTTCCAATACGATGTACCACAACCACAGGAGAAAAATCAGGAACTTATTTAAGATTCCCCACTCCCCTAACAACTTATAAATGCGAACTATTCAATAGTCTATTTTAGGAGGGTACAAAATTAGCCCCAAAATTCCAGCTTACTAATGTTGAGTATCAGAATAGCATTGTCTTTTAAAGTAACTAAAAATGGGAAAATATCCCATGCTCGTGGATCGGAAGACTTAATATTTTGAAAATGTCAATAAAACCAAAAGCAATTGATATATAATACAATCCTGATCCAAATCCAAGTAACATTCTTTAATGAAATGGCAAGACTCATGTCCAGTTTTATGTGGAAAGGGAGACTTAGAATCGATAAAGCACATACTGAAGAACAAAGTAGGAGACCTACACTTCCTTCCTGATGCAAGAACTTACTAACTATACAGCCACAGTAATCTAAACAGTCTAGTATTAGTTCAGAGACAGATGCAAAACGCAAGGGAACAGAATTAAAAGCCCCAGGGGTTAAATCCACCCATTGTGGATTTTCAAACCTTATCTTCAAACACAAGGTTTAGTTTATTTAATGGGGAAAAAAAACCACCCACCCACAAAACAACCTCAAAATGAATGAAAAATCTAAATGTTAAAGTGAAAACTTTTGTGAAAAATGAAAACTCCAAAGTTCCTAGAAGATAACGTAAGACCAAATCTAGGGGAACCTCCTTTACAGTATAATCTTATCAAACAAAACTAAAAACGCACACACAAAACAAATTAAGAAAACTAGAGCCTCCTGAAAAGTCAATACTGAAGCTCATCATAAGCGACTGGCAGAGTAAAAAGAGGCTAAAAGCCGGGAAAGTCTTTGGTGATGACACAGCCAATTAAAGTCTTAATTCATGAACCATACAGAAAAATTAAATAAAAGCATAAAATGAATCCAATCAGTACAAAGACAAGGACATCAGACACCACCAGAGGACAGTCAGATGGACCAGCAAATACATGAAAATATACTCACAACTATTAGCCCCAAGATATGAAGATCAACACTAGCATGAGATACCGCCTCACCCGACAACAAACAGCAGTGAGGCTGTGGGAGCAACGCTGATGCTGACGTTGCTGACGGGGTTATAAAATAGGACAAGCACGATGAAGAGCAGTATGAAGCTTCATCAAAAAGCTATAAATAGATCTTATGATCTAGCAAGCCCACTCCTAAGTATATATCCTAGAAATATGTGACATGAATAGAAATCTGTGCATCTATGTTCAATGCATCTTATTTCAAAATAGCAAAAATATAGAAGCAACCAAACTGGTCCAACAACAGATGAATGGATAAACTTTGGTACATACATATAATGGAATACTACACATTATAAAGAATGATGAGTTAATGAAACCCATCCTGGATGAATCTATAAGACATTATAATGAATGAACTAAGTCAATCACAAAAGACAAATATTGCATGGTCCCACTACTATAAAAAAGCAAATAACAAATACACAGAGAAACATTCTTGAAAGGTTACCAGCTAGAGAGAGGAGGAGGGGCAAATTCCCTTACTAGGATTATTCACTACACCCTGTGGTGAGAGGAAAGGCAACAAACACTGGTGAAATTAACAGAGCTTAACCAAAGTAAATAACGACACATGAAGTAATCAACAAAAGGGACAATTTTGGTGAATGCTGTCACACACACAATTTTTCAATGGCAAAAAATTTTAAGTGTGTTTGTGTAGGTAGACATGAAAACATATAGGAAGGCATATTTGAGTAAATGCACTGTATGTATAGCTATCTATAGCCATGTGTACGTACGTACACACACACACACACACACACACATATATATATGAGGGGGCTTCCAGAAAGTTCTGGAAGAAATGGAATTGAAGGACTATGGTATTTTCCCACCAGCTTTTGAAGGCCCTTTGTCTAAAGATCCACATATATGGTATACCGTATATACTTTGTGTAAGCCAAGTTTTTCAGCACATTTTAATGCAGTTTTTGTGGTAAAATTAGGTGCCTCGGCTGATATTCAAGTCAGTCTATACTTGAGTATATACGGTAACCAACCAAGCAGGGGGTTAAAATCGTGGAAGCTTCCTAGAATATATTCACATGCTTCGAGGAAGTGGTTTACTAGGTCAGAAAGTTTGGGTCCAGTCTTCAGGGGCAACTCAGTCAACGGGCACACTGCAAGTTCATAAAGATACTTGGGGTCTTAAAAGCATCCAAGCCAACATCTGTGAAAACATTCTCTCTACTCACATAGAGCAAGAGACAATGAAGGCTATCAAAGGCTTAAAGGAAAACACAGGACACAGGACTAAGGGCTCACAGAAGCCTGAACCTCTTCTAACCTGACAATTAGATGGTGACCAAAGACATGAGAAGGTTCCAGAGAGAATGGGAGAGAAATGTGGAACAAAACTCAAACTGAAGCAAGACAGACAAGAGGAGACCCAAGCCTATCATCCTAAGATAACTCTGAACACAGTTAAAGCTGCTTTTGTGGGCCACCATTGGGCTTATTAAGGTGTCATCCATGTGTAGTGTGCATCCTTAAAAATAAACTGTATGTAACCAAATAGCCAACTGTTTCTCAAAAGCAGCTGAGAGAAGGAATGGATAAAAATGAGGAATGCTGACACTGTGAAAATTCTAAGAAACGACACAATGTGTATAAAATTGCTAAATGAGAACCTAATTTGTTAAGTACTTTCACACAAAACACAAACATCACATTTAAAGTAAGCTAAGCAAAAATCCTTAGCTAATGGCTGAAAATTCAAATTTTATACAGAATATACCACTTTCTATGTAGCCTTTCCTTTATAGGTGGGATTTATTCTCCATAAAGTCAAAGTGGGATCCTATAAAAAAAAAAGCATTAAGTTCGTAGCTGGTAGGCACAGTACTGGTGCTCAAACTGCTAGTACAAGTTCCAACATAGTACAGAAAGTTAATTTACGACTGAACTGTCCATTTCCATCAACCCTGCAACTCTATGCACCTAAGGAAAGAAATCACCACTTTGAATATAAATGCCTCCATAAGAAAGAATTCAATTGAGGGTTAAACTATAGAAAAGATGTAAACACAAGTACTGTAGAAAGAGCTAGTGGAGAGAAACATAAAATTCGTAACATAAAAATGCTTGGGGTTGTAAAAAAAAAAAAGCTTGGGAGTAAATCACTTAAGCTGCTAGCTGTTCAACACGTTTCCAAGATACAACTTTTATAAACATGTTTTATTTGTTTTGTTTTTACCATCAGAATGTGAAACTACTGACTTGTCATTTCCCTAAAATAGGGAATCAATCTAAAACACATACTGGTGCTTTTCAAAAGATAGCAATTTAAAAGGGTGGTAGCAGCAGCAGGCATTTGATAACTTTTACTCTTAAAATCCTTCAGGCTGCAGGAAAGATATGTGACCAAAAGTGTTATGATTTAGCCATTAGATTTCCATCAGTGCCTGTAGCAATTTAGGTGACAACACAGCAAGATCCTAGTATTAGTGACAATGTACGTTATAAGGAATGATATAAAGTACCAATTCCTTACAAAAACCATTGTCAACCAAACTGTTAAGTGTCCAAAAGCTATCGAAATACTTCACATTAAATACAGAAGCGGCCATCCTTATTATAACCCATATTTGTTGCATATTTTCCAAAAAGTGCCAATCAAAGCCTAATTTTGCCTGTTGGCTTTGTCTTAATACATTATCAGCTATTAAAAAGCAATTTACATGTTTCTGTTTTCTAACCACAGTCATTTGACCAGATAAAGAACAGTGCTGTGTCAAAGCTGGTAACCAGCCTTACATGTGTGAGTAAGGAAGGGCCCATGCATAATGTAGTATGCATCTAAATGTCGAGTACTCCAATTTAACTGGAAAGATTCCGTCCACCTTCCTTTCCTGGGAAATATTTTAGCTTTGTCAATTACCACTAAACAACACTAGGGCTGTTTTGTAGATTTTATCCAATGTCAAAAGTCACTCTCACATTTTCCAAGTCACTTGGAATTATGGAGCTATCACCCCGTAAGGTGTCGGTCTTACTCCTAAGCAAGGGTGAGGAATCCGAGTGTCATGTGCAAGGCTCAAGATGACCTTAGGACAGAACATGCAGGGTTAAGAATCATTTCCTTCCATTTCCAGGTAATATAAAGCTGACAATTGCAGTTCTGTCTTTATGGGATGAAAACAGTCCCTTTACAACAGTTTCCTGAAAGGGAGAACAAATAGATAATAACTCTTCTGGTAACATTAGGGTGCACTGGCCAGTGTGTTTTTGGCGGTTACACATAATCCTGTGACTCAGATTAATTCACTTGCTGAGTGTTCATTTGCGGCATCCCTCTGTTGGGTCTTGGGGGCCCTCCACGACCTAGAAGACAAAAATGGCATTTGGTTTTTCTTTCAAATATTACTTGTTTTGCCTTCAAGCAGATTTTCATCTGAAGTCAAGCAGCAGGTGGGCAGCTTGTCACCACACTATTAGGTTAAGAGGTCAATTCTTCAGTGTTTAAGCTTCACCTGTCCTGGAAGTTGCCATGCGTAAGTTTGCTCATGTTCTCTACTAAAAGAAGAGTAGGACTAATGGAGTATTCCACCAGTACTCATTCACTCATTCATTCAACAAGTATTTATTGAGTGCCTACTACATGACAGGCACTTTCATCAGGCGTTGAGAATAGATACAGCAGTGAAGACAGACAAGGACCTGCTCTCATGGAGCTCACAGTCTAGTGTACACTCTAGCTTACATCTCAGCGGTAACATCACACTACCCAAAGTAATAAAAGCACCAGAATGAAAACAGACCTTGTTATCTAAATGATCAAAAAGAAACTACAGAACATTCAAAATCATATAATGACTGTAACAGATAAAATAACTTTACATGCTGTTAAAACAGATTTTTAGCTGTCAACTCAAGTTTCATAGAATATGCTACAAGATGGGAAAGAACATAACCTACAACAACATGCAAATATCCTTTGATATGCCAAGTCATATTTCCCAAGTGATCCATTCAAAAAACGCACCTTTTGCTGTTTAATTTCTGTTAGCATTCAAATCAAAGTCCTTTGTAATTCCTCTTTAATATACATTTTATACACATGGCCAATGTCTAAAGAAATCCTGTTCAATATTTAATTGCCCTAAAATCAGAGAACCATTTAGAACTTTGGATTAAGAAAGGCTAGCTCTACTTGTGTAGGTTAACTTCCCACCCAAATAGGAAGTAACTTTCCTACTTTAAAAGGCCAACAAAGCAGAAAGCTCTTAAGAACTATGTAATTTATATCTGATCCAATTAAACTAGTTAAATAGAGACTTTTGTGTACAAGTCAGAAATAAATTGATTATGTCATTTGGTCCAAAAAGGCAATGAAACTTCTATTTGTTCTAAATGGTTCTCCAAATATAACTACACCTCAACTGGCCATTAAAGGGTTTCTGGCCCCAAAATATAATATGCATGTTTCAAAAATGAAAGAGGAATAATAAATTTATATAAATGTTCAATCTCATTCCAAAAATGTCTTACAAAAATGTTTCATTAAGTACTTCCTAAAAACATTTAGCAGGTTTTTGACCTGAAAAATAATTTCTAGTTGGAAAAACACTTTTTCTGACAAGGAGAAAATGTTCTAGGTTTCAAGACAGCTTATATATTAACAGGGAAAGTCATTCAAAAAATTAAAATTTGGGTTCAAGGTTAAGTTTTAAAAACAGAGCATTTCATTTTAACGTTAGCAACAAGTCTAGAAAGGATAAATGTACTCCTACTATATGTAACCTACATGCAGACTATGAACAGTTCTTCCAAGGCCAGAACAGAAGTTCCAGTTAGGAGCTAGGATCACCACCACAAAATATTACCTCGTGGGGCTCCCCGCGGTCCACTCTGCCCAGAGCCTCGCTTGAAATTCTGCTGATATCCATCCTAAAAAACAAACTAGTTAGTATTGAAAAGAAAATGTCACTTTTTGGAAAGCTTACCCCACTACCTCTATTTTCACAGTGCTACACACTTGGAAACTACAGAATTATTGTGCCTTATTCTTCCAGACATTAACACATCAATGTTTCACAAACTGATGAGTATTTACTAAGTGCTAAGAAAAATAAAAGCCATTGTTTTCCATAACAAAATACCATGGACAAAGGTACAAATTTAATCTTAGGTTACTTAAGTTATTACAGAAGCCCAACTTACAAGATCACTCTTTGTTCACTAGTGTACTTAGAATACATTTCAGACCATTGTACCTACCCGCTGATAGCCAGAGTAGTCCCGTGGGGCACTAAATTGAGACTGCGTATAGCCACTGTTTGGAGTGTTAGAGAATGAAGGACGGTAGCCATCATATCCTCCTAAAATATAGGACCAAATAAATAAATAAATGTACCTTCACAAATATTATTTCATAAATTAAGAGAAGAAATGAAAAAAGTCATGCTAGATATTCAAGCTAACTTTTAATTTCCTGCCCTGAGTACTTTACTCTAGCATATTAGCATAACTATCTTGAAAACAAAATTTTCTTTTAAGATAAAATGGTCAATAATTGCTATTAAGTGAAATGAAAGAATGTAAAGGAGCAGGAAGCTAGATTAATGCAAACAAAACCACCAGACCAGATATGGAAATGTTCAGACACTATAAAGACTATAGCTAATGTCGCTACTTGTATAATGCAAGTAGTTCTTGTGGACTATGTAAAAACCTCAAAGAAAACACACCAAAATATTATTCCTCCAAAGCCCCAGCTTTTCTTCCCTCTACCCTTCCACCATTAAATTTGCATTACCCCTGAATCCATTAGCGGGGCCCCGGTATCCATTCATCAAGCCTCTAGCACCACGGGAGCCTCCACGAGATACGCCACGGCTATTGTAGTAAGGCTGACTGCTCCGTGGAAATCCAGTATTCTGCTGGGGAGGCTGCTGATGATTGCCAGTCACTTGATGGGGCTGGTCCTGGGAACCATGGTAAGTGCCGACCACTAATGTAGAAGGACAACAAAACAAATACACATACACAGTTCACTATAATTTGTTTGTTCTCCTATACTTTCAGCAGTGCTTTTAAGACTATCAATTTATGGCATTAGACACATCCTCATCTTTCGCTCCCAGAGCAGCTGGTAGGTTTGAATTGCTGGTAGTGCCACCAGGAGCTCCCGAGGTTTGATTTAAGGAAGCACATGATTACTTATCAGTGATGCCAGAAGCAAATGCTAGATGATTAGTTAAACCAAGAAACTCCAAATGCATTACCATCAAGTAGATCCCAATTCAAAGTGGTCCATTTAAGACAGGTTAGAACCACCCCTTTGGATTTCCAAGGCTGTAAAGCTTATGAGAGCAGATAGCCTCTTCTTCCGGAACTGTTAATGGATTTGAACTGCTGAGTTTATGGTTAGCAGCCCCACCAATAATCCCCTCCCCTCCCCCAACAGATTAAGTTAAAGAGGGATACACAATCATTTACTCTTAAGCAAATAAACCAAAGGCCTATGAGTAGTTTTACACTCTCCCGAAGGAAGGAAAGCTGAATCCAGAGCATTTTTTCACTAGCACAACTAGAAGGATGCTAGTAGTATCTGAGGAGCCATCCTTTGGCCATTAAATAAGAAGTTGGCAGTTCAAACATGCCCATTGACTATTGGGTAAAGGAGATGGTGATCTGCTTCTGAAAGTTCATTAAATGGCACCTAACAAGTTAAATCCCTTACTTTTACAGAGAGGCATTTGCCCCCACATTTTAGCACAAGGGACCCTACAAGAATGCAAACGGCTCACATTTGAATGTAATGACCATTTTGCATAGTCCAATGGTTTCTATTCTTAGTGGTAAAAGTTCTTTCTCCTCTTTTACACCTTTCCTTGGTACTTAAGTGAGATATATAAAACCATTCTCTTTCACAGATAGTTCTGTTCTAGTAGAATATTCAGTCAATCACACAAAGTTAATATATCGGCAAAAATTTATATTACCTACAACCACCAATGCACAAATCTATTTCAAAGCTATTGAAATGCTAAGTATAGCTAGTTCAGAAATCAGTTAAGTGGCACACTACTGCTCAACACACTTAAAGAAAAAGATTCTAGAAGGTATACACTACAATGTGCACCCCCATCCACAATGGACTGAGTGCTAGAAATTAGAATCTTTCCAAAAGTTATCTGGTCTTATTCCAATGTTCATAAGTCAAAGGGGTGTGGTGTGTGTGTGTGTGTGTGTGTGTGTGTGTGTGTGTGTGTGAGAAAATACCCCCAAACAGAGATAACTTCCTTTGGGAGGTAAAGAAAGTAGAACAAAGAAGAGAGGTCCAAACAACAGAACAGTAATAGCCACAGTGATTTCTACCCAGGGTTGCACAACCTTTTCTCTCCCATATTTGGGCAGGTAAATTAAAATTGCATTGATTTTTGAGAATCTATACCTGAACTATATTACATTTCAAAAAAATAACTCTTTAGGTGCATAGACTGTTTGTTGTTCTGCAGTGAAAAAGCTAGAGAACACAGAGAAAGGGATAATGGCACCTTCATTGGCAAATTACTTAATGGATAAACTATTCACAAAAACAACCCATTTCTAAAAAAACACATTACAAATAGTTATAGCGTTATGTACAGAAGAGACATCTAATTAATGACCCCTGTATAAAGAACAGACAGAGCTAAAACAAGAATCAAGGGAGACCAGATGGAAGGCAATATTGCCCAACTGAGAAGTGATGGCTCCTTGGGTTATGGTGAGGCAGGAATTTTACGTTTTTACTAAAATTTTTAACAAAATTTTATGACTAATAAATTTGAAATGATAGATTACCTCATTAAAGTACTTCAGAAGTCAATTAAGAAAAAAGAGCAAGACAATTAGAAAGCAACTGCCACAAGACTAAAGTTAAGTCAAATGACATTATAGGAATCACTTTTAAACTTACCACATCACCTATAAAATTGAACACACACAAAATAGCAAGCATGTTTGAGCAACAGAAGAATTAAAGGCCACAACAAAATTTTTGTACAGGACAATGATACCTTTGAAAGGAGCTGAAGAGCAAGGAACCTAAGATGTTTTCATTCTGACACTGAGTACAACTGTTGCATAGTTACCAGATTATGGCTGATTCAACCTCCTTTGTAATTAGTATTGACTAGGACAGGAATACACAATTTATTTCTTAAAAGTCTGCACCGATGATCCAGGTTCATTAAGAAATTAGATCATCAGAAAAACCCATACATTTTCCCCCTTCTTTTTAAAAAATTCATTTTATTAGGGGCTCATACAGCTCTTATAAACACTGCATACATCAACTGTATCAAGCATATTTGTACATATGTTGCCATCACTATTTTCTTTCTTTTTAATCATTTTATTGGGGCCCATACAACTCATCACAATCCATATACACGTCGATTGTGTAAAGCACACTTATACATTCGATGCTCTCGTCATTCTCAAAACACTCGCTTTCCGCTTGGGCTCCTGGAAATAGCTCATCATTTTCTGTTTCCCCCTCCCTTCCTGTTCCCCCAAGTCCATACTTTTCAAAATGGACTTACTCAAAAGTACGATGCTGGTAGGATTTACTAGTTTGTGTCATTCCAACTAAATCCTCAGAAATAACAACAACAAACACGCCATCTCATCTCTTAGAAATCTAACATTATTTTGACATTTATGGTAACTTGCCAAATTATGATCTTATTTAACAATAAGGACTTTGTTTCAACCAGTGAACCAAATGCAACAACCATGAAATGTTTGCTCAAGTCTCACCATTAGTTTACCAAGCACCAATCAACTCTTCTTTGTTACGATCTTGATTTGCTACGAGGTATTCTGTTAGCAGCAGTGAATAAGTAGTCAAAGTTAAACTTAAACAAATCCCACTAGAATATATATAATGAACTAAAACTAAAAAAAAAAAACCCTCAATGCCATTGAATTGATGCCACCTCATTGCAGCTCAACAGGATAGGGTAGAACAATCTCTGTGGCTTTCTAAGACTGAGGTGTAGAAAGCCTGTCTTTCTCCCTCTAAGCAGTTTTAAACTGCTGATAGTGCGGATCACAGCCCAACTTGTAACCCACTACCACCACCAGGGCTCCAAATAATGAACCAAGGGTATTATAAAAAGTTACTGGTCGGGAGAATGTATACTGGTACAGATAGGAACTGGAAACACAGGGAATCCAGGACAAATGATCCCTTCAGGACCAGTGGTGAAAGTGGGGATACTGGGAGGGTGGAGGGAAGTGGGCTAAGAAGGGGGAACCGATCACAAGGATTTATGTATAACCCCCTCCCCTGGGGGACGGAAAACAGAAAAGTGAGTAAAGGGAGATGTCGGACAGTGTAAGACATGACAAAATAATAATTTGTAAATTAGCAAGGGTTCATGAGAGAGGGGGAAGGGGGAGGGATGAGGAGCTGATACCAAGGGCTCAAGTAGAAAATGTTTTGAGAATGATGAGGGCAACATATGTACTTGACACAATGGACGTACGCATGGATTGTGATAAGTATGATTGTGTATGAGTCCCCAATAAAATGATTTTTTTTAATAAAATGATTTTTTTTTTAAATTACTGGTCAAAAAAGGGCTCGAACCTGCATTGCATAAAAACCACATGTAATAACTATAAACGCAATTGGACACTGAATCAACAATGAAAAAGTCAACGTCCTTTTACTAAAAACTAAAATAAGGAATTCTATACTACACCGGCCAACTCAAATGGTCCAACCCTTAATTCCAATACTGCCATACAAATTAGGCAATCAAACAGCACCGATTCTCTTACCTGTTTGAAGCTGTTCTTGCTGAAGCTCTGTCTGTTCTACTTGGTGAGGTTGATTGGAAAAGCTCTGGTTATAACTGGCCTGGTACTGACTTTGCTGCTTCAAAGTTTCTGGTTCATTAACAGGAGGTACTGGGGCATTCATATTAAACACCTGTAAATGAATACTGTTACTAATTAGTTATTCCCTTTATATTAACAATGTCTGTTTTGAAAATGGCAGATGCTAAGGACAGCTTTATTGTAACTATAACAGTACAAAAAATTCCAAACTCAACATCACACACATAAATATCTCTCAATTAATACACTTCAATGTGAGAAAAATATACTGATAGTGAAGGTTTTGTATCAACTTGGTTGGGCTGGACCTACTAGTCGTCTGGCGGTTAAAACGCTCTCCCATGATGTGTTCTAGTATAATTTAATCAGCTCCATGATGAGATCTGCTGTGAGCAGTCAAACCCTTATTCAGATCAGTCATGCTGTTTCCTAGGGGTGCAGCATACTTAATGTTAAATCGAACTGTGGAGTCACTTAACTTCTCGCTAGTCTGGACCCTGCATCTGGTTAGTCAAGTGTTGGTCCACCATATTGCTACCAACCCAATACTGGGAGGTATCAAACCTGCCATTAACCATGATCTTTCTGCTTTGTCAACTCCAAAGGAAAGGCTTCCCTCGAGCATTAACATCTGACCCATAGATATCCATTTCTATAACTGTGTGAACAACTTTTTTCATATGAATTTCAGTTTTTCTAGCGAACCCAGCCTAACACACACACACACACACCCCATTTAACAAGAGTATGATGACATGAAGGGCATGGACATTTTTAAATAATTAAGACAACAAAAACAAAAGCAAGCAATGGATTTAGTGATGTTACTCTGTGCCGCTGACCAATCCTTGAAAATGGGTTTGACCTGCACATGTCTTTTAATTTTCTTATTATCATCTCCACGTGAATAATTCGGCTGTCAAGTAAACTTACCAGTAAATTGCACATTATTATAAAAAGCAATCTTTTCCAGATGTGCTTGTTTCATCATGTTTAATACAATACTGCATGACACTATGGGACTTACACAAAGCACCAATAGTGATGCTGAAAGTGTTCCCAAGAAGCGAAGTTATAACATTACAAGAAAAAAAATTGCATGTCTGCAGCTGTGGCTCTCATTTCAAGATAAATCAAACTAACATAAAGACCATCATAAAAAAGAAAATGATATTCATGAAGCCACTGCTCAAGTTAACGCCAACAGACAAGATACCTGTGCACTTTGGAGGAACTTTCATACGGTAAATGCCCTCTTTATATGGGAGCATGATGCACTGCATGTAACATACAAAATCTAATAATCAACTATGTTAGCAGGAAGGCTTCTAGTCAACAGTAAAGTACCAATAACTAGGCTTTGGAAGAATCAAGTTGTATAGAGATTAAAGACATTTCACTGCATGAGCAGTTTAGAGTAAACTGTGAATGTGATAATCTTTCAAAATGATGTATGCAAACAACTGCAAATTGGTTACCACTTACACTACATACTGAGTCGACTAACACTTAAAGTTATACTTTATTTAATCCTATAAATGTTTATCTGAGCACTGATTTATCTAAATCTACAACTGACAATAGCGTTTTATATTATTATTTAAATTGTTTCCTAGAAAGTTTGCAATTTAAAGATGCTTATTGAAGAACTGGGAGTTAAAATAATAAAATATCTAAATTATACTTTACAATACTCTAGTAAAACTAAACAAATATGATGAAATGTTAATGAATGTTAAATCTAAGTCAATATAGATGCAAAACAGGATGCATCTTAAGTCGACGTCACTGAAATGTACATGTAAGGAATACTGAATTGACAAATGTTTGGTTGCGCTGTTCACCACAGTAAGAGGAGAAGAAAAAAAATTATAATATCATAATAATTGGATATCTCTGGAACCTCAATTAGTCATGTTCCATGAACTATATCCATGCTAAAGTTAAGAACAGATGAGAAAGTTCAGGACAAAGACTTTTTTGGCTGGTTGAGAATCACCATGATGTACTATAATGCATTAGGGACATTTTTATTGACTAAGCTTATTGGCTTACCGTCTGCATGGACTGGAATGGAGCTGCATTCACATTGATTCCACTGCTGTGCAAAGGTTTGCTTGTCCCAGCCTGGAACACCTGAGGCTGAGATGCAGCTGGAAGGGATGATGATGTTGTAGTCTGGTCTGTATTTAAAGAGATTGTTGCCTAAACAAAGTGAAAATAGATGTACTTCAGTCGTAAATTATACTTAGTCAAGGTCACAAGCCTCAAGTAAAAATTAATTCAAATGAAACTATTTGAAAGCAAAATACTCTTAGTCATGAATTAGGTAAATAAATAAATTAGAGTTACTCTATTAATGGTAATTTACCTCTGCCCAATTCATGACTATGAGCCTCATCCTGTTTATAGGACCTGGTAACAGAACTTGCCTGAATCTGGTCAATCGGTTCCTTTTGTGGTCGCTGCTCTGTAGCATGAGAAGACTGGTACAAGGGCTGAGATGATGTGTACCCTTCACTTGTGGATGAGACCAACGGGACCTAGACAGAAGAAATCAATGCTTCCATTTACTTCTGCCGTCAACTTTTTAAAAGTTCTGCTGTGTAATCTCCACCAAAAATGTTATCTTAAAACGTCTTCTGAAATTTACAGTTTGTAATTTACATTTCCTCCTCTTAATTTTCAAAACACAAGAATTAAAGGAGAAAGATGTGAAGTTCATCATCAAAAGAAACATGAGAAGAAACACATAGATAAGAAAGCTGAGAGTTCCTTTGCCAAAACACTCATAAAAGACTTAGCAATGAAATTTATAACGGAGGCCTTCATATGCTAAGAAAGACACCCAATAATGGATTAAAAATAAGCCTGGAAATATATATATATAACTCTTACCTGTGTAGCTTCTGGTTGTACGGGAACTTGATTAGGTTGAGCAAGTCTGGATTCAGAATGAACTAAAGAATTGAAAAAAGATTACAAAAGTCATTATTTCTTAAAAGTTAAGTGCTGTTTACTTTGTTGATAAAGCCATAATAAATATTGGAACAATCATGAAAATAAATTGGGAAGCGTAATACGGTTTTCAAGTGAGCCCTTTGGTTTACTGGGGTGTGATTCGTGAACTAACAAATGCTTTCATATTGTGTTGTGCAAGGGTAAGGTAAAAAGCAAAAATGTACTAAGAGGAATAAAGGAGAACAGACAAGAACAAACAGCTGTCTGATCCAAGACAACAAACTTTGTAGAGCAGAAAATAAAAGTAGAATTACTCTTGATTCAAGACATGAGATTAAAATGCAGTCAATAATTTATCATGGTCAACTTTAAATGTTCCCACAGGAAATAACGCAAAATGAAAGTACACTCTTTAAAAGGCCTACGCAATCAATTCCATCTGTAGCTTTACTGACAAATCCCACCATGCTCAGCCAAATACGTAAGGTAAAGAATCAAAGTCCAGGTTTAAACTCTATGTTAGAACCTAGTGGATTCAGTATTACCTAAATTATTGAAATGGTCTTACTAACGGTTACTTCAGTGCTGCATGTGCTGACTGGGCAAAAACCACCTTTGCTTTCTTTTGGTTCCCACCCCTTACTCTTGGCTTTCTCTCTCTCTCGGGTTCCACCGCCCTCTCTTGCCTTGCCTCTCCCCACTTCTGGAGGCGGCCCATTCTCTCCCTTTCAGTTCCGCCACCCTTGCTCCTGGTCTCTCCACAAGGCCCTCCAATGCTTTATGGAGATAGCCTATTTTTGACTGTGAGAAAATACTATATCAAATATTTTACTTTCACTCACAAAAGTTTACTTTGACGTGAGAAAAAAAGAAAATACCTATTTCTCCCCTTGCAGCTCAGAAAATAAACACTAATTAACGTTATAGATTCCTATTTTGAGGCCTAACATTTGATAAGACTTCTCTTAGTAGAGATGTGACAGAGAATGAGTTACTTTTACTTAAATCCTAACTAACTCATTTTTATTCAGTAACCTCTTTTATGGCACCTCAATGTTATGCAATATTAAATGTTACTTTATATAGCTCTACTTTTGTGACACTAATGTTGCCATGATACTGGAGATTTAGTTGATGTTTATTTTCATTTTGATTGAGATTCAAAAGTTTTCTTAGAAAGCTCCAAGCTACCCATTTATAAACTATCAAGGGCTCATGCGGGAGGGGGGAGCGGGGAGGGAGGGGAAAAATGAGGACCTAATGTCGGGGG
>NW_022103958.1:17792219-17811231 GCF_000313985.2 Echinops telfairi
AAAAAAAAAAAAAAAGGAAAGCTCCAAGCATCCTCTAGACGTCTCACTGCAAGTCAATTTAGATTCATGGTGACCATATAGGAAAGAGTAGAACTTCCCGTCTTTCTCTCTCTCGGATCCTTAAGGGAATCATAGCCCAATGTGTAACCACCACTCCACCAAGCCTCCTCATCCTCTAGAGCAGTGGTTCTCAACCCTCCTAATGGCATGACCCTTTAATACAGTTCCTCATGTTCTGGTGACCCCCAACCATAACATTATTTTGTTTCTGCTTCATGACTGTCATTTTGCTGTTATGAATAGGCGACCCCTGTGAAAGGGTGGTTCAACGCCCCCCTTAGGGGTCGCAACCCACAGGTTGAGAACCGCTGCTCTAGAAGGATGCTCAATTATTTTTATTCCTGTTAATTTTGACATTTACCAAATAAGTCAAACATCTTAACGGTTAAGTCGTAAAAAAATGGTAAGCATGGGGCTGAGAAGCAGGGGAAAGAGGGACTGTTTAAGGGAACACAAGACAGGCTTCTCAAGTGTTGCTGTTGCTTGTAAAAATTCAAGTTGAATAATTTAATTCAAGCTACGTACTTGTATAAATATTTAGGTATTTCTATTTCACTAAAGAGTAAAATATACATTTATTACAGAAAGCACAACATGACATTTCCTATTGAGATACATGACACAAAAATTAAATAAATAATTAATGGAAAGAAATTTTAAATTTTTTACCAACCTAATACCAGAGGAAATTGGCCCTTTACCCCACTAATTGGTCATATGAAAATTTACCATTACTTACCTGGAGGACACACAAGCTGGGGCATGTCCATGTTTTGTGTAGGATTCATGGGCTGTGCAGATACAATGGCAGGGTCAAGTGTCTGGTTTTCAAAATCCAACATAGAATCCTACAAATTAAGTTAAGATTTAAAAAACTTAAAGTCGTTTTGAGAATGATGAGGGCAATGAATGTACAAATGTGCTTCACACAATTGACGTATGTGTGGATTGTGGTAAGAGTTACATGAGCCCCTAATAAAGTGATTTAAAAAAAAATTAAGTCAAATATCAACTCTTAAACCTCCCATTATATCTTTAACAAATATTGTACATACCTGAATGAAATTATACGGCCCCTGCATTTGTGCCATAAGGTCTTGTACTCGCTGTCTTCTCACGAGAGGATCTGCCTGAGCCACTGGAGTCAAAGTGTGGGGCTCTGGTACTGAAGGAGATGCAGCCTGTGGTTGCTGTTGGAGTGAATTTACTACCTGAAGTGAGAGAAGGCATATTTTATAGTACAAGTAATGTGGTCAAAGCCAACTGTTTCAATAGTTAACTGGAAGCAAGAGTTAACCAAAAGTCCTGGTGGATTAACAGTTGTCATTCAAATCCAACAACCACTTGGCCAGAGAAAAGATTATCCACCAATAAACCAGGTAAATGAAAAATCAAAGAGATGTATTATAAAGAGGGCTAATGAACTAAAGGTACAAACCTGAAAATATGTAATGCCCAGTAGAAAAAAGAAACAAAAATGAAAGCCTGGTAAACAAATAGTCTAAAGGTTAAAGGAGTCCAAGAAGACATTCTCCACAGTCCCTGTGAATCTACTTGCCCATCCTCCCTGACAAGCTGGTCATATTGAATGAAGGCTAGGCAGGGAAAGATCCCATACTTTTAATAGCACAGTTTAGTGGCAAGAACAGATAAATCACATATTTCTATAGACAAATTAACCAATAATTTTTGCATAATAAAACATTTTCATCTTATCAGTTGTGATTTTATTAAATATCCATAGGGATAAGTCACCTTTTCAATATAAACCTCACCTTACAAAACAAAAAACTAGTGCACGCTTACCTCAACTGTCTCAACTGTCCACTCATCTACTTGCTCTTTTTCACCACTGCTGAACTGTGTTTCTGCCATAAATTGTCTATTTACATACTGCAAAGCAAAGTAAATGTTTAAGAATGCTATATGAAAAGGCACAAAAGGCGTAAAGACCCCAAACTGAGCCCACGATCATCATGAGTCAATTGTGTCTCCTATAGGGAGTCTACTGAGCAGGGTAGAACTGCCCTTATGGGTTTCCAAGATTATAAGTAACTCTTTGCAGGAACAGAAAGCTTAACCATTCTCCCACAGAATGAAAAGTGATTTCAAACTGCTGCCTATGTGGTTAGCACCCACTGTACCACCAGGGCACCTATGAAGGGAAATGTAGCATTAAATACACATACCTCTGTTGATTCAACTTCATTCTGTTCAGTGTACTCCTCTGCTGGCTCAGGTTCTGAGGTAACATATGGCACAGAAGTGTAAACAATGTTTTTAAAGTGGAAAATTCAACTTAATGACTCCAAATGAGTAAGTACACAATTGGAACAAATTTACAAAGAGCTGACAGTAAATTTTATTATGCTGACCTGACAGTAGATTTCCTTTTTATTTACTTCAGAATAAAGTTGTTTCAACAGTAATTTTGCAACAGATAAATGCAAAGCAAGTTACTAAGTTAAAACCTCTGTCTAGTATAGAAACACATAGATTAAAAGTGGTAAAAAGGACTAAAAAAGACTAAAGTTTATGTACACCCTAAGTACCAGTTATATCTGATTTTCCTAATTTTCTATTTTTAAAAGTGCTTACCATGTCCCAGGTACTATCTACACTGTAAATAGAATGTAAATCCTATGAGAAAGCAGCTTTTATCCTTAGGCACAGAGAGGTTTCTACCCAAATTTACAGAGCTTGTAGGTAGTGGAGTCGAGACTTGAATCCAAAGTTTGATAAGGGAACCCATACCTTTTTTTCACCCCGTTATAAATTTATGTTCCACAAATGCTTCCACCGAAGCTAGTATTGTTTTTCATCAACTTGAGAGTACAGTAACATAAAAGTACTCAGGAAAATGCCAATGTCTGTGTTCACATAGTGATAGGTGAAGATCCCTTGTTATTTCCCCCAAAGCATACACTGGCAAGGCAAGAGTAAGTGCATGCAGTCACACATCTACTTGGAAAGCCTTACAACAAACAACTGGCCTCCACGAATACTCGAAGACCAGGAAGAGAATACCTCTGAGAATTAATCTTTTTGTTCTACCTTAACATATTTTAACATATTTAAAATTTCTTTTAAAACCTGAGTATACATATGTAATAACTATGACTACTACAGCTTAAACTCAAGGCAAGAAGAGTAAAACCAAGCTTGTAAACTCACCAGCTTCAGCTCCCTGCTCTTCAATTGCGGGTGCTGAGGCAGCCTCCTCTTCCTCACACAACCCATTTTGGTGGTTGTGAGTACTATCAAAGTAGTTTGACTGAAAAACCCGCTCAACAATTTCCTTTAGTGCTTTATCTAAAAATTAAGGGCAAGTTATGTTAGTTTACAACAGATTGAGCATTCTAACCAAAAACAAAACAAACTTCTTTACAGGAATAGAAAGCCTGTTTTTCTCCCTCACATTCACAACAGTAATATGCACATTAATGGCGTATATCTAGTAACAAATTCCAAAATTTGAGGCGAGAGTAATGTTGGCTGATGGCTGAGGTTATGTGCCAACCGGGTGCACCATGACTCTTAGTAGTTTGACAGTGATGTAATGATGTAATATGGCAGCTACATAATAATTTACACAAAATATACAAACATGTAGGAAAGAAACACTAAAAGGAAATAAACCAAAACGCAAACAATAGATGAATTTCTACTTTAACATTTTAATGACCATTACTACAAAGTAAAATCCGTAGTTAAAAAGTCAAAGTACCAATGATACTCACAGGTTGTTCCACAGACAGATTTTTCCTTCCCCTCCAGCAGGTCCCACAGGTGAACTGAGGCATGCTCATATTGCTCATTCAATCTTATAAAAGTAATCATATAATTATCTTTTTAGTTGTCAACTTAAAACTATACTTAATCAATTTCTATTTTCAAATATGCCTATACCTTAAGCTCATGTCTCGTTCAGGGTCCACTAACTTGTAGAAATCATCCAACAAGGTCAATTCCTCTTCAGATAATATCGGCACGCCATTCAAACCTTGCTTCAAGTCAGTTCGTATTTCCTCATCTCCCAATTTGTCCAAAACATACTGCAGCTCAAGCACAGTTTTTAAACGTTTCTGCTCTGCTTCTTCTCGCATAAGCTGCTCTCGACGTGCTGTCTTCTTTATTGTTTTCTGAATCTTAAAAAAAAAAGAATATGAACACAAGACACAGAAGTGAGTTTTAGAAAACAGCCTTTAAGTTCAATTTCAAATACAGCATTACTAAATAAGACAAACTTCAAGTGAGGTATGGTCCTAATAGATTAGTCCCAAATTACAAATTACAAAAAGGATGGGCCCTTTTATGCAGTTGTCAAAAAGTCAGATCACCTCACTCCCTTGACGATACTACTACTGAAATGTTATCATTGAAACCAAATTTCTGGTCTTGCTTCGAAAATAATATAGCAGACACATAGTATAAGGGAGTGGATACATGTAGAGATGACATGACTATGAGCTATGGTACATTGGGAGTTCATTATATTCTTTGCTCTAGTTTGGAGATTTAAAATTGAAATTTAAAATTGATTTTTAAATTTAAAATTGACATTTCCCTAACAGAACAAAACCTTTTATAAACGTTTATTTCCAAGTCCCATATACGCTAAATTTAACAAGGAAACTCATCACAGCCACAACAGGAGCATAGCTGTACTTATATCACCCTCGGTGGAATATGATCCAAAGTTTTAACTTTAGTACATAATACTGACTCTCAAGGAGATGCTACTACACTTCTCCTCCAAGTCTACGTCTATAATTATGCAAGTATTCCTTCATGTTGGAAAGTTTTTAGTAGTCTGGTGGTATAGTGGTTACACACTGGGCAGCGATTAACATCGTCGGCAGCTGAAAACCAGCTCCTATGCAGGACAAAGACTGGGTTTTCTACTCCACTAAACAGTCTCAGAAACTCAAGAGGGGGGAGAGGGTTACTATGAGTCAGCATTAACTCAATGGCAGTGGGTTTGGTTATATTTTTGGTTTGAGAGTTACTATAAAACTGATTTACTTGGAAGAAAAAAAAAGAAGAGTGGGGGGGGGGGGGATGCTGGAAACAGACGGTGCCAACAAAAGAATGTAAGAGCATTAGCCAAACTCAAAGTCATTTCTCACCTACTCTCTACATCAGGGAGCATGGAGAGGGAAAAGTCAGTCCTTTCAATAATCAAGGAAGTTTCCCCTCCCACTTTCTCCCTTATCTCAAAAAGGAAATGCGGACAGTACTGACCCATCACAAGGATTGTAAACAATGCCACAGAACAATCTGTGTCTTGGGAAAACAAATTGGCTATGCAAACTTTTACCTGAAGCATAAAACAAGCACACAAAAAAAATTAAGAAAGGTTTTACTCAGGGGGCAATGAGTTTGTTAACAGTGGTAGAATAATTTGGAAAAGGATTTCATTAATGGTTGTACAACACAACAAGTCAAGTATAATCCATGGCACTGAATTATACATTGAATTGGAGAATTATTTTGTTGTATATATCTTTGCCACTATTTAAAAAATAATTACATGAATAACAGTGAGTACAAGAAAAAGTTCTAAAATTGACTGTGGTAGTGATTAAATAAATCTTCTTGACATGACTGAACTATTGAATTGTATGATATCGAATTGTATGATGTGCCAATAAAAAATGTTTTAAAAACAAATAAAAAACGAAGAAAGCCACTTCAGAGGAAATGCACATTTCCTCTATGCAGGGAATGAGGTAAATAAAGCCTCTTTGTCTCTCACTGGCATCAAGTCCATGCTGGCTCATAATGACCCTCCAGGACAGGGAAGAACTGCCCTTCTGAGTTTCCCAGATTAACGAACTCTTTACAAGAGTAGAAAGCCAAGACTCTCTCCCTAGAAGCTACTGGTGGTTTCAAACTGCTGACCTTGTGGTTAGCCACCCAATAAGTAATCACTACACTACCAGGGCTCCTAGATAAAGTACAGAAAAAAATTAATTAGAGCAAAGTTGAAGACACTCTACAGCTAACAACTGCCAAAAAGATCCAGAAAAAGATTGTTTAGAACAATAATAAAATAGACATAAAAGATATCAATAATTCCATGTGTAGTAATAGTGGCATCAAAATTAGATGCTATATTTAGTTGTACACCAATTTTAACTTCCTATGACCCAAATTTTAAAATAAAGAAACTGGGTATGACGTATTAAGCCTGAGGCTCTGGCCTAATTTGTTAAGTGGAACAAATCCCTACCTGTATGTAAATTAAATTTCCTTTTCTCCATTTTCAGGTATATCATCAAAGTTTTCCATCTTTAATCAAATATAATAAGTAATGATAATATTAAGTACTTGAAATATTACAAACAAAATTGTTCTACGCACAATCTTATGAGAGTGGCACTATTACTATTACCACTTTATACAGATTAGAAAACTAAGATATTAAAATTTCCCAATAAGTAAAAGTGGCAGAATCAGGACTTTAACCTAAGCAGTCTGGTTCCTACGTCAGAACTGCTTAAACAAGCATTGTATTTTCTCTCAGACACTTCAATCAAGACTAAAAAGAGCCCCCGGTGGCATCAGTTTAAGTCCTCTGCTAACCGAAAGGATGGCATTTTAAAACCACCCAGGGACTTCACAGCACAAAGATCTAGCAGCCTCCTTCTATACAGATTTCAGCCCCTAGGAGTTGAAATTGGATCATTTGCATCTAATACTATTATTTCTGAGCACAACTTTTCAACAAATGGTTGGATATTGTTTATAATTTTCATCATATTCATCAAAGGCTTGTCACTTCAAGTTTTCTGGGAAAAACTCACCTCTGTTAAGATTAAAGAGTTAATAAGGAAAAGAGTATTGGTGCCACATTCCTCAAAACTCCTTATGGAGTGGTCACCAATTATACAAATAAGCCAAAGATTACATAGACAATAAATCCCCCTCAGGTTATAGATATATTTGTACAGCTAATTTTTAAAATCTGTGATCTTTTAGTGTAACTATTATACATTTCTCTATTATCTGAAACACCACCCTTTTAAAAGACACTTTTCAAGTGCTACATTAAGTCTTACGGAATTGGAATACATCTCAAAGTGAGCACTGAGTCCAGTGCTCACTTTGCTGGTAATTTAACTGAGTTCCAGAATGCTTATCAATGGTAACGCTAAGACCAAAACCCAAGAAAACATTTACCTTACCCCAATTTTTTACATTGCATATGCATATACAATTTTTTTACTTACATCTTGACTTAATGCCATGAAACTCCTCTGTAATTCTTTTGCAAATTCCAAATTGTTCGTAACTTCCTGGTACTTAGATACCGCGTCCTAAGTTGACAAAGATAGAACCCAATAATATAGTGAGCACAACCACAAAATTAGAAATAGGCATAAAATCCTTTTAAATATACAACATCTTTACCAGCTGATCTTGATTAAGCCTTTCCCCTTTGTTCATTCGTTCCTGGTAATCATCAAGCTTGCCCTATTTTTAAAAGAAAAGAAAATTATATCCCATAAGGAAGATATGCACTAGTACATGCTTAAATGGCAAAACTCTTAAAGTCCTCCTTAAATTTGTCTCAATTCTTTAAAAATACTTTCTAAATATAGTTGTTAGCACATGAAAGTGCCTCATTTTAACTGATAAGCCAAGAAATTAATTTTAATAGTCATGCATTACTTAAGTCCTCTACACATTCTGTGAAACTGGATGTCACAATTTAGATGTTATATGAAATTGCCTAAAATCTCAAGCAACAGCATTCATGCCTTTTCTACTTTTACGTTGCTCAATAACCTTTTGTTTCATTTCCAAATCCATACATATATGTCCCTTGCTGCTATTGGTAGCACCAGTTTTACTGCTTTTGGGAACTATGATGCACTTCATGGTAATGTTTTCAAAAGCAAATAGAACAGAAACAGCACTACAATACTAAAAAATGTATGATGCACCAAACGGAACTTGGTTGCCTCTCAAGTGGAAGCACACACAATAAACATAAAAGTTCACATAATACATATAAACCAGTAGCAAAGACTCTTATCAAGACTATTAAGGTATATGTACCATAGGTTGTACATGTAGCATACACCTGACATCACAATCACTTAGTATACAAGAGTCATGAGATGCACATGTGGTACGTGAAAAGCTGCATTCACCACATCCTGTTCTCCAACTAGGGTTTGTTAAATATATTGTAAATTCACAGCACACCACGGATGCAGCTGGATACTGCCTGAAAGGATGTTATGCAGCACCTCACTGTACCTTAATCATGCTGAATGAACCAAATATTGTAAATACTGCCTATTCCTTAGGTGTCCCAAACTAGATATGCATCAAATGGGTAATAAATAGTTCCCACGTACGTAGGTGGGGCTCACAACTTGTTTAGAATCCTGCTTATAAGCAGTGAGCCTATCAGGTATTTGCAAAGTGGTAAATTTTATTCACAGAAGTAAATAAGCACTAACTTTTAATTAACCTGAGAGAAACCTAAAGGGGAATCCATTGAAAGATAAGCAAAACACAAGATGAAACAGCACTAGCTTTGCACAACTTAAGTTTTCTAGAATTCTGCCTCCCTAAAGAGGAAAAAGATGGGGCTACAGCATCAAACGGGGCAGCAGTTCTAACCCTTCCCTATAGGGTAGCCATGAACTAGAACTGACTCAATGGCAAGGAGTTCTCAGGCCCTAAGACACAAGAAAATTCATGTGAACAGGTGACAGAAGAGTTTGTCCTGAGTAAAAGTACAGGCATTTTGTCTTTGATACTCTTCATCCAATATTCTTGAACAGTATGAGATACTTGCAGGATACAACCTCTTGGGGTTGTCATGTTACAAAAAGGCCACTAGTAATGAGATCTGTGAGTGCCTGAATCCATCTTCTCAGATGAGGCCACAAGTGACATAGAGCAAAAATCTATCCTACTGTGGCTACTGTGTGTCTGAGTCTCTGACTCATGGTAACTCCATGGCACATTGACACAAAACACTGCCTTTAACTCATGGAATCTGAGCAGAGAAGGATGCTGTTAGCCTAACTCAGTGGGTTTCGATGTGTGATCACCAAGCAGCATTAGCACCAATTGGGAACTTATTAAGACATGTAAACTCTCAGCCCTGAATCAGACCTGTTATCATAAGCTCTAGGGGTAAAGCTCAGTAATTGGACTTTGTCACTATGAGCAATTCCAGGAGCCCTGGTGGCATAGTGTTTATGCATTGGGCTGCAATCCACAAGCCCAATGTTTCAAAAGCACTAGCCACTATGTGGGAGAAAGATGAGGTTTTCTACTCTAATAAAAAGTTAGTCTTAGAAACCCGGAAAAGGGGGTTTAAATGGAGAGAAAATATTTTGAGAAACGATGTACAAATGCGCTTTACACAATTGATGTGTGTATGGATTGGGATAACAGTTGTATGAGCCCCTAATAAAATGTTAAAAAAGAAAAAAGAAAAAAAAAAAAGAAACCCGGAAAACCCACGGAAGCAGTTACCCCGCCCTATGGAGTTGCTCTAGGAGCCCTGGTGGGATAGTGATTCTACTTTGGGCTAAGATCCACAATGCCAGCAGTTAGAAACCACCAGTCTCTCTCCTTGGGAGAAAGACGGGGCTTTCTACTCCGATAGTCTCAGAAACGCAAGAGACAGTTCTACCCTGTCCTATAAAGTCACTATGAGTCAGCATCAACTCAATTGATGGCAGTGAGTTTTTAAGATGGGTGATGTCGCACACACACTTAAAGCTTGAAATTAAGTCCAAAACCTTGCAATCCCCTTATAAAAAGTCCAGCAGAGTCTGGAAATAAATTATTCATTCTCAAGCAAACAAATGATATGATTTAAGACCTTCAAAGAATTACATGGCAGCCTCAACTTGGAAATGTTCTCTGAAGGTTCAGTTTTAAAACAAACCAAACTGAAAACTTGAGTTTCTCAACAGGCTTGTAGGTGTAGTTAACCTATAACTTTTGATATAACATCTATGTCTGGCCTGGACACTCTCTTGGGAGCTCAGGAAAGCAGGAATTGTTCTCCAAGAAGGAAAAGTTCCCACCTCCCATTCACGTTAGTCTTGTATTGATGGTCGAAGCCCCAGTTTCAGAGTACTTACCACTAAACTCAAAGGTACATACCAAAATTTGCACTAGAACAAGAAAAAGCCACATAAGAGAATCAATTGATAGAATTTTCTACTTTCCAAAACAGCTTGCAATCCTGGCTCACTCTAGGATTTTGTGATTAAGAAATGATATCCTGGAGATCCCCTTGCAGAGGAGTCTCGGGGAGGAGATGAGCCAGTCAGGGTGCGATGTAACAATGATGAGAAATACAATCTTCCTCTAGTTCCTAAAGGTTTCCTCCCCACTCCCACTACCATGACTCGAATTCGATCTTGCAAGTCTGACTAGACCAGAAGAGGTACACTGGTACAGACAGGAACTGAAAATACAGGGAACCCAGGACGGATGAGCCCTATAGGACCAGTGGTGTGAGTGGCAAAACAGGGAGGGTAAAGGGAGAATGGGTAGGAAAGAGGGAACCGTTTACATGGAACTGTGTGTGATCTCCTCCCTGGGGGACAGACAACCTAAAAGTGGGTGAAGGGAGACGTCAGACAGGGCAAGATATGACAAAATACCCATTTATAAACTATCAAGGGCTCATGCGGGAGAGGGGAGCGGGGAGGGATGGGAAAAATGAGGAACTAATGTCGGGGGTTTAAATGGAGAGAAAATGTTTTGAGAAACGATATACAAATGCGCTTTACACAATTGATATGTGTATGGATTGGGATAACAGTTGTATGAGCCCCTAATAAAATGTTAAAAAATAAAAATTAAAAAAAAAAAAAAAAGAAATGATATCTACACTGGTCCCATCACTGAAAAAGCAGGAGATAAATGACATTATTCTAATTGGTTGTATCTCTATCATCACCATCTATTCAATTGGCTTCAATAAATCCACCAAACCCAGTGCCATTGAGTCAGCTGACTCATAAAAACTCCACAGGACAAAACACAACCTGTCCCAAGGCGGTAACTCTTTACTAAAGCAAACTGCCACATCTTTCTCTCATGGAGCAGCTACCTGGCTCAAACTGCTGACCATTTGGTTAGCAGCAGAGGGCTTAACCACTGTATCACCAGGGTTCCTTAAATTAAGTCTAGCAAGTAGAAAGTTGTCCTTTGCAAGATAAATTAATTCAATATAACTAAAAGGACATGCTTATCACACTGACAGATCTAAGATTAACCCCCAACAAAAACAAAGGGAAGGCAAATATTTCCCTATGGAATTTTGTCTTTCCCTTAACAGCCCAACACATAGAAGTTCATCCCTACACACACACACACACACACACACACACACACACACACACACGGCTGCCTAACACATGTTGTTAGCGGTCAATCCAGCCCTATGTGCAACAAAATCAAGCAACGTTATGTTTAAGCCCATGGTTGCCATCCATCTTACTGAGGGGCTTCTTTTTCAGGGACCTTCGTTTGTTCGGTTTTTTACCAAGTAGAGCAGTCATTTACTTACACAATTCACATGTAAATGATTACTTAGTGTCTTAGGGTTTTTTGTAAGAGAATGGAATTTTCCCTAGCACAAAAAAGTACCAGAGCTGGTCTGGTACTTTTACTGACATTACTGATAAAATCAACCTACCACTCTCATGAGGAAAAGTCAAAAATATTTCTGAGGGCTCCCAGTTCATTCATGCACTTTGATTACAAAGAAAACATGTTTAAACAGACCCCTGTAATCAGTGGATGGCTGCAGACAAGTTTTCAGCAATTCTACCATCTTATGTCTCATCAGAGTGCCGCCTTCAAAAAAGGTCCCCATCTAGTTTCCTAGGGGATCCAGTGAAATTCAAGGCACAGAGGTCACATCAGAAGGTTATGGTAACTTTTGGGGGGAGATTCAAAAGAATTAACAGAATTTCTCCAAAAACGTGGGGCAATCATAGGAACTAATTAGGAAGTGATGATTGTAAGATGGAGCGCTGCATTGTTGAGTAAAGCTGAATAATTTCTTTTCTATCATGACAATGCACTTACTTTCTTCCCATTTCACTGGAAAACGTTTTTATCCTAAACCCCTTCAGACTTCCTTTTGTTCTGCAAATTCAAAGAACACCTAAAAGGAACATTAACTGAATCCCTTAAGGATGTGAATACTGCCGTTTTGACCTGGCATAAATCAAAGAGCACAAAATTGGGGAGTCACTTCTTTCACAAGCATGTAGACTTCAGAAATACACAGATCTAGGAGGAGGGTATGTTGAAAAGCAATAGTTTCATATTTTGACATAATTTCTAGGATTTTACGCATGCACGTGCACGCACACACACAGCCATCAAACTTTATCTTTTGCCCCTGGATCTTCTGGCGGTGTCAAACTGCTGATTTTGCAGTTAGCGGCCCAGTGTGTAACCCACTACACTACCAGGGCTCCTTCATTCCTGTCATATTCTATACTTTTGAAATAAATCCAAATAAAGTTAACTATCGAAGTATACTAAAAACACATATAGCACCAATCATGAACCAGACGAAAATCAGGCTGTTTCCAAGATTACCCAGTCTTTGAAGGGGACCACAGCATAAAATTAACTACTATATACCTGTTGTAGGCCATTTTTTCAAGAGGAAACGTGGAAGTTAAATAAATAAGCTGCTTAAGGTCACACATTCCAAGGTATGTTTTGTGACTCAACACCTTCCTCCCTAATAACGCCACTCTGGATTCCTGCCACCACTGCTCCATTCATATTCTGCCTGTGCTGCTGCTTTCCTTCCTCCAGGCAGTGTGATTATATCGTACCGCTGAATCAAGATACAGCTAGGTCTCCCATTCTTCCCAGATTCTTCGAACACCAAAGTTACTTCAATGAAATTCCACAATGCTCTGACATAGCCAAAAGTTATCTTACTGGTGTCTTCCTTCCTGATTCTTGGCTCAACAAATTCCATTAAATGACTTGAAAACAACCTTTAAAGTGACAAAGCTAAGAAAGGCACAGCAAATATATATATACACTCTTCAAATAAATTATACAAAGCCAGACCAGTCGAGTTGGAGACAACCTATAAAATCATGCCTATCTAAGAAAGTACACAAATCTTAAGTTGGAATCAACTTGATGGCAATGTGTTTAAAGCTTAAACGACTAAACTGAGCCACAATACCTAAAATGAAGCATAAAATAACAAAAGGATTAAGAGCACTTAGTTGTAAATTACTGTCTCTTACCCATTTCTAGAGTGCAAAAAGAACCTGCAGAAGCATTTTTTTGCTCCTCCTCTACATCCCACACTTTCTATTTTTCCCAGGTTACGTATGTCTACATTCCACTCTTCATCCAGAAACGTGAACTCCAACTTCGCATAGCTACCTGCCTCATTTACCCTGACTTTATCCATTGAGACTTAGCTGTTAGGTGCCCTTGAGTTGGTTCCAACGCAGTGACTGTACAACTTGCTTGAGCCCATTTGTTGAGCCACTGTGCCAATCTATCTCATGGAAGGTCTTTCCTCTTCTTTTCATTCCAAACATGATGGGTGTCTTTTTCTAAGCTTATAACTTTCATATAGAACAGGTAATAAACAAAAATACTTATTTTAAAAAGGCAGAAAGAATGCAGAAAAATCCACACGATTTGTATCCACTACCTTTAAACACTGGAAGCAGATATTAGACTGCGTAAGTAAGTACTGAACAATCAGGTGGGGGGGGTCTTTTAACATCATGCCATCTTCATCAGGTACTAGGAAAATAAGTAGAGCAGGAACAATGTTTGTCATAAATGCTTGATTTGTAAACACTAAGAATAGTCAAGTTCTACAGAATAGCAAAAAGGTACCAGATTAGATGTAATCTAAGTTTCACATTATAAGGTAAGCGTTCGACATTTAAAAAGAAACAAGAAAAGAGATTATCCAGTAAAAAGCTGTATGAAGTTATGTATAAATGAAAGCAACTGAATCTCATTGAAGAGTTTTAGCACTGCTTACTTTGAACTAAATTCTTAAAAAGACTAAAGCTGTGCATTCAAATGATCAGAGATCATCTTAAATGGCATTAAAAAAATTACTTATTTTTAAAAAGCTACTCATTAGAATGAGTCTTTATAAACGGAATTGTTTTATAGTCTTTAGAGTTCAACACAAAAGGGCACAAAATAAAATGTAATTTAAAATGCAAACCAAAAGGAATCTTCCATTATTAAAGTTTATTTCCGTTACTTTGTTAGGATAATAGCACGGAGGTGGATGCAATGCAATTAATTTACAATGGTTCTGGTACCAGGAGCTGTCTGTTCTGCTGTCAACTTTCTAGAAGTGTTGCTTTAAAACTCCAAGACCAAACTCACTGCTATTGAGTCAGTTTCGACTCGACGTGATCTTACAGAACAGGGTTTCCAAGTACGACACAGGAATAGGAAGCTTCACCTTTCTCCAGGAGAGCGGTTAGGACTTTTAACCTGCTGATCTGGCTGCTAGCAGCCCAATGCAATAAACCACTGTAACACCAGCATTCCCAGATACAGCTTGCTTACACTACCCTAATTTTAAAAACAGATCATGCCACTAGCCTCATCAACTTTGCTTCCTTCAAAATACAAAAACAGCATGTCAGGGAAATTCTATTTTCAAAAATAACATTTCAAGTAAAGCTATATACACTATTCCCCCTTTCATGGATTAATCCATTTTAGAGTTTTGTTGGGAAAGTGCAAGTATTTCTATGTAATAATTTAGTCAAAACAAAATATTTATCATATACAGTATGGATGGTACAGTGATGTTACTAATAGTCCTCACCTAAAAACTTACCACTACATTAAAAAAAAAAAAAAAAGTAACGTAAGCACAGAAAGACACACAAAAACATCAAGTTTGGACAATAGGTAATACAGGAAGTTAAAGGAAGTAGACACTACTTTAGGTGACCGTGGCCAAGAAACACAATCTTCCTCTCCTTTCTCAGGAAGAGTGAGTTTTCAACTCTGCCCATCAGTGTCTCTTTCACGCACGCTTTTATACTTAAATTTTATCCAACAGCAGCACTAGTACAGCGAGTGGGAGAAAGAAAAGATAGGAATTAAAGTCAAGAAATGTTGGCTGAACTTCCCTTTACTACCCCACATATATTCTCTACCGCATAGGTGGCATTGATTTACTCTGTAAAAAGAAATCAACATTGAAAAAGACAGAAATCTGGATATAAAAATTAAGATGGGAAGTCTGTCACACCCCCTCCCCTTTCCTTTACTGTTAATGCATTTCCAAAATTTTTCTGGCATATGACATCCTAAACTTGAATAGAAACTAAGACTTATTTGGAGCTAACCTAAACATAAAGAAAAACATTCAGTTTAATTTCATTACAAGACATGGACTAATGTTCCAAAAACACCTAGCAAAAAGGGACTTTTCTTGACTGCTATACTCTCAGGGCCATAACCTGGAGACTCAGCACACAGTTTAACCAGACACTAAAAAGGAAGGATGGAAAACGGTTTTTCCTTGGCATTCAATTGACTTTCTAAAATATAGGGCTTGAAGCAAAGTCTTTACTTGGCTCAACATGATGAGCTTAAACATGGAAATTACATTCATGTTGAAGAGTATTAAAAATTCTAATGATTCCTGTAAACTATTATGAGACCTTGGATATCACCCACTCAACATGCACCATTATTACACGAGCATCTCAATGTCCTGTTCTGTAAGCTGAAATGCACTAAATAGGCTAAGATGCCTTTAAGCTCTTATGTCTTGAACCCTTTAACATATGGCAATAAAATTAAGGTCATGATAAAATTGTTATATTCAACCTTTCATAAATTTTATAAAAAAGAACGAATCATCTAGCCTTAAATTAACTAAGATATATAAAATAATGGTAAATCATGCCTATCTGTAAGTCACACCAAGTATTTGCTAATTCAAATAAGATATTTATGATTTGTCCATGTTAAAACCAGCCACTCAAAAACACAACCATCCTTTTTTTAATACTTAGGAATTTACTCATACTAGAGCAAAAGCTGAGTACATCTCATGAGAGAATTGTTAGTTCTCATTAATTAAACAATTCATAGATTGACTTTGTTAAATTCAGATTTTAACTACTACTCCGTCTTCCCCGCGAACACCACACAGCCCAAGAAAGCACATTAAGCATTATAGGCTTTCTCCCCCACGACAAGGTGAACTCAAAACAAAGTAATCACGTCCTCTGCAATGCAGAGAAAGAGTTCTTGCAGTCAATGGGAAAACTAGCATATTAGCGATCTTAAATGTTAAAGAAAACCTTCAGATGCTACCTCCCCACAAGATTTACTGTTATGAAAGTTAAAATTTTTTATTTATATTTCTTAACACAAATTCTGCACAATAGCAACAATGACTATTACAAGTCAAGGCACACTGCAATGCTCTGGAAAGAACACACAATAGCCTCCTCCCACAACAATAGCCTCCTCCCACAATGACAGCAGCCTTTTTCAAAAGCGGATGTCTGAAGTGACCAGTATGAAGAACAGAAGATTTAAAGGGAGCACTATGACAAGGTACTACAGTACAGCTTTGGTGATCAAAGTTCTGGTCAAGCATTAGTTGCAAAGCTGTCAGGCTGTTTTGTTTTTTTGAAGGAAAAGAACACTGGCTCATCTTTTACCTACATTAAGAAACTAGAATCTAAACTCATACACTTGGTGTATACCAAAGAGTAATTTTAAATTCCACCCATTAAAAGCATCTTTTTAGTCTTCATCAAAACCAACTCTATCTTACAACTTCAAATTAGGTCTTTTTAGATAAATTAGTTTTCAAAGATCATCTTGCATAGCCTAATTCTGTACTAACTGATGAAGAAAACTAAACAATTGTACAATGCAAAACTTTTAATCAGTCTAATTTTTGTAAATGGGAATTTTACACTTTAACTGCATTTCTCTTTGCTAAACATACCCCTGTAGTTTTTTATAGACACAAACTTCAAAAACCACCAAGCTACTTACTACTGTTGTGTTACATAATAGGGTATTTACATGTTAAGCACGCATTCTCAACTTTAATGTCTAGCTTCCCCTTTCGAAGTCCAAATTGTGCAAAAATTAAAAAATAACTTTTTCTAAAAGGAAACTGCTTCAATTATCTGTCTTATTCAAAGGCATTGTACATACCTGTCAACTAGTCATTTTTGGCAAGATATTTTAGTAACCAGGGAAAAGGCGTTTGATCCAGATGATTCCAATACAATATGTCAAGATTGAAATATAGCTCAAATGTTCAGACTTCAGGAAAAAGAAATCTAGTGGTAAATGGTATCTTACTTTTACTCTATTTGTTCCTAAAAGGTCCCAGACTGGTTTGTAAAGCAAACTTAAGGTTTAGAATTAGAACTGTTCACTACCTACTAAGAAATTAATGGTACACCTCTGCAGATTGAAAAATTAAAGACGAAATGTGCTTAAAGGAGGAAAATCCAAATGCCTTGATAAGTACTACTTCTCAATAAGTGAAAGTTTTAATAAAGCTAGTACTGCCAATGTATTGAACAGGTAGGTTTATCAAGATACCTCACCTGTTACTTGAACTTTTCCCTGTTATCTATCAAGCAAAAAATAAATTACATTTGGGCAATATGAAATCTCCATCAGTCAATCATCTGTGTAATAATTAGATTATTTCCTCTAAGACTGGTGGCAAGGTTGTCACCAGATAGAGCTACATAAGCTTATAAACTGGAGTGAACTATCATAGTTGAAGCCCTTATAAGACTTACAAAGTATTTTTCCAGACCCACTAGAACCCAATAGTCATCACACAATTAAAGTACCTACAAATCAGTGCTTGATTCTAATAAATGTTTAAATTAAAACATCTATACTCAAAGGATATTAATTTGTATTTTCTGATGCCTATTCCAGAAGAAAATGGAGTTTTCCTAGAAATTCTGAAAAACATTCAAGCACAAACTAGACTGACAGAATTGTTTCTTGCATTAAGAGACGTTTTAAATACCTAAGTTGGTCTAAATTCCAACAGGATGAGCAAAAACTAAACCACATGACATGACTTAGAAGATAACTGGCCTTAGGCATGCTTACTAGTCTATTTGAATGTAGTTACTACTTCAATGCTAAACATAATTTTGTGTTGTACTGTTATTTTGAAATCCGTTATTCAAAATCACATAACAAAAGCATGCTTATTAACATAAAGGATTGGCAAAAGTGAGACATCTCATAATTTGCTAATCTCTCAATTTTAAATAAAGTCCATGAGATCCAAATAGAAATCTCATGGTCCAATACTGAAGTACCATATATAAACGTTTGTTTTGAAAACTCTTCAAAAATGTGTAAGAACTCAATTAAAAAGCAATTATATTATCACCAGCTATCAATTTATTTCCCATAGACCAAATTTTGTCGGCGTCACTAAGCTCAACATCTCAAGTAACGTTATTAGGTGGCTATGATAAACCAGGACTTAAAATCTTGACTTCTCCAAAATTCAATCTATGATGGTAAGTATGAGGCAAGCGTTACTTGGTCTTATCAAGAGTGGGTTTTTTTAATGGTAAAAATTAACATGAATTCAAATGTCTAACTTCCCCTTTTTGTCTCCACTCCCCCCAGCCCTCTCAAGGTGGAGTTATTCGCTGAGCCTTTCACCCCCCAGCCCCTATGCGCAGACCTACAGACGCAAGTCTAAGGGAGGGCACCCCGCTCGGTGCGGACCGCACGGAACAAAGGGCCGTCCTTTTAAGATGAACCTCACGGTGTGTCCCAGAATGACTTAAACTTTGATTGAAAAAACACTGTGGGTGTGGCTCGATTTGGGGGGAGGGGGCCGAAGGGAGCCTGGGGCGGCTGCCGGCCCCAGCCCTCCCCCCCTGCTTTCGCT
>NW_022103958.1:17812583-17820641 GCF_000313985.2 Echinops telfairi
GCGGACCGGGGCAGGTCGCCTTCCGAGGCAGGGACAGGAAGGGAAAGGTCGCGGCTCGGCGGCCGAGAAGGGCACTAGAAATGGCCGGGGTGAGGGGTCACTTGGGGAGCAAGCCCCTCGCGAAGGTCCAGCCGATCCAGAGGTAAAGGGCACTCGGGCGCGGCGGCCCTCTTCCCTTTCGGCGCCTTGGTCCGGGGTGGCGCTCACCGTGCGCGAGCAGAAGCCGCTGGAGTTCCCGAGTGGGCGGCTGAGGGGGCACGGGCGGCGGTGCGGTGCGTTCTGGGCTGGGTTATGCGCTCCGAGGGCGCAGGCCGCTTCGCCCGGTCCCCGCTGCACCGAGAGCCGCTGCTAGTGAGGCGGAGAGCCGCGAGCGGGAGGGACTTAGCCAGCCCTCTGAGGCCGAGGGGGCGGGAGGAGCAGCTGGCGGGGCCCTTCGTGGCCGCCGGGGCTGCCCGGCGCGAACGCCTGCTGGCAGGCGCACGCCCGGCCTCTGTCCTGCGGAGCCCCTTCCGCTGCTTGGGTGGGCTGTGCAAGTCCTCGCAGGTCTGGTGGCCCCGCCGAGACGGAAGGAGCAGCGCCTCCATTTTTCCCCCCTAAATTCGATGCGAGGGTCCTTCAGGCGAAGTTGCGTGATGCCCAAATGGGGGACAATAGGTGTCAAGCAGCTGGATTTGGAATTGGCGACTGCTCTGTGAAGCACCCTTTTTTGGGTTGGGCTGGGGGAGGTGGGAGGGGAAGGGTCAAAGTCTGCAGTAAGGGGTGCGTGGAGTAATCCCAGGCTCTAGAATTCCTTGGGTGCAGCGCAAACTCCCACATCCCAAAAGATTTTTGAAAATACCCGCAGCTGGCCGGTCCTTATCAAAACCGCCTCAGTAACCTAGGAATTCTCTGTAGAATGAGTTGGAATGAGCGTTAGTGACTTTTATAAAGTCTTAGAAATCCCAAGCTCATTAAAAATAACATGACACCTAGGACAGTGTATGTTCAGTAACCAAAAAAACCTATTGCTGTCTGTTGATTGCCTTAATAGCCTGTAGGACGGTAGAAGTTCCCCATAGGGTTTCCAAGGCTGTAAATCTTTTGGTTCGTGTTTTTGTAAATCTTTACAAAAACAGACTGCTACCTCTTTCTCCTGTATTTATTCAATAGGCTTGATTGTTACAAATTACTGGGCTGATTTTTGCCTTTTGTTTTAAATTTACCCAAAACTTGTAAGAGAATGTTGAATGAAAAGTATTCATCTGTATGTTTGTGTGTGTGTGTGTGTACATAAACATTATTTTTCTTCTCCATGAAAATTTTTCCAGTCTTGTAAGTAACCTCCAGATAGGATGTGGACTGTGAGCAGAATATGAGAGGACACGTACTGGCAAAAATGAAGTAAAAGCAATCTAATTAGTGAAAATTCAGCAACATAATATTGTATGACAGCAGTAAATGACCAATTTATCATTTAAATTCCACGAAAAAGATTTTTACAACCGGATTTTACCAGAATTGCTATTCCTTGGGGCATAAAATGAATAATAGTGGTTGGCAACAGTGTATCCTTAGGGAGCGTAGAGAAAAACACACAACAGAAGCCTCTGCCCTCAAATATTTGTTCGCTGCAGTCTTTCCTAATATTTATTGAGCACTTCACAGTGCTAGGGATGGTGGATAAAGTAATATCCCTCTTCTCATGGAGTTTGCCTTCTAAAGGGGGGCAAGAGACAAATGGGAGTGAAGTAGCAGGGACAAGAAAAAAAACAGGATGGTAAGTAAAGGCCTTGCTGCTTGACATTTGCAAGACCAGAAAGTAATGAGAGAAGACCAAGCAATTATCTTTGAAGAATTTTCCAGGTAGAGGGGACACCAAGTGCCAAGATCTGAGATGAGAATGTGCTTGTCAGGCTCAAGGGAACAGCAAGGAGTTCCGTAGAGCTAGGAGATGATCAAAGATGTAAACCAGGACCCATGTTGAAGGGCTGCCTTAAGTACTTCAGCTTTTGCTAAAGTGGATGAGGTAGGAGTCACTGCATACGTAGTGTCCAGCAGAGGAGTCGTCAACGTGTTTTAAATAAATTGCTCTTCTGCTGTTTTTACTGTACAAGTGTACTGGAGGTTGATAAGCGGAAGCTGGGAGACATGATTAGTTGCCTCGAGTCAATTCTGACTCATGAAGCCCCATGTGTACAGAGCAGAACTCCATAGGGTTTTCAAGATTGCGACCTTTTCAGAAACATGCTCAGGGCACTTAGCTATTTGTACCACCCAGTTAGGAGACTACTAAAAGAATTCAGCCCAGGGTGGTGTACCCATGAAGGTGGTGACAAGTATTAGAGTTTTCTATGTGAAATCAGAGTTGATTAAGGTTATTTAGATTTAAGTAATTGCGCGGTGTTTAGCAATGTTCTGAGAATTCTTGGCCTGGGGAATAGAAAATAGGTAAGCCATTGCCCACTGTCATTGAGTCAATTCTGACTCATCATGATCCTATATGGCAGGGCAGAACTGTCCCGTAGGATTTCATAGGCCTTAAATCTTTTTTCTTTCTTTCATAACATCTTCAGTATATTTGAAGCAATTTAGTTTCTAAAACTTTAAAATTACAGTAGTCAGAGAAGAAACGGAATAGAAACAAAAGAGTGATCAGGAGGACTGCATTTTTTGTTTAGTGTAGTTTTTTAAGGATAGATACTTGAAGAACTTAACAGTATATACACACTGCCATACAAAGAACATTAAAATAGTACCCAAAACTCTACAAAACATAAAACCCATCTTTACTTGCTTGAAACTATTGCCCACAGCTAAGTAAGTTTTAAAAGTTGTCTGAAGGCTCACTGTTGTTTTCAAACCAAAGAACTATATTGTTGATTGCGCAATAAGATGATTGATAAGAAAGTCAATAGGTTTAATTTTTAAAATAGCTTTTACAGTATAGCATACTACGTGATGAGAATTCTTGGGGACTAAAGGCATTTCCATTATTAAAAAGAGGTCACCTGTTTTAGTCTTGGAGACTCTATTCCCTCCATTCTACTGGTCCCAAGAATTTCCTTACAGTCAGTTGTGCAACTTTTTAGTTTCTCTACAAATAACTTCATAATTTTTGTTTTAAAAATCATACATTTTAAACTAAAAAAGCACTAATTCCCAATACAGAAGTATAACTTCAATTAGTTTGCTAATGTTAACTTTAATTTTTTTCACAAATATCCAAAACAAAAGGTAAAATGATTTAGATAGCCAGATTTTAAAAGCAGCAGGCAAAAATGGAGGTCTACTCATCTACTTATAATATTTTTAGTTGCCATATAAGGAAACCCATAATAAACCTACTCACATTTATCCCTGATATTTTCTATTTTTTAATGGCCATTTGAAAACTAAAAATTGAAATCTTTGCAGAAGCTGACAGCCTATCATACTCTCCAGCAATAGCTGATAGTTTCAAACTGCTGACTTTGCTCACCTTCCAGTTAGCAGCCCGGTACATCACCCACTACACCACCAGGGCTCCTTCATAGTCCCTAAAAAAACTCCACCTCATAGTGACCCTACAGGGCAGGGTAAAGCTAACCTCTGTGGGTGTCTGAGGCTATAAATCTTTATGGCAGCAAAAGCTTTGTTTTCTCCCATAGAGCAGCTGGGGGTGTTGAACTACTGAGCCTTGTGGTTAGCAGCCCAGCACATAACCCACTACACCACCACTAGGGCTCCTTTCATAATCCCTTAGCTCTTTGCAAGTCCAAGTGAACTCGGGCATCACTTAGAAGTTTGTTAGAAATGCAGATTCTCAGGCTCCACCCCAAACCTACTAAATTAACCTACATTTTCACAATATCTTCTGGTGATATATATATGTTAGAGTTTGAAAAATCACTGTTTGTCTTCAGAACTTGGCCAATGTCTTTGAGATCTGATATGAAATAATCTAGTGGGCAAATTCTCCCGCCCCCTAGAATCAGAAACTAAGAATGGAGCCCAGCTGTGTTTCAACAAGTCTTCAAGAGAAGTCTGATTGATGTGTCCTGGCTTTAGAGAGGTAGTACTGAAAACATCTTGTGATAAGGTGGGCCAAGGAAAGGCAAAAGAGACCTTTCCCTGGCAGATGGCCCTGCATTGGTTATCCTACTGTAAGGATTCGTTGTCAACTAAATTAGGGTTTGTTTTTTTTTTAAGGAAAACAGTTATGAGGGGACCAAGATAGACTAGTCAATCATAACAGAACTTCACATTTTGGTGTCCATTTCACAGCCCGCCAAATTGGGCTAATTTATGGTGCAATAACTCAAAAAATCAATGTTTTCAAAGAGATTGACACACTATATATTGTCCCTTGACTATATGGCCATTTGGTTTTGTAAAAGTCATTTACATATGTTCTGTGATTGGTTCCATGCCACCAGAGAGCAGAGTTGTGTAGTGACAGCATGATCTTGTTAGGTGTCGCCTCATGGTGACAATCAACAACAGAATGAAACACTGCCTGGTCTTGTGCCATGCTCACAGTCATGTCTGAGCTTGAGTCCATTGTTGTAACTACTGTGTCCATCTCCTTGGCGGCGTCTTCTTCTTCACTGACCCTCTTAAGTATGCTGCTGTTCTGGAATGGATTCTTCCTGATGATACCTGTGTAGTGAGGTGAGGTCTCACCATCCTTCTAGGGAGCATTCTTGCTGTTCTTCCAAGACAAATGTGGTTGTTCTGACATGCTTAATATTTTCTCTAACACCATCATTCAAATACATTCATTCTTTTTCAAAATGCCATGGCTTGGATCAAATGCATCTTAGTCCTCAAAGTGGCATCCTTGCTCTTCTACACTTTAAAGAGGCTTTATGCCACCCATTTACCCAATACATCTTTTGACTTCTTGACTTTTGCATCCATGGATGTTGATTATAGATCCAAGTAAAATGAAATCCACCTATGTTAGGTCAGGCTGACTAGAGAAACAAATTCAGAGACGCTCATATTTGTGTAAGAGAGAGCTTTATATCAAGAAGTAATTATATATATAGAAAACATCCCAGCCCAGTCCAACTCAAGCCCAGAAGTCCAATAATAGTCCATAATTCCCTCTTCAGACTCAAGCCATCACATGCAATGATGCAGAGTGCAGGAATATCACAAGCTGGTGGGTGCAAGTTCATGTGGATCCAATCAATGGTGGTGATAATATCTCAGGGCTCTGGCAGCTCTTAGAGTGGCCCTCAAGCAGGAAGGTCAAGGCAGAGAGAGAGAGAGAGAGGCTGACCTCCAGAGAGCTATATATCTTGGTTGTAGCTCCAAGTGAGATCATCAGTCTGTGACTTGATTAACAGGCTAAACACCCCTACACTTTTATATATCTTCAAGCTGACATTAAGTTATGTAACTACCACACCACCAAATGTAGAATACTGTCTGGTCCTCTACAAAAGACGTTTGCCTGCAGAGATTTCCTTTTTCAAGCTTAGTACACATTTCCCATGGCAGTTCAATAGCGAGCTCTGCTCATAGTGTTCATCCAATAGACTAATAATGATGGAGAAGCCAAATCTCTAATATTGTGTATCACTATGCTATCCGGATAGAGTACTCAGAAGTATCTCAAGTTGTCAAATGTTCCAGACAATGGCCAAACAAGTCACATGACCTAGTCCAACCATTAGGGGGTCTGTGGCATTTAGATTTTATGTCAGCTTGCTCTTGTGTGGTGTAATCCAACACATGCCTCCTGGGAGGTGTAGCCTTTTTGTAAATGAGACATTGGGAAGCCCTCTTCTGTCTACCTTTTAGCCTCTCTGTTTGCTAGGACTCTGTGCCTATATCCAGGGACAATCCCACAGGCCACCCAGTCCTGAGAACTGGCAGCACCCTGCCATGTTTCCACTGATCTTGGATCCATAGGACTCTGTACCCACTTGCCTGTGATTTTGCCTGCATTCCATTTCACCTCTCTGTATCATCGGCCTGCAGCTATGTGAGTCCAAAGAGGGCTCTGGCTAGCTAGTAAGGGGCCCTTCTTGATATAAGATTGCTTGTTTAATAAAAAACATTCTTACACATATATGAGTGTCACTGGTTTTGTTTCCCTAGACAACACAGCTTAGCATAGGGCCCAAAGGTGTTAGTCTGTTAAATGCCTCACAGGAAGTGGGAAGAACTAGAAATGTTTAGCGACCAGACCCACCTCTCCTCCTCTTTTTGTAATATGGCGTCTCAACTCCCTGTCTTCTTGGTGTCTGTTCTGCCAAGTCCAGGAAGATCAATACATTAAAGGTAAAGCAGCATTTTTAGGCCAACTTTCTACACAGCTCAAATGCCATGGTCTCAACAAACCAAATTTATCTATTTCCTACTTGACATAAAAGGTCCGTAGTCTATGTGTATGTGAACCTGTAAGTTTTCACCGCCTTTATTTTTTACCTTTTTTTCCTAATCCAAAATCATGAAAGTAGTTTGGAGTTAGTATATCACTGGGGGAGAAAATATTCCCCCATTGGTGAAACAGAATACAACTCTAATTGGAAAGCACTTTCTCCAAAAACCTTGACATTACAGTATTTTAATTCAACCACAGCACTCTGAAGTCCTCAGAGTCACGTGAAGTAATTCTTGGACCACGTAGCCTGATAACTTTGGCAAAAGAATTCCACAACTTTAATTTGAACCACCTAATACCAATGCCAAGTTATTGGTAGCAAAAGAGAGTAACTTCATCTGAATTACTTTACCTATAGCTCTGCTTCAGGTTGAAGCTACAGAAAATTACAAGTCCGTTCATTAGGGAGGGGGAAGCGGGGCGGGAAGGGAAAAATGAGGACCTAATGTCGGGGGTTTAAGTGGAGAGAAAATGTTTTGAGAATGATATACAAATGCGCTTTACATAATTGATGTGTGTATGGATTGCGATAACAGTTGTATGAGCCCCTAATAAAATGTTTAAAAAAAAAAAGATAGAGAGCCGCCCCCCCACAAAAAAGAAAATTACAAGTCCATGAGAGCCAAAACATGGCATGTGCCCCACCTGAAATTACAGACCATCTCAGGAAAATGTTGGCACCTTGAATACTAATGACTCAAAATGTTGTGGAATTGCATCATACCTAAAGAAAGTAAAAGGTTAAAAAAATAAAAGGTCATTGAAAAAATATGAAAGAAAAGACGAAAATGGCTGTTAGAAGACACCCTGAAACTTGCTCTTGAAGGTAGAAAAGCTTCAGTGAGTGGAAGAAGTGATGAAGTAAAAGAGCTAAGCAGAAAACTGAAAAGGGAAGCTCAAGAAGACATGGGAAAGTATTATAATGAAATGCACCAAGACCTGGTATTAGAGAGTCAAAAAGGAAAAGCAACACAGCATATGAAGCTGACAGAACTAAAAAAAAGTCAGGCCTCAAGTTGCAGTGTTTACAGTCAACGGGAGAAATAGGAAATGACACAGGAAGCTCCGAAACAAGATGGAAGTAATATACAGTTGTTATACCAAAAAATTGGTCAACATTCAACCTCTTCAATAAGTAGCATATGACAAACGACAATGGTAATGAAGTCCAGGCGGATTAACAAGCTTCATAGAAAGGAGTCAAGGGGATAAGGAAGGGGGCAGGGGGAGTTCCAGGAATTGATGGATTACCAATTGAAATGTTTCAGCAAACTTTTGTATCGCTGGAAGCATTCACTCATCTATGCGAAGAACTCTAGAAGATACATACCTATCCAACCACTGGAGGAGAGCTACATTTGTGCCCATTCCAAAGAAAGGTAACCCCACAAAATGCAGAAATTATCAAACGTATCACATGCAAGTAAAATTTTGCTGGAGATGACCTTTTTTTAATCATTTTATTAGGGGCTCATACAACTCTCATCACAATCCATACACACATCAATTGTGTAAAGCGCATCTGTACATTCATTGCCCTCATTATTCTCAAAACATTTCCTCTCCACTTAAACCCCCAGCATTAGGTCCTCATTTTTCCCCTCCCTCCCCGCTACCCCCTCCCTCATGAGCCCTTGATAGTTTATAAATTGTTATTTTGTCATATCTTGCCCTGTCCGACGTCTCCCTTCACCCACTTTTCG
>NW_022103958.1:17821536-17825337 GCF_000313985.2 Echinops telfairi
GCCCTCCAATGGGTCTGAGGGACAGTGAACTGGCCCCCTGTTTAAAAAGTTTGAGGACCCCTGGTGTGGATCATACCAAATGATTTTAGGGTACTAAAGAGACCCCAAGACTCAAATATAATTTAAGAAGAACATTTACTAAGTCTTAAACAGGTGGGGTGGGGGGGAAGCCAAAGATACATCATCCAGATGAAGGAGATCATTAGCAGGAAGTAATAATAACTTCTGAGGATTTACAGTCAGGTAGTTATTAATTAGGGCACAGAATTAAGGAAACTGTCACCAATTAATGATTGCAGTTCCATGGACTACAGAATCAGGAATGGGACCAAAATTGGGACATGAGCATATTTAGAAAGAAGAACTTAGAAGATTGGTCCAGGGCTTTCCAACAAGGCAGTTAAGGCATGATTCGTGACTATGTGACTCCTCTCCCAGATGGTGGTCTTCATCAAGGACTCGTGCAGGCAAGCCCCTAAGGGAGCCTGCCTCTCCTTAGGCTGAATGGCCAGGGGCCGAAGTAATCTACTTTTCAGCACACTCTTCCTGAAGTCAAGATTATTCACAGCCCCATCAATAGAAGGCATTCAATTCAGTGGAGGTTTGATCCACATGGAGAATCTGAAAATGGATTTTGTGCTTTCACTATCATTCACAGCCTGCAAACAGGGTGCTCAGAATGTAAGCGCTAATACATACAGAACTATGGTTAACATTGCCAAGAATGGAAATTACGAAGCACTCTGTTATGCTCATATAGGAGCTGTACATAGACCAAGAAACAATTATTTGGAACAAAGCAGGGGGCTACTGACTGGTTTTAAGGATTGCATCCTTTCATTATACTTATTCAATCTGTATACTGAGTAAATAATCAAGAGGATTTGAGCTTAAGTTCCGAGCATCTCATTTGCAGAAGGCTATGGAAAATGAAAGCCCCAAATCCACTATGGAGTCCCCAAGTAAATTAAGCCCCATTGAATTCCTTCTGATCAAGAATGTAGCTAGTCTTGCCCTCAGGCAGAGTGAATTGGAAAATGGATTACTTCCAGCCTTTTCCAGTTAACACAGGGAAGGGCAGTCCCTGAGAGGTTTGCCTGGGTGTATCCTTGATGGACTGGGGACATTACTGGGGTCCTCATAGGAGAATAAGAATTTGAGAGCATCTAATTTTGCTCATGCAGAGCCTGTACATGGATCAAGAGGCAGTTGTGTGAACAGAACAAGAAAATACTGTCTGATTTGAAATCAGGAAAGATGTGTGTCAGGGTTGTATCTTCTCACCATACTTACTCAATTTGTTTGCAGAGCAAATAATCAGAAAAGCTGAGCTATATGAAAAAGAAGAACGAGTTATCAGGATTGGAAAAGAATTCCTCATTCACAATGATAATATTACTCTTAAGAAACAAGTGCACACTTAAGAAAAAAGGAGTATTTTGTAGCAGCACCAGTAGTATGTTTTCCATACTTCGCAAAATACTGTTGTTCTCTATGAGCACTCTTTTTTGTTAGATGCCATCTAGTGCGTTCTGACTCATAGTGACCCTCGGTACAACAGGATGAAATATCACTCAGTCCTGTACCAGCCTCACAGTTGTTCTTATGTTGGAGCCCATTGTTGCAGCCGCTGTGTCAGTCCATCTTGTTGAAGGCCTTCCTTTCCATTGCCCCTCTATTTTACCAAGGATGATGTCCTTTTCCAGACACCAGGCTTTCCTGATAACATAGCCAAAGTATGTGAGATGAAATCTTGCGAACATTCTGGCTAAACTTCCACGACAGTTGTTCTTTTGGCAATGCATGGTTCTTCCAATATTCTTCACCAGCACCATAATTCAAACACACCGATTCTTATTTGGACGTCCTTATTCAATGTCCAACTTTCACATGCATATAAAGCAATGGAAAATACCATGCACCTGAGTCCTCAATGTGACATCCTTGCTTTTCAGCACTTGAAAGAGGTCTTGTGCAGCAGATTTATCCAATACAATCCATTGTTTGATTTCTTGACTGCTACTTCTATGACCATTGATTGTGGATTCAAGTAAAAAGAAATCCTTGACAACTTCAATCTTTTCTCCATTTATCATGATGTGTTTTATTGGTCCAGTGAGCAATGTGAGTTTTCTTTACCTTGAGTAGTAATCTACACTGAAGGCTTCTGTGTTAGTCCAGGTGGACTAGAGAAACATATTTATAGACACTCAAATGTTTATAAGAAAGAGCTTTATATAAAGAGCAATTGTATATTAAGAAAACATCCTAACCTAGTCCAGATCAAGTTCATAAGACCAATGTTAGGCCATATATCTGATACCAGTCTATAAATTCCTCTTCAGACTCACGCAACACATACAATGATGCTGAATGCAGGAAGATCACAGGTCAGGGGTTGGAAAGTCTTGTGGATTCAGTGGCGGTGAAAGTATCTCAGCACTGGTGTGGGTTTCCATGCGGCTCTTCTGGCACTAAGGCTTTGTCTCCATCAGCGTAGCTCCGTGTGGCTTGTCAATGAGAATGTCTCACAGGAAGAGAATGTATCTGGGCCCCAGTGAACTATTTTATCTCCATTGTGCCTCCAAATGAGGTCATCAAGCTGCAACCTGATTGACAGGCTAGACTCCACCCCTTCGCAAATTGACAGGAGATGATGTAGCTACCACAGCTCTGCCCTTGGTCTTCATCAGCAAACGCTTCAAGACTTTCAGCAAGCAATATTATGTCATCTGCATATCCACGAAGGTTGTTAATAAGCCTTCCTCCAATGCTGATACTGCATTCCTCTTCATATAATCCAGTTCCTCTGATGATTTGCTCAGAATACAGATTAAATAAGTATGGTGAGAGGATTCAACCCTGTCACACACTTTTGCTGTTTTGAAGCCGTGTCGTAGTTATCTCCTTGTTCTATTCACACAACTGCCTCTTGAGCCATGCACGGATTCCTCTGGAGCACAATGCAGTGTCCTGGAATCCTCATTCTTCTCAAGACTATCCATAGTTTGTTATGATCCACACGAATCCCTTTTCATAGTCAGTAAAAGCCAAACAAACATCTTTCTGGTACTCTTTGCTTTCAGCCAAGATCCATCTGACATCAGTGACGATATTCCTTGTTCCACATCCTCTTCTGAATCCAGCCTGAATTTCTGGCAGACCCTGTCAGTGTATTGCTGAAACCATTGTTGAAATATCTTCAGCAAAATTTTACTTGCATTTAATATTAATGATACTATTCTATGACTGTTGTATAGCATTCATTCTGTTAGGCCACCTTTCTTTAGAATGGGCACAAGTATGACAAACTGACAGAATTTGGTGGATTGAACACTTAGAAGCTATTTCATCATAGAATTGAAAATATTTTGACTATAGACACAAGTCTTTTCTATAGTTTAAGTGAAAATGTGGGAGACATTGTGGTGTAATGGTTATATGTTGGACTGCTAAACAGAAGGTCAGTAGTTCAAAATTACCAGCTACTCCTCAGGAGATAAATGAGTCTTTCTACTCCCATAAAGAGTTAGAGTCCCCGAAACCCACAAGGGCAGTTCTACCTTGTCTGAGTGGCTTGGGTTAGAGTTGACTCGAGAACAGGGAGTTTGATATTTGGGCAGTGAGCTGTATATTAGATTTGTGTTTCTGTTTCAGTGGTTGTATTAGTCTGGGTACTTTGGAGAAACAAATCCACGGCGACTCAGGTATAAGAGTTTTATGTAAAGAAAAGGTGCATCACGAAAACATCCCAACCCAATGCTGCCCAAGCCCACAAGTCCAACATTAACCCATTAACCC
>NW_022103958.1:17826245-17850081 GCF_000313985.2 Echinops telfairi
TCAGTGGCCAAACTCAACCTGTCTCTTTATTGCTGCATTTCTCCGACTTCCACTCAACAAGTAGATTCAGGTGGTCACCTAGCAAGCATTTCCGCCTGCTCACAGGCTTCCTTTAACATTCAGTCCCAGAGAGGAGTTTTCTTCATGGTTCCAGATTTTTTCCAGCTTCTGACAAAGACTGTGGTGTTAAACGGGGGTGATTTTGTTCCCCTTCTGAAACATCAGGCAGTGTCTGGAGATTTGTGTCGTTGTCTCAACTAGGAAAGGAAGAATGTTCTACTGGTAACTGGTAGGTAGTGGACAAGGATGCCCCATAAGGCACAAGACAACACACTTTGTAGTTTTTAGCTGCAGCTGAGTCAGTATCCAGGCCAAAATATCGGTAGTGCCAAGGTTAAGAAACTGTCCCATCATATGAACAAGAATGTTGTCACTTATTTCATCATTTACAAGTGAAAATAATGGGGCACACTGGCTTTTTTTTTTTAATCTTCAGAAATAAAGTGTGAAAGAACATAAAATTGAACTATGAACTAAAATTTACCAGCATCGGGGAAATAGATCTACATGCATATATTTATAGGTTTGTATTAAGGGAGCAGATGGACATTGGACCTCCACTCAAGGACTTACTCAATGCAAGAACACATTGTTCTATCAAATTGGCATTCCATGATCCACACCTTCCCGACATGATCACTGAAGACAAATGTGTGCATAAGCAAATGTGGTGAAGAAAGCTGACGATGCCTGGCTATCAAAAGATATAGCGTCTGGGGTCTTAAAGGCTTGCAGCTAAACAAGCAGCCATCTACTTCAGATGTATCAAAGCCCACATGGAAGAAGCACACCAGCCTGAGTGACCACGAGGTGTAGAAGGGACCAGGTATCAGACATCAAAGAACAAAAAATCATATCAATGTGTGCCCACCTTCCCGATATGATCACTGAAGATAAATGTATACATAAGCAAATGTGGTGAAGAAAGCTGATAGTGCCTGGCTATCAAAAGATATAGCATCTGGGGTCTTAAAGGCTTGAAGATAAATAATCGGCCATCTAGCTGAGAAGGAAAAAAGCCCACAGGAAAGAAGCACACCAGTCTGTGTGATCATGAGGTGTCAAAGGGATCAGGTATCAGGCATCAAAGAACAAAAAAATCACATCATTGTGAATGAGGGAGAGTGCAGAGTGGGGACCCAAAGCCAATCTGTAGGCAACTGGATACCCCCTTACAAAGGGGTCGTGAGGAAGAGACAAGTCAGTCAGGGTACAGGGTAGCAATGATGAAACATACACCTTTTCTCTGTTTCTTTTTTTTTTTTTTTTTGACCAACTTTATTTCTAACCAAGGGTTCTAACTCCTTTTCTCTATTTCTTAAATGCTTCTCCCCCCCCCCCACTATCATGATCCCAATTCTACCTTACAAATCTGGCTAGACCAGAGGATGTACATTGGTACAGATAGGAACTGGAAACACAGGGAATCCAGGACAGATGATGCCTCCAGGACCAGTGCTGAGAGTGGCGATACCTGGAAGGTGGAGGGAAGGTGGGGTAGAAAGGGGGAACCTATTACAAGGATCTACATATAATCTCCTCCCTGGGGGATGGACAACTGAAAAGTAGGTGAAGGGAGATGTCAGACAGTGTAAGATATGACAAAATAATAGTAATTTATAAATTATCAAGGGTTCATGAGGGAGGGGGAGCATGGAGGGAGGGGGGAAATGAGGGCTCAAGTAGAAAACAAATGTTTTGAGAATGGTGAGGGCAACAAATGTACAAATGTGCTTGACACAATGGATGTATGTATGGATTGATAAGAATTGTATATGAGCCCCCAATAAAAATGATTTTTTTTTTAAATTACCAGCATCATCTTTTATCTTGGTGATGATTCATAATCATGTTTTCCCCCCCAGGTGCTATATATTTTACATATATCATTTATCCAACTGAAGCACTTGGACTATCATGAGAAATTTTCTGCTGAGAAAAATAATCTCCTTCAAGGTGAGAATTGCTACACCAAGTTTTAGAAGAAGTGCAAATATATGTATGTACCCTAATTAAAATTAGGTCCTGGGAGAATTTAAGTCTACTGGGAATTCCTCATTTGGGATCATTTCTACAGCTGGCCACGATGGATATATTCCTTTACCAATAGCTTTCACACCTCACAGCACAACTCGTCTTCAAGGTGCTGATAGCTTATTTCTTATCTTGGAGGCCTAAGAATGTGATTTAAAAGTGTACCTAATTGCTGTTTATAAACATGACAAATTTTACAGAGAGATATAGGTCCTGTACTATCTTTTTCTCATCATATAGATCAATACCACCTCAAGGAAGGAGGTCTCACATTGGCTGGAGTCACTCCTTCAAGAAGGGGGACAAAGGGGACCATCCACTTGATGCTGTACCACATTGAAACAAGGCTGTGTCAGATCAACAGGCCGTCCATAGGAATGAGAGGAGACCCTTACTGGAAAGTCAGGTTGAGATCAGGGGACAGGAGCATCTACATTTCCACGGAGGCACTGCTATTTCTGTTGGTGGGTATGGTGAGTAACGGGAGGAGCAACAACCTCACATTGGGAAGGGATGCTGAACAATAATCATAGGGAACCTAAACGGAGAATAAACCCAGTTCTGTGGTCCTGGGTAGACCGTCCTTGAATGTGTCTCTACCTACCTTTCAGTGAACCACACTGTGGATGGACACTACGACGAGCTTAGACGCTGGCCTTACAAGAAACATGGCATCCCCCAAGGGCCACACCAGACTCAGTGTGGAAGCTTGACAGAATGAAATGGGCCCTACCTCCAAAGTACTTACTACCCTGGGACTGAGGACTGAAATACCCTGATGGGAGAGGATGCAAGGGATGGCCACCCCATGACTATGGAAATGGCAGTCATTGGACCTTGGGTGGATCCCCTTTCTTAGTCGATGTCCAATGAAAAGATACCCATAACCACCTTTTGTCTGGTGCTTCAATGCTCCCCTTGCATTAATATGACAGGTTTTGACATGAGAGGCAAGGGTCTACCCTTGTAAGAGATGATGCAGGAAATTTCCCCCTAGCCCCAATCCCCATGCTCAGTGTAAACAGAGCCCAATCAATTTGTACAAAGCAACAACTCATAGATTGCAGTTCACAGTTGGACCATACTCCCATAAATTCCTAATATCAACAGTACCTTAAATTTCATGTCATCAGATAAATTTTTGGTGTTATCAATGCAATCACCTTATACCTTAAGGGGATGATTAACAATGTTTGTTGTTGTTGTTGTTGTTGTTGTTGTTGCTCTTGTTGGTTCTGTTTTTTTTTATTGTTTTTGTCATAATATGACCACCAAAGTAAACCAGAGTCATTCATAACCTGGAGACAAGCAGATGGATTCTAGATTCCCAAGCAATTCTAATCCCAATTCAAGAACAGTTAGTTCTTACAACATGGTCCTGCAGGAAGACATCACTGAAGATAAAGGTGCTACAGCAAGTGTGGTAAAGAAAACAGATGGTGCCTGACTATCAATTACAATAGTATCTGGGTCTTAAAGACTTGTATTCAAACAAGCAACAGTCTAAGTGAGGCATCAACTAAGTCCCTCGGAAGAAGCACACTAGCCTGTGTCATCCAAAGATGACAGTAACAAAATGCAAATATGATGAACAGAAAAGCACCAGAGCTTAAATTGTGAGCATCCAATTTGTAGAAGGCTATGGAGGAGGGTAGCAACCAAAATCTGTGTGTCTGCTTGGATTGGGCCTCTGGCAAATCCCCTCCAGTCACAGGTGAGGGACTCAAACAGCTTTACTATCAGACAGAGATTATTGTAACCTTGATGATGGTGAATCAAACCATGGTACAATATGATACTTGGTCAGTTGACCTCTCTCTTGATCCAACCTGTATTTGCTCCATGCACACATATTTCTTGATCCAAAAAAGAAATTTCTTTGGCCTTTTAAATATTGTTGGTGTTTTTGCTCACTTACTCTTTACTTTTATATTATTATTATTGTTTTCTTTCTATTTCATTGTGTTTTTGTTTTTTATACCTTCTGTTAGGTTTCCCAGTTTAGGAAGCACAGGATTGGATACATAGAGACATTAACTGATGCAATGATTTATCAGGAAGGGGAGGGGAACTGGGAAGCGATCAGTGGATGTGGGAAGAGGAAGGGAGCATTAGAGTTGATGGTGATGAGGTATATACAACTTTTTAGGAGCAGTTTAACTATGGAAGTGTATGATAGTTTTAGAAAACTACTAAGAAAAAAAAAAAGGTAAAGAAAAACCCAACGACCTATGGTTACCAGGGGTGAGGAAGGAAGAGTGTTTGCTTATAGGGCATTGAGTTCAATTTAAGGGTAGTGGAACAATTTGGAGAGGGATAGCAATAATGGTTGTACATCACAGAGTATAATCAATGGCACTGAATTATACATGTAGAAGTTGTTCAATTAATGAACGATTTGTTGTGTATATTTTTGCCAACATTGAAAAAAATTACATGACTAACAATGAGTATCGAGAATAAGAAAAGGGTCTAAAGTTGATTGTGGTACAGATTGTGCAATTTTTCTTGATATGGTTGACCTATTGAATTGTACGATATGTGATGAAGTGCAAATATAACTGTTTAAAAAAAAAGAACAGTCTTGGAAACTCACAGGGGCCATTCTACCTTGTCCTATGGGGTCGCTATGAGTCAGAATCCCTTCGATGGCAGCAGGAAAAAGTACTTAGGGGGACTTCAGATAGTAGCTGTTATAAACCAATGCACAGGGGTTTCAATACTTCAATGAGGAGTTTGTGCAAACTTGTATGACATGGCTGAGCACCAAGAGATCATTGCTGCCCTTGGTAAGGGTTTTTTTCCAGTAGTACCGAAAAGCCCCATTCAGGCTCAGTAGGATGAGAGGTAACGGAGGGGTAGAGGGAGTGACTGGACAACTCTGCCAAGATGTTTGATTTGGGGAAAGACAGGCAACTTTATGATAGCCAGCGTTAGAGATAGGAGAAATTATTGATATATTTTCTATGTTGGCAGAGACTTTAGCATGCAAAAACAGTGAACATGGAGGGCTAGGCCCCATTTAGAAAGAGGGACACTCCTTTAATTTGAATAAGCTGGAAGGAGAGAAGTTTGTAGCCAATTCATAGCTAAAAATTGAAGGAATTATTTCTCAATAGACTCAACCGATTCTTCCACCTGCCCCACCCCATGAAGTCGGTAGGAGGGATAATGCTGAGACTGAGGGGTAAGACATTTGATAAAAGTAGGTCAGCATGTTGATTGAAGGAAAGAGCCCAAATAGCATGTGGCTCTCTCCTTGGATGGACACCTTCATCTCCCAGCTGGACCTGCATTGTGTCCCACTCAATCCATGTCTGTTACTCCCACCTCACCCACAGCCTAGTTCTAGAGTAGCCAGGGTGTTCTTTTCAAAGGAGAGTCAGACCATTTCAATCAGCTGCTCAAAACTCTCTAATGGCTTCCCATAGCCCTTGGAAGAAAATCCCAAGTCCTCACTTGGGTCTATGAGGCATTAATTATGTGGCCTCTGACTACCATCCCAAACTCATCTCTACCACCGTTAGCAGGCCATTGCCTGCCTCTGACAGTCTAAACACCCCCCACCCCCACTCCAGGGTCTTCGTGCCTGTTGTTCCTGGGACTGTCCTCCCAGAGGCTCATTTTGTTCTCAGTGCAAAGTCACTTCCTCAGTGAAGCCTTCCTCGGTTCTCAAAAACCAAATTGAGTTGATTCTGACTGATAACAATCCTGTAAGACAGAGTAGAATCGGTCCTGTGGGTTTCGAAAGCTGTGAATCTTTACCCGAGCGGAAAGCATCATCTTTCTCCCACTGAGCAACTGATGGATTGGAAGCATTGCCCATATGGTTAGCAGCCCAACTACAACCTACTAGTCCACCAGGACTCCTGGTTATTGCATCTAAAATAGCTCCCTCCTATCACTCACCTCTTTCTTAGCTTTATTTTTCCAGATAACTCTCATTGTGATCTAGTATCTGCCTGTTGCCCCACACCCCTCCCCCCTGACCTCAGGATATAAATTCCACAAGGTTAGGACCATTGTCTGTCTTGTCCCTTTTGTGTAGTATCTTCACATGTCACAGTGTTGGTTCTTAATATCTGAGTGATTGATGGATGATGTCATGCACCATTCAGTTTTGCCAGAATAATGACAAATGAACTGAATGGCAAAATAAATAAGGATGTTTGCCAAAAAGGGAAATAAAGACTGAATGAAAGAATAGACCACAGCTAGGTAAGGAAGTAAGGAGAGGACTACCTGAGAAGAATTAAAGGAGAGTTTGGGAACTATCTATTCCAAAGAGATTGGAGAATTATCATAAAATGGGAACAGCTGAACAAACATACTGCAATTTTAAGATTTGAGGTCAGGGAATGGGATGTTTTATTAGATGAAATCGTTTCCAGTGGCATAAGATCTGTAGGTAACTGGAAATCAATGGAAGAGGACACAAGAGAAGGTCGCTTAAAGTAAAGCCAAGAAATTAAGAGGCGTGGGTGTTAGCCATAATTCTGGACCTTGGGGTGACCCACAATGAGCCTGGTACAAAGGGCCTGAATGACAAGAAAGGAGAAGAGCAGTGTAACCACATGGCATGAGCCCCAAAGGATTAGAAGAAATTTATAAGATGAGGATGAAGTGATAGTCTAGAGACAGTGATGAAGAGAAAGAGGGACAAGCTCAGTCCTGAGACATATAGATGTGAGTTCAGACTCTACCTTAGAGGGCCATTCTAAAAGAGCAGGTTTTAATTAAGCCAGGACAGTATTCCTCGAAGATATGGAATATATAGGGAATTAGCTGATCCCAGAGGGCACATTAGAGAGCTAAGGTGTGAGGTGGGAACTGATTCGGGGTTAAGGAAGTAGATAATAGTATAGGAGTGTTAGGGAAGTGCAAGCATTATCAAACTTCAATATGCATCAGAATTGTGGAGGGCAGGTTACATGAGGAGCCCTGGTGGTATCGTGGTTACGCATTAGACTGCTAACATTAAGGTCAACAGTTCAAAACCACCAGATGCTCTGAAGGAAAAAGATGAGACTTTCTATTCCTGTAAAGGTGTACAGTTTTGGAAACCCACAGATGCAGTTCTACCCTGTGCTGTAGGGTTGCTATGAGTCAGACCCAACTTGATGGCAGTGAGTTTGGTGTTAAAACACAATTGCTGAGCTCTATCCCTAGAGTTTCTGATTGAGTAGATCTAAGGTGGGACCTGAGAATTTGAATTTCAAAGAAGCTCCCCAAGGTTTAGATGCTGCTACCCCAGGGTCTACCCTTTTAGACCCCCAGTGGAATGCAAGACAGGTGACTAATAAGTCAATGAAAAGAGAGATGAGAAGGATGAGCAGATTAGTCCCAAACATCTAGAGCAGTGGTTCTCAACATTCCTAAAGCCACGACCCTTTAATACACTTCCTCATCTGGTGACCCCCAACCATAAAATTATTTTGGTTGCTACTTGATAACTGTGATGAATCGTAATGTAAATATCTGATCTGCAGGATATATTTTCATTGTTACAAATTGAACATAATTTTATAATTGAATAATTAAAGCATAGTGATTAATCACAAAACAACATGTAATTATATATTGTGAAATATTGATGTGTTTCCTGCTGGCGTTAGGTGACCCCTGTGAAAGGGTCGTTAGGCCTCCAAAGGGGTCACGACCTACAGGTTGAGAACCGCTGATCTAGAGAATGTTAGGTTCAGGCCTAATGGATAGAGGGCATGGCGCTACTTACTCTGGGTGATGTCAGCTTCGCGCCCATCTCCTCTCAATGTACAGTTGAGCTTAAGGGCACTTAATCTGAATTAACCATCAGTTTAGCCCCAAAGAATATACCTTTGTTGTTAGGCTGTGACCTTTTGGAAGCCCATCTTCTGTGGTATGTTTGAACTGCCAATATTTTGGCTAGTAGTCAGCATTTAAACAGAAATTCTGAAAATACCTTGGGGCCCAGACATCTTTAATATAAGGCATCCCCTTCAGGAACCTAGCACAAGGCTTTGCTACTGGGTTAATTGGATGATATTCATACTGAGTGCAGTGGATTTAGAGATCTGGTAGGATAGATGAGGTTGGGATTGTCAAGTCTCAGCAGTGCTAACATTGGGTGTCTGGTGCCACCAGAAAGCAGGGATGGGCTAGAAGAAACCAAGAGTTGTCAAGCATAGACAGCTTGATTAGAGCAACAAGGACATAGAACCCCTAGCCCTCAGACTTCATAGGCTGGCTTATATAAATGACATGACAATGGTGCCCTTACTCCTGAGGCCTACCTAATTGAGCAGGGCTTCCAATTATTTCCAGGATTTACCCTGAAAACATTTAGAGAATGGAAATTTGAGGCATTCTTTTAACAGTTCGAGAATATTTTTGAACCTTAACTTTAGAATCTCAGGGTCTCCATGCCAGGACTTTGTTGATTTGGTCCCTAATGAAAGCGATAAACTAACCTTTATTATTTCTCCAGAAGAGATTGGATCTGTGATGAGCTTGCCCCCTTTAGTCCACCGTGGGAAAGACACGAGACCCCCCATAATAAATCCCTACATGTATCTTGGCTGAGTGAGGCCAGGGTGAGCCCTTACAGAGCCAGGCACCTACCAGGACTTGAAATCGTCTGTCTGCTGAGCCTGCTTGTTGCTGTATGACGTGTAGTGCCATGTATCATAGGCATGCTAAAGCGAACTGGAAACTAGGGCAAGTAACACAGCTTGGCAACAGCATTGGAATCTTCTCTGTACTGGGGGGTTTAGGGGATTGGGCAGTCATGCATTGCCATAAATATTTATGAGCATACATCAGAAATCACCAGGGGCACTTTTGCCCACCCCCTCTCCCCTGCCAATAACACATTTGTCTTTTTAAGTTCGCTTTCCACAATCCTTAAGAGACTAGTTATTTCTTCCTAGACACTCAGTCTGAAATTTAGGTAATCTACAAAAGATGAAGGATAGTACCCATATCTGCCTTCATGCCCACCTTGATGATTTCCCCCAAGGTCCAGTTGTTATTGTTGTTGTTTGGGTCTCCAGGGTTAGTTCCGACTCAGATCAACCCCACATACCAGGTAACTTACTATAATAAAACATTGTCACTAAAAATTACCAGGAAAGCAATTTTGAAATAATAATGACTCACTTATTAATCATGTACAGTGTTCCAAGTACTTCATACACATATTTATCCAATTCTCAAGATAATAACCAAGTGAGGATAGATGTTATTCTCCTCATTTTACCCATTAAGAGAGAATGGAGATTTGGAGGGTTTAAATGATTTAGGTAATGTGCAGAGCTAACATTTAGGTCAGAGTAACTGATACTGGGCCTAAACTTTGGAGAGCAAGACAATAATTATTTTAAAAGACTATACATTTTAAAGTAACTTCTTCCTTCAGGAGGAAACATTCACTCCCTATTATCTCCGTACCTCTAGTACCGTTGGCAAGCTCTGTGGACACTGCGACACTGCCCTTTCGCACCTATCAAGGTATATGTGTCTAAGAACTCACTCCTATTCAACTTGTGTTTTAAGAAGAATGTAGGACTCTTTGCCATGGTTCTAGATTTGAACCCAGTTCAATGTCAACCTTTAAATGCCCTTTTTCTTTCTCATCCTTCACTGCCTCTCCTCTTCCTTTTTTTTTTTTTTTTTTAATAAATTAAGCCTTGGCTCCTCCTCTGGTAAAAAAAATCTCATCAGACATGGAAACTTTACTCCAAGTCAAAAAAGCCTTTTGAGACCTGGAGCCTTAGCACAACTTGACTTCAGAAGCTGTGAAGCTGAACTTGGGGTGGACCCTTCGAGCCTGAGGTTTTTTTCTCCATCTGCACCTGAAGCCTGTACTCTGTGAAAAGTTTTTGCTCCACACTGTCCATCTGGTGCTAGCCTCATTGCCTGTTGAAAGTCTAGGTGGCCAGACTCAGGTCTGGAGCTGATGGTCTTTAACCAAGGTGTTCTAAGTCAAAATCACCCGGGATTCCCTGTGTCACACGCTCCTTGGTCTTGTAAGCATCCATTCTCTAAGGCGCAGACCTCCCACAGATGTACTCAAGTTGGTTCTTTTCGAACCTATTCGCCGAGGTCCATGTGTACAGTCCTCCTTGTGTTATTGAAAACAGGGTTTTGCAGTAAATAAGTCATTGGTCTTACAAATTTGTTTTTTTTCCGTGTGATCACCAAGGGTATATTTTACTACTGCTGATCTTTGTTTCCAACTTCCAGGTTCTAATCGCCAGTTATTTTCAACACTTCTTGATTTTGTATTTGTTCAATTACTGATTGCTGAAATTGGTAAAAATCTTCAAATTCCTCATTTTTGACATTTTGGTGTATAAATTTGAATAATAGTTTTACTAACTGGTCTTTCTGATAGGCATATTAACACTGAAAGCATATTGTATTTCAGGATAAATCTTGATTTTTAAAATTTTTATTAATGCCATTTCTCTTTCATTAGTCTCTCTTTGCATAGTAGACAACATAGAGAAACAGAGAAAGCCCAAACAAACACCCCAGTGCCATCCATTCTAGTCCAACTCATAATGATCCCATAGGACAAAGTAGAACTGCCCCCATAGGTTTTTTGAGATGGAAACCTCGAAAGGTGCCAACTGCTTCATCTTTCTCTCACGGAACAATTGGTGTGTTCAAACTGCCCATCTTGAGGTTAGCAGCCTAGAGCTGAACTATAAAGCTACCAGACGCTTTTTCAAAAGAGAAGCCAAACATTTTGGGGTAGGGGTGGGCGGGCGCGGTGAGAGTTCTTGCTTACTTAGCCCAGCAGTACAGAAAGGTAAGCAATATGTTGTTGTTTGGGACTGTCCCGTTGGTCCCAACGCGTAGTGGGCCTGTGTGCCACAGAAGAAGCACTGCCTGATCCCGTGCCAGCCTCACACTCGTTCCTCTGTTTGAGACCACTGTTGCAGCCACTGTGCCAGTGCATCTCAGTGAGAGCCTTCTTCTGTTTTGCTGCCCTTCCCCTTACCAAGCTGTGTGTCCTTTTCCAGGGACTGGTCTCTCCTGATTTTATATATACACCTCTCATTGCCAACCAGTTGATGCCCACTCGTTGTGACCCTATAGGACAGGGTGGAACTGCCCCTGTGGATTTCCAAGATTAACTCTATCATTCTCCTATGGATCAGTCGGTGGTTTCAAACTGCTAACCTTGCTTTTAGCAGCCCAACATGTAACCACTATGTCACCAGCACCAGGGCTCGGGTGTGTGTGTGTGTACATACATAAACACATATACATCTATATACACACATATTTTCACATACGTATTTTAAAACTTTTTTCGTGGCAGTGCAGGGCTCCTCAAGGCACAAATAAAGAAGCTGCCAGACTCACCCGAGCCTAAGCTTCAGACCAGGCATGTCACTTCCCTCTGTTGGTTAAACAAGCCACAGTGTAAGCCCCGATGGGAGGGGACGCCACAAGGGTGTGGCTACTAGGAGGAGTGTTTCCTTCCTTAAGGCCAATTACCATATGCTGTCCTTTTTGAAGATAATATTTTAGTGTATTTTAGGTGAAAGTTCATAGAGCAAGTTAGGGTCTCTTTTGACCATCTCTACACAGATTGTTCGGTGGCATTGGTTACATTTTTCACAGCAGTCTCTAAACTCTTCTGCTAGTTTCATTTCTGGGACCCCAGTCTCTCTGCCCCTACCTTCTCCTCTTTGCCTTAGAGTAATTGTTGACCTTTTGGCCTCAGATCGATGGCTGCTGCTTTTTTTTTTTTTTTTTTTTAAATCGATGGCTTCTTAATGGAATATTGTACTCAGGAGTTAAAAAAATCTTTGCAAAAAAAAAAAAAAAAAAAAGGCGGGGTGGGTGGAGTGGAAACCCAAAGCCCATCTGTAGACAATTGACCATCCCCTCACAGAAAGGTCACAAGGAAGGGATGAGCCAGCCAGGGTGCAGTATAGCACCAATGAAACACACAATGTTCCTTCTCTACCCCACCCCACTATCATGATCCCAGTTCTACCTTACAGATCCGGCTAGACTAGCGCATGTTCACTGGTTCAGATAATAGCTCTCGACACATGGAATCCAGGACAAATAAACTCAGGAACAATAATGAGAGTAGTGATACCATGAGAGTAGGAGAAAGGTGGGGGTGGGGGGGCAGTCAGAGGGGGAGAAAGGAGGAACCGATTGCAATGATTGACTTATAATACCGCCCCCCCTCACCTTACCCAAAGTGACAAACAACAGAAGCATGGATGAAGGGAGATAGCGGATGGTGTAAAATATGAAAATAATAATAATGTATAATTTATCAAGAGTTCACAAGGGTGGGAGGGAAGGGGAAGGAGGAAAAAATGAGCTGATACCAAGGGCTCAAGTAGAAAGAAAATGTTTTGAAAAGGATGATGGCAACATATGTTCAAATGTGCTTGACACAATTGATGTATAGATTGTTAAAAGAGGTGTAAGAGCCCTCAATAAAATAATTTTTTAAAATTAAGGAAAAAAATCTTTTGCTGTCATGTTGATTCTGACTCATTAACAGCTCTATAGAATAATATATTTGACCAAGGCCTCAAGTAGAAAGAAAACATAATAACGGTGGCAACGTGTACAAATGTGCTTGACACAATGGATGTATGTATAGATTTGTGATAAGAGTAGTACAAGTCTACAATAAAATGATTTTAAAAATAATATATTTTGTGTGCCAATCTGTTATTTTCCTAAAAGATAATCTCATTGAATTGTTCAGTTAAAATTTGAAGAGTGTATCAGCAAGATAGTCTCAGGAAGTTCTCTAGCCCCAACTGGTCCAGTTAATCTGGAATTTTTAAGAATTTGAGTTCTGTCCCATATTTTTCTCCTGTTCTATCGTGGTCCATCTATTGTATCCCTGATGAGAATAGTTGGCAGTGGTGTCTAGGAACCATCTAGACCTTCTGGTCTCAGAGTACCTGAGCTTGTGGCATGTGTGAGTTATTAGTGAAAAAAAAAAAAGCTAAGCTCGTTGCCATTGAGTTGATGCCAATTTATAACAACCCTATACGATGGGGTAGAACTGCACTGTGAGTTTCTGAAATGATCACTCTTTACAGGAGTAGAAAGCCCCGTCTTTCTTCGGCAGAGTGGTTTCAAACTGCTGACTCTGCAGTGAGCAGGCCGATACATAACCACTATTCCACCAGGGGTCCTTAGTACTAGAGACTATTTTCTTCTGTATTAGAGTTTGCACCTTGTTTGCAGAAGGCTATGGATGACAGTGAAAACCCAAGATCCATTTGAAGAGTCTCCACATGGATTAAACTTCCATGAATCTCTTCTGACCATCAACTAGGGATGAGAACAATCCGGCCTTTAGGCAGAGTTCATTGGAAAGTGGATTACCTCCACTGCTCTCCTGGCAGTGCAGGAAAGGGCAGTCTCTCTTAGGGGCTTGCCTGAGTGTGTCCTTAATGAACAGTATTGAAGGCTGCATAGTCACAAATCGTGCCTTTCAGTTGTGCCCTGACGTCTTGGTCAGAAGGCGCAGAATCAATCTTGTAATCTCTTCTATCTAACATAATGTAAGTGTCCCAGTCATGGTCCTGTTCCTGCTTCTGTAGTCCATCTAAAACTGTGATGGATTGATCTGCCACCTATTATGAATTTGTGACAGTTCCTTTGTTCCATGCCTTATTTTACTTTCTGACTATAAATCTTTGGATGCCATTTTGGCCTCGTGCTAATGAAGTTCTCATCTGGATGATGTGTTTTTGTCTTGTTTTTGTCCTGTTTTAAGATGTAATAGTTTTACGAGCCCCCAATAAAATAATTTTTTTAAAAAGATGTGATAGTTTTATTGTGCCAACTAGGCCAATTAGGAACATGTGGACAGATATTAATCAGGTTGCAGTTTGCTTGGAAGGCAACAAAATAAACGGCTCTGCAAGACCCACCCCCTCTCTCTTGTTCCCTGATGGTGCGCTGCTGCTTTAGCTAGTTCTCTGCCTCAACCTGTATGGTACACTACCTGTGGGCCAACCCAACCCGTGGATTGTGTTGCTAGAACTTGAGTCTCCTTTGAGATCTGCTTTGCCATGCTGGTGCATATATTGTTTGAGCTTGAGGTGGTGGACCCTGCCATCATGCTTGAGTTCGAGATAGGGGCCTGCTTTGCTAAGCTCCTGAGCTCCAGACTGTTGCTGACCCACCCTACTGCCTGCTGCCTGCAGGCATAGTCTGCTTGCCTTGTCTGTGGGAAGACACCTATGTCTGCTACCTTGCCTTTGGACCCAGCAGCTCACCTGAGCTGAATGGTTTCCGGTATATTAAACTGTTCCACAAAAGTGAGTTGAACTGAGCCCTCTGTACTTCTATGTGGACTAATTAGCTGTTATATTGCTTCTCACTGTATAAACTTATCCTCATATATGTGTAATTATAAGTGGCCTGGTTTTGTTTCTCTAGAGAACCCTTTCTAACACAAAGACAATACATGTCCTCTTTAAATTATGTCTGAGACTAGGGTCTTTTTCCCCCCGTTTTTTAACCCTTTGGTTTCCTTTTGACTCTTTTGCTCCTGACAAGTACGCGATACCTTCTAATGCTAACATTCTATAACTTAGTCTTCATCCCAGCCTCTACTACTAGTAGTACTCATTCTTTGCTCTGCTGTTGTTAGGTGCCGTTGAGTTGGTTCCAGCCCTGAGCCTTCCTGTGTACAACAGAACGAAACACTGCATGTTCCCACACCATCCTTCCGGTTGTTCTCATGGCTGAGCCCATTGGTGCAGCCTCTGTGTCAATCCACCTTGTTGAGGGCCTTGCTCTTTTCACCACCCCTCCACTTTACCAAGCATGATGTCCTTCTCCAGGGACCGGTCTCTTTGACAATATGTTCCAAGTATATAAGATGAAGTCTTCCTACCTTTGCTTCTAAGGAAGCATACTTCTAAGGAAGGACATACTTCTTCCAAGACAGATTGTCTTGTCCCTTTAGCTGCCCATGGTACTTTCAATATTCTTTACTCTGGTGAGGGCTTGGTACACATTATATCTAGTGCAGGATTTTCACATGTCTTAGGTAGTGGTTGCCTAGTGTGAAATACACGAGTGCATTCATGTGTATTTACATAGACCCAAAACAAGAGTGGGAAGAAATCATCTAAAGCTGGCTGAGTTAGTCTGGGTAGACTAAAGAAACAAAATTCATAGACACTCATATTTTATAAAAGAGAGTTTTATATAAAGAGTAAGTGTACATTAAGAAAGTATCCCAACCCACTCCAGTCCAAACCCGTAAGTCCAACATTAGCCTATATGTCTGACACTGATCTACAAAGTCTTCCTCAAACTCACAAAACACAAGCAATGTCGTCAAATGCAGGAGGAAAGCCAAATCAGTGCTGGCAGGGGTCTCCACCCGGCTTCTCCAGCACCCAGGGCTGCATCAGGGTAGGTCCATGTGACTTCTCCTCAGGGATGTCTCACAGGAAGTGAGCCTTGCAAGCTGAGGCAGAGAACTAACTAAGGCAGCCACACACTGGTCCAGCCATCAGAGAACAAGAGACAAAGAGGAGATTCACTGACCCATTTATCTCTCTGCCCTTCATTAATCCCACATGTGTTCATTGGTTAGGTTGGCACAATAAACCTTAACTATCACACTGACTAATTTGTATTTACAATTCTCCTGTTTGATTTCCTTGTGGTTTATTAAAAATAATGGGAAAAAATATTTTCTGAATAAGGTACATAAATGTGTTTACATGTTTGCCTGTATATTTGTGACTGTATGTGTGATGAATGTCTATTTTTTCAACAATCTAAGGGAGATGTCTCTTGATCCAGTTTCTGATATTGCCATTGGTTTTGGGACACACACCACAATGGTCACTTCATGTATATGTATAAAAGGCAAACATTCACCAACAGATGTTGCCAAAAACTAGGCAGCTCACCTAAAAATCTGCATGCGGTGCTAAAAACAGAGATTGAGTGTTCTGTTGATGAATTGTCATCCGCTGGATAGCAGTAGATTTAGCTTTGGGGGTTTAGTAAAGCAATTTGAGTTTGCCTTTAGCCCGCCTGTGCCCGTCAAGAAGAAACGACTTTCTAGACCTTAGTGGTCTAGATTAGATTGTTCTGAGACCCGCGGAGGAGTGCTGTGGATTGTCATGATGGCCTCATCCTCCAGGTAGAGTCTGCCTTTAGCTCCATTTGGGAAACTTACCTGGGAGGACACTGTTCTTGCTTGGAGCAAACACTTCCAGGTTGATCAAGTGACAGATGCTGGAACGTCTCGACTCAGAATCCTGGTCATTCCTGAAGGAAGAAACAGTGAGACAGCATTTTCCTAGAGTTGCCCTGGTATCTTGGGTTTCAGGAATGAGAGCAGGCAGCAGCCCAGCAAGCATTAAAGAGAAGTCAGGGAAAGGGACTCCTTATATGTCCAACTGATTTACATCTGACTGTTAAAAGGCAGGAGAGCCCTGGTGGCATACTGATTACTTATCAGGCTGCTAACCTCAAAGTCTACACTTTGAAAGCACCTGCCACTCATGGGAGAACGATGGGGAGTTTCCCATGGAGAGTTGCAGCCGCAGAAGTGCACAGGGCAGCGTTCTGCTGTCCTACAAGGTCACGATGAGGAGGCATCAACTTGATGGCAGTGAGTGTTAGAGGTGTGGCTGTGCGACACTCCAACCTGGTGAAGTGGAGTGTTTTAGAGCTTAATTTTCACCTAATCTTTATGTGTTTGCATCTCCTTTTAAAATTTTAATCTTTAATATTTATTCTAACTACATACTAGCAGAATGCCATTGCAATGGCATAAAAAATATCTTTGCAATTGACAGTACCAACCTGATCGATCAGCTTCCTCACCTACCATTTTCTCTTTTTTATCTTGAAATAATTACAGGTTTATAGGACATTGGCAAACTAGCCCAGAGAGGTTTTGTCTATTTTTCACTCCGTTTGCCCTGTGGTGACATCTTACATGCCTGTATTTGCATTTCCAAAATTTTCTGTGTTATTTTTATAATTAGGCAAGAAAAAAGTCTTTTTCTGGTCCTTGCTGGTGTGTTTTCATCCTTTTATTCTGAATTAGGCCCCTGCCCTATGCTGTTTTGGTTGAATAAGTTTCAACTCCTGGTGGCCTGTTAACGTGAGGGCTCCAAAAAGTTTGTGGACCTGGATTAGCTCCTAATAAAATGGTTTGGAGAAAAAAAACTTAATAAAAATAAATAAAATGGTTTGAAGGGGAAAAAAATGGTGGGGAAAAAATGGAATATAAAAGCAATGGACGTTTTGAAGGCTGCGTGCATGTGCAGAGTGGAATTTGTCCCTGAGGTTTCCAAAACTGTGGCCTCTTGGAAGCCTGTCTTTTAAGAAGCCCACCTTTCCACCGATGGTCAAGCTCTTCCCTCTTTGCACCACCAGCCACTCCCTCCACTGGCGCTGGCCTGCACTCAGCTGCATTGGAACTCTCTCTGTCTAGCTCCAGGAAGGAGGCTCACAATATTTAAAAATATTTTAAAACACTCCTTGCTTTGGGAATGACCAACCAGAGAAAACTGGTCTCAAGAACTGAAACAGAGTTCTGGATGCTTACACATTAATCTGTCAGCTTCTGGATCATGGGAGGTCCAGGAGAGGGAGGCTGGAGAGGTAGCCAGTTATTAATCAGTGATATGGAAATGTTTTACCATTTGAGCCCCTATGTGGGCTGTGCTGAGGAGCCTCCATGTCCCTGTAGTGCACTAATCACATTGCTTTATTTACTTATCCTAAGGGAAAAGGGAAAGAAATGCTTATTTCATGTATATATTTGAAATAATGCATAGAGATTAATGGAAGACTAAAGTTAAGAGGCAAAAATCCAGCACCCCAGCAAATACACGCAGGAAAGAAATCAGCTGTGTAACTTTGTGAAAGGCCAGATTTAAATACAGACTCCATGTAAAAATAAACAAGAAAGGATGGAAAAGGATGGAAAACATGCACATTGAGTTTAAGACATTGTAAGACTCAGAAGAATCATCGTAGTTGCTATTCAAGGGTCTTCGCATAGCTTTCTAGTCATTGAGTTAGTCTGACTTGTCCCCCAATACACGGTCAGGTCTTTGAAGACAAAGGCTGTGCATTTAGGTTTTAGAACTCTCGAGCCCAGCAAAGTGCCTAGTTCAATATTTATCAAATGATAAATACATAAATGAAACTCTACTGCTGGGCCTGACATTGACCTAGCTGTGTGACCTTGTAGGTAATTCAATCTGACCTCAGGCTCCTCTTGTGTGAAACAAGATTGTTAAAACCTGTTTGGCCCCTTCCAGTTCTCAAGCTTCACCTGGTGTCTGCAAGAATTTTCAGGTAGGCAAAAAGGAGAGCCCGGTGATAAAGTGAGAACATTACAGATATTTGAGCATCTATCCTATGGAAAATATGCAAGGCATTTACAGAATCTGCTGGGAAATGAGAAGGAACTATTTGTGAAGAAAAGTAAAGACAAGAGAAAATGAACTGTTACGACAGCTACACAGATGACCCTTTCAGAGGTGCAGAGAAAGAGTGATGTATTTTAATTGCCATACTGATAGAACTCCATGACGTGTATACCAATCACTTTCCCAAATGATAAGGCTTACTTAATAAAGATCGAAATATAGTACAGGTGAATTAACAACAGTTTCAAGTCATTGCTGTGCTTGGCACATACTAAATGCTTTTTAAATGTAACTGTTCATAAGCCAAGATGCCCTAGTAGCAGACTGAGTTACCCGTTGGCCTGCTACGTCCGGCAGCAGTTCGAAACAACCCCCTGCTCCTCAGGGAGACAATGAGGCGTTCTATACTTGAAAAGATTTCCGGGCTCGGGAACCCACAGAGGCAATTCCACGCTGTATTTACAGTGTTGCTAGGAGTCGGAACCGACTGGACAGCAGGGATTTTTTTTTTCCTTTTTTTGGCTTTATTCAAAACCCCAAGCTTTGCCTATAACTGAGACCTGAGTTGAGTCAAAGCATCCCTAAAGGAAATGAGCAACATCTTAAGCTCTGAATTTGAAACCCTAAATAAACACCCGACTCGTGTTCTGATAAACTCGTTTTTTTATATTTGCCGGGCCCTTCAAGTCTCACTCCAGTCTCCTGTTCCAGTTCCTGGTCCATCCCATGTCTATCTTCTCTACCTCATCTACACAGTCTCCAAGGAACAGAAGCAGAAGAAATTTTAGCAGCCTTTCTCCCAAAAAGTAGAGCTCATTGGGAAAGTTCTAATCAGGAATAAACGACCCTGGGGTTTTCTATAACTGATGCGGAAGTCTGTATGCTGCCAACCTGTGTTTGTTTTTCTGCTTTTGTTGCCTGGAGCAGAGGAAACATTGACTGGAGCTTCTTTATGCCTCTGAGACTTTGGACCAGCCTCTTTAGCTTCTTCCATTGGTAACTAACATTACCAGGGGCAGTCTTGACCTTTACACGTGGCGCATGAGAGAGTTCAAGTCCTAGCCACGTCATTTGCCAGTTGTGTATATTCTTTCAACTCTTAATTTTTCTACCTGTAAAATAGAGATATTAATAAGAATGCTGTTATTTTTGTGCTATCCATTGATTCCAATTCATAGAGACCCTTATAGGACAGAGTAGAACTATCCCCACCCCCACCCCAGGGTTTCCTATGCTATAATCTTTACCAAAGGAGACCCTCCCTGGATCTTTTCTCTCATGAATCCACTGGTGGATTTGAACTACCAATCTTTGGGTTTGCAGCTGAGTATTTAACCAGTGTGCCATCATATATCCTGGTAATCATATAGAAGCTACTAAAAGATAATTGGATGATACATATAAAGTGTTTGGGGCAGTACCTGATATTCAGCAAGAATAAGCAATCATTTGAGGGTCAGCTCTCAGTTTTTGCTAGAACCCAATTGGTTCAGGAAAGAATAAAAACTGCTGTCACCAAGGCAGGGTGTCTATAAAGATTTGGGGTATAAATGACTGACTTCAGCTGATTACAGTCCACCCCAGAATTGAGGCGGGGTCTCTCCCAACCAGTCCACCCTGCTAACAATGGAAGAGGGGTACTTTCTTCAAAAGAAAGCCTGAGTCTATTGCTAAGAGAGGGAATTTCTACTACAAACACTTTGTCCTGTCCTGTCCAGCCCTCAAGAGTTCCTCCCCATGATCCCACGCAGAGTGATTTTTGTAAGCTTTCCTTTCTTCCCACTTATTCCTGTGGATTCTTCTCCTCTGCTGGTCACCCTGGCCCCACTGGCCATTGCTATTCGTATAAGATCATGATGGAGTGATGGGGCATGGAATCATCCGTGACCCTTTGGGTTTTGGTTTTCAACTAGTCCCAGAATGAAAGGGGTCCTTTAATGAATGTGAAATATACCTGGAAGTGTCAGTTCACCTTCAGCCCTGCATCTCTGCTTCCAAACCTCACAGTATGTTAAAGAAGAGAAGTTAACTTTAGATTTTAGACCAAGCAAAGTCTAATGGCATATGGTCTTAATCACATCTCACATCCTTAGTGCTTTGACAACAAAGCATGTTGAGTTCATACTACAAGTGTGTATGTTATTTTTAAAAAGATCTAGCATCTATTATGCTAGTTTTTAAAAACCCACAGATGTTTCTCTGCAAACAAGGACTTTTGATTTGGGTTACTGACACTTTTTCTCATACTCTCTTTTTGAGTTTCAATGCTTGCTTCTCGAAACTTTCCTTTCCTAAAGAAGAGGACTAAATAATACAAGAAGTATTCCCAAGGAGATCATCATACTTCTAACATTCTTCTTATTCTTTTTAAAATGAAAGCAAATGACCATAACCAATATTGATAACATCATTTTAAAGAAGTCTTATCTTTAAATAATTTTTAATTGTGGATTAGGTGGGGGAGGAGATTTGATTTGATTTTTAAAGATAAATGCCGGTTCTTTAAGTTAACTATACCTGAAATTTATACCTTATAGCTATCACTGAGATGAACCTGACTGGTGACAGAATGTTTTATAGTTTAGGCAAAGTGTCCCTCAAGGAAATAAACAGCATCTTAAGGGCTGCTTGTCGAAACTTAAAGAAATGACAGTACACATTACTGTGAACATATTTTTCTATTTTAAATCCTTGAAGTTTAAGTGTCTTGAGGTGTGGCATTAAATATTTTGTTGTTCTTGTTAGGTGCCATTAAGTTGGTTCCCACCCATGGTGACCTCTGCAAACAGACCAAAACTCTGCCCAGGTCTCAGCCATGCTCACAGTTGTTCCTTGTTGGGCCCGTTGTTGAGAACCTCTTTCCTTTCACTGCCTCTCCCCTTTACCAAGCAGCATGTCCTCCTCCAGGAACTGGTCTCTCTTGACAGCATGCCCAAAGGATGTAAGGGCATGCTGTCTTTCCATCCTTGACGCTAAGGAGCACTCTGGCCTTACTTCTTCCAAGACAGAGGAGTTTGTCCTTTCAAAATTCCTTCTCCTGCATCACAATTCAAATGCATTAATTTTCCCTTCAGTCTTCTTTATTCAGTGTTCAACTATCACATGCATATGAGACAATTGAAAAGACCATTGCTTGGGGCGGACACTTAAACATCCTATTATAGTAGAATAAGGTGACCAGATTTAAAGTGGGACACCATTGCCCGGGGGCGGGGGGCGCGGGGGTGTTCTTGATTAAAAATTTAGTCTATACTAGACCATTCCCTAGCTTGTCGTGCATTCTTTCCAATAATCGGGACTTTTTTAAAACGCCAAAAATCGGGGCTGTCTCGCCAAAAGCAGGACATCTGGTCACCTTACAGTAGAACCCCAAACCTTGACCCTAATCCGTTCTAGAAGGAGCGTTAAAATGCGATGCAGTTGAGTTCTGAATCAATTTTTCCCATAAGAAATAACTGAAAATGGGATTAATCTGTTCTTGACTACCAAGTTTTTACCCTAACCTTGCCTTTTTATACAAAACACTACACAGAAATTTCAAAATAAATAAGTTCAGAGTTAAATAGTATAATTTAAATAAGAAACAACATTTTCAAAGTTTTTAATAACTACAGTATGGCCCATCCATACCTTGAGATTGATGAGGATCTGGATCTGTGGACACGATGTGGAGAGGAGTTATGGGGAGAGGCATTGTTTGGAAGGGGAAGCCCCTTCCAGAAAATCAACTGGTCACTGCTTTTCAGAAGTTTTTTCCCTTCTTTGCCTTTTTTCACTAGGACCTGGCTGGCTTTCTCTAAAAATATATCTGTGATCTGCTGTTGGCATTTCCCTTCACTTTTCTAAAAGGTTTTACTAAATTACCATCAACAATATCGATTACACGGTCAACCAGTTCCTTATCATGACGATTCTTTTCAAAAAACTCTTTCTTGAGGACCTAATGTCGGGGGTTTAAATGGAGAGAAAATGTTTTGAGAAACGATGTACAAATGCGCTTTACACAATTGATGTGTGTATGGATTGGGATAACAGTTGTATGAGCCCCTAATAAAATGTTAAAAAAGAAAGAAAAAGAAAAAAAGAGGAGGTGATACCAAAGACTCAAGTGGAAAGAAAATGAAAAAAAAACTCTTTCTTAGGACCCACGATTTTCATCTAAAAACACACAAAAAAACAAAAAAATATAGCAAAACACTTGGAACACAGCTGCAAATGATTTAAACAATGCAATGTGTACTAAGAACGCCAACCAACACTGAGTGACAGAAATAGGAACTGCTTCTGTTTACCAAAATCACGTTTGTTGGGTCAGATTCCGATGTTTTGCCAGAGCTCTGATGCAAAATTTTCTTGACATTTCGCGTCAAAACCCGACTATGTCGAGTACTGATGCGGTTGAGTACCAGGCTTCTCCGGTACTTTGTGGGATGAACACTGTCTGGTCAAGTCTGTGCTAACCATTGAAGGGAGGGTCTATTTGGAGTCCAAATAATCGTACAGGAGTGTGGCAGTTACAAAATCTCCTGCCAACCTGAGCAAAGGGGTATGTCAATCAGGTCATAGCCAATGATGATTCTGTGCGGGCATGGCCTCCTGAGGATTCTGGGAACTCCTGTCTTCCGGGACACACACTCTGCTTCACCTTCCTGTTGACAAGCTACATGGAGCTATGCTGATGGATCCAAGCCCTGGAGCCGCAGGAGCCACGTGGAGAGCCATGCCAGTGCTGAGATGCTTCCACCACCACTTCCAGAAGACTTTCTACCCACTGGCCTGTGATCTTCCTGCTTTCAGCATCATTGCATGTGCTGCATGAGTCTAAAGAGGAATTTATGGGCTAGTGGAAATAAGGGCTAATATCAGACTTATGGACTTGATATGGATGGGTTGGGGTGTTTTCTTAACATACAATTATTCTTACATACATATTAATGTCTATGAATTTGTTTCTCTAGTCAACCCAGACTAACACAAGGAGCATCTGTCATATACATGCATAGTATGCATTTATCTCACACACACACACACACACACATCTCTCCTTTACTATTTCTTTTTTCCTGTTCATTTAGTTCTTTTTAAAATTTTTTTAATTTATTTTTCTTTCCGTGAGTGAGTGAGTCAGTGAGAGAGTGAGAGAGTGAGTCAGTGAATGAGAGTGAGTGAGAGTGAGTGAGTGAGTGAATGAATGAGAGTGAGTGAGTGAATGAATGAGAGTGAGTGAGTGAATGAGAGAGAGAGTGAGAGAGTGAGTCAGTGAGTGAGTGAATGAGTCAGTGAGTGAGAGTGAGAGAATTAGAGGGTGAGAGAGTGAGTGAGTGAATGAGTCAGTG
>NW_022103958.1:17851994-17856105 GCF_000313985.2 Echinops telfairi
GAGAAAATGTTTTGAGAAACGATGTACAAATGCGCTTTACACAATTGGTGTGTGTATGGATTGGGATAACAGTTGTATGAGCCCCAAATAAAATGTAAAAAAAAAAAAAAAGAGGTGAGCCCTTGCATGCTTTGTCTTGTCTGATGTCCCTTTAACTTACCCTTCAATTACACAACCACCCTTTGGACCCATTTGGTTGTGGGGAGGCTGGTTCCCCACACCAATCTGTTTATACAAATTCAAACTTTATAAAAATGGAGTCACACAGTCTGTGCTCTTTGATGTCTGGCTTTTTTCACTCTGCACAATTATTTTAAGATTCACATAAGTTGCTTTGTGTATCAACAGTTTATTCCTTTTTCTTAATATTAAGGAGTATAACATTGGAAGTACTTTATTTTATTTTGTGGTTGAGAATATACACAGCAAAAACACACCAATTCAAATTTCAGTATGTAGAATTAGTGACATTGATTACATTCTTTGAGTTGTGCAATCATTCTCCCCTTCCTTTTCCAAATTGTTTTCCCAGCTGCTCTGGGAGAAAAAGATAGGACTTTCTGTTTGCATAAAGAGTGACACAGGGTCAATTCTTCCCTGTAAAGTGTCTATGAGTTGGCAACGATTTGATGGTGTTGAGTTTGGTTATCTACTCTTTCAAGTTGCTGTTTTCAATTTGATCACATATGGATCAATCGTATAAGAACATTATGCTCCAGAAAGTCTGAATTCCTTGAGATTTTGAAATTCTATATTTTCCTCCTTTTGATCAATATTCTTCTATAGAATCTTTGATCAAAATGTTCAATTATGGCAACTGGCCACCATCCAGTTCTTTCAGGAATATGGAGTCTTAATAGCTAATCTTGCAATTCTTAAAATAGAAATTTTAAATTTCTGGTTAATCTTTTACTTGAGTATCATCTTTTTTAAGAATTATAGTACATCTGAAATTTAGTATGACATTTAAATTCAGCTGTAATTCTTAGGATACCAAGTTTACCCCAATTTTAAGTCACTAGCAGTTCAATTGGGCTTTAAAAAAATAGTTTTATTGGCATATGATCCCCATATTACACAATTCAGTAGTTCAATCATATCAAGAAGAGTTGAACAACCATCACCACAATCGATTTTAGAACATTTTTTTCTTTCTTGTACTCCTTGTTATTAGCTTCCCACTACTGCCATGCCCTCTCCCCGCCATTCCCCCAAGAAACCATTAATCCAATTACCGTCTCTATAAATTTGCCTATTCTGGATTTCATAACAGGAAAATATACCAACCGCCCCCTCCCCAAAACCAAAACAACCTAGCAACAACAGCGAAGTAAAACAGAAGACAAACCTCAATCAAAAAGAAAGAAGACATTAAACACTAGAACACATTTAAGATGAGTCAAAAGGAAGACCAACTAGTAAGGTGTTCAATTTTAACCTAACGGCATCTGCAGTAGCCACTCTTATAAGGATGCACTCTTCTTCGTGAGAGCCAGGTGTGCACATGCCTGGCCTAGGGTGCGAGGGAAGTCACTGGAGGCTTCATTCATGTGTCTCTCCTCTCCACTTTTTAAAAACTGGAACCACTTTTAATGGGCCCAAAGGGAGATCGAATGATCAGATATTACATTTTAACCTAACTGTATCTACCGTGATCAACTTTACAATGCTCGCTATCTGATAGCAAGACTATTCACATCTCTCCACTATGGTCAGAGGGGGTGCACCAGAGGCTTATTGTATGTGTGGACTCTGCTAATGAATTTTTAGGCTTCTCAATTAGGTTTTCTTAATATTACAAATTGTATGCCTTAGAATTCAGAGTCCCAAACTTATTTGACCTACCACCCTCGTTTCAGAAAGAAAAAAAAAATTAAAAACTTTTCTACTATTGGCCGTAATCATCCAAGATACGGTGTCTTCTGTATCTGCTTTTGCAGCCTCCCCCCCCCCCCTCTCCCGTTGTTCCAGAGCTCTCCAGGGGCCAACATCACCATTTTGGGAAGCACTACCTTAGAAAAAAGCTTGATAGTGGTTTGTGCTATAGATCATAGAATTTCATTTCTTTATCTTACAGATGAGGAGTGTGGTAGTTACACAATCTGGTGTCAATGTGAGACTATTAAGAGTGAAGTGATGGAGTTTAGCTTATCAATCAGGTTGCAGCTTGATGACCTCGCTTGGAGGCGCAGCGGAGATAAATACCAGTAGTTCATTGGAGGCCAGATACGCTCACTCCCTGCGAGACATTCTTGTTAACCAGCCACACAGAGCTACGCTGATAGAGCCAGAGCCCTGGAGCTGGAGGAGCCATGTGGAGACACACGCCAGCACTGAGATGTTTCCACCACCACCAGACCCACTGGCCTGTGATCTTCCTGCTATTGGTGCCATTGCATGGCTGTGTGAGTCTAAAGAGGAATGTATGGATCAGTAACGACATATGGGGTAATATCAGACTTACGGACTTGATCTAAACGGGTCTGGGATGTTTTCTTAAAGTACAATTGCTCTTTGATATAAAGTTCTCTCACACACATGTGAGTGCCTATGAATTTGTTTCTCTAGTCAACCTAGAGACTAACACAAGAGACCCAGAGAGGTGAAAAGATCTGTCCAAGGACACAGAACAAATTTATTTCAACAATATTACAGACAGGGTGATGGGGGTTGAAGTGTAAAATGTGGCCAGTTCTCTCCTTTGTTGATTTGACTTCATCCCATTATTCCTAGCTCTTTCATCCTCTGTCTTTCCCCCACTAATAACGGCTTACCCTATCAGTGTTCACCAGCTTCTGCCATGGGGTAGGTGACCTGGCTCCATTATAGCAAGTTTATTTCGGCCTCACTAACATTCAATTGATGCTTAAGACCAAGACTAAACTCACTGCCATTGAGCCCATTCTGATTCGTAGTGACCCTAGACAACAGGCGAGAATTGCCCCTGTGAACTTTTGAGACTGTAAATCTTTACCAGAATAAAAAAACCTCATCTTTCTCCCTTAGAGCTGGTTGGTGATTTCAAACTACTGATTTTGCAGTTAGCAACCCAATGCACAACCAACCCACTTCACCACCAGGGCTCTGGATGCTTGGAAGGAGCTCAGAAAATCTGGACTTTAAGATGGTCTCTGCCTGACTGAGCGGCGCTACCAGGTTTAAGGGCTGTGGCTACTCCCCTGATTGCTGAGAACAGCCTTCCAGGCGTCTTCTTCCCAGAGAGCCAAGCGAATGAAGAGGCAAGAGACCCAGCTAGAGCTAAGAGGAGAAAACTAGGACCGATGATGAAACACGGTGTTTACCTCATTTCCCTTCCTCCCACAATCTTTCTGGGGCCAAGGGTACGCTTCCCTCCTTTTTGTATAGAGCGTAACTACTTAGCGCACAGACCTGGATGGTGATAAATGAAAGATGAAGGCGGGGGTGAGGGGCAGGCTGCTCGCAATCCTCTCTCAATAACATGACTCGTAAAGCTAGAATGATGCAGAAAAACCCCATTTTTGAGTGCCAGGAGCTGGATTTCTTCTTTGCATTCTTCTGTAACACCTCTAATCTTGCTAGGCAGATGAGGGTGAAGATTATGTGCTCTGACAAGCTAAATAGAAAAGCACATTAATACTTTTCCAGTCACCGGTGTTGCCTTTATTTCATTTACTACCACTGTTTTAATTGGTATCCTGGATGCTATACATGGTTCAGTGCTCCCCATTAACCAAAAGGCTGGCAGCTCAAGCTCACCTTGTGAGAACTGGGAAAAGAAAAGACCTCTACTTCTTAAGACTCAAAGAGGTGTGTGTTAGTCTGGGTCCTTGGGAGAAACAAATCCACAGAAATTCATTTTCAAGAGAGAGTTTGATATAAAGGTTAAGTGCGCATCAAGAAAACATCTCAACCCAGTGCTGCCCAAGCCCATATGTCCAACACCAGTCCACAAAGTCCTCCTCCATCTCACAAAACACACACGACAATACCGGCTGCCGGAGGAAAGCCGAGCCAGTGAATGTGTAAATATCTCAGCGCTGGCAGGAGTCTCCACGTGGGTGTTCCAGCACCCAGGACTACATCAGGGTAGGTCCATGTGGCTTCTCCTTGGGGATGTCTTGCAGGAAGT
>NW_022103958.1:17857142-17867686 GCF_000313985.2 Echinops telfairi
ACCTCATGATCGCACAGGCTGGTGTGCTTCTTCCATGTGGGCTTTGCTGCTTCTGAGCTAGATGGCCGCTTGTTTACCTTCAAGCCTTTAAGACCTCTGGGACCCATATTGACAGTCAGTTACAGCCAACCGAGAACTAGAGTCCATCCCCTCCCCCTTCAATGGTGAGGATGAACATTTACTGAAATTTCCCTCTGTGTTATGTGGCTGATCTCATTTCATTCTCACAACAATGGTACATTGTAAGTACTATTATTTTGCCCGTTGTACTAAAAAGGGAAAGTCCGGTGACCTATGGAGACTGCACAACTAATAAGTGCTGGAGCTAGGATTTGAACCCAAGGGATCCGAAGTTTGGATTTTAGCTCCTAGTCTCCAGGACTTCATCATATGCACTGTGGTTAGAACCTTGGACCAAAGCAACCGAGTCCAACTGCGGGTGAGGTGGTTTTTCCACCATCTTTCCATATCCATTGAAATCAATGTTCAGTGAAGTTCAGTGGGCTTATTGACAGCAAAACTACCCGGTTGTTGTTGAATTAATTCTTACTTATAGCCTATAAGACAGAGTAGAACCAAGCCACCGGGTTTCTTAGACTGTGGTCTTGGTGGAGCCGCTAAAGATGAGACCGTCCACGCTGAAAGAATTATAGTCTCAGACTCCCTTTGGAGGCTGCTAAGAGTTTGAGTTGACTCTGGCAGTGGGAGGTCTCTATGCAGGCTGACGGCCACATCTTTCCCACGTGGAGCATCTGGTGGGTTAGTGGAGCAAGTCTGGTGGGTTAGTAGCTGAGTGCTTAACCACCATCAAACCAGGGCCCCTTAGGGCAAAACTACAGGTAGCTGATGTAAAAGGTTTTATGACCTCTAGAAATCTTAGCAGTAGTCATAGAGTAATTATCTTACATTGTAATAATAGCAAAGCAATAAAAGCCTTCTTTTAGATAAGGTATGTTGCAATTAAGTTATAGATTAATATAGCATATGTTATAAATGAATAAATAATATTCTTACTCTTGATTTCCCTTTGCCCTAACTTCCTTATTTTATCATTTTCTATGCAATGACTTTTTCAAGCTCCTGCAAATTCCCGCGGGAGTCGGGTGAGAACAGTTAGTAAATGACTGAATGAGTGCAGCACTGTATTTAAAAGCTAATTCACCAAATCTTAGAGGCTCTGATTATAGTGACCCTACAAGATGTCCAAGGCTGAAAATCTTTATAGGGGCAGGCAGCCTTATTTCTCTCTCACGGAGCTGCTCCGTGAGTTTGAATCCTCAGCCTTTCAGTTAGCAGTCCAATGCTCACCTGCCGGTGCCACCAGGGCTCCTAATTTAAAAGCTTAAATAATTATCAATTGTTATGTAACAACTTGTACTCAATGAAGTAACTTTGTACATATTATTTACCATAAATGCTAAACTTTCCATAAAGCAATTCTGCATCCATCTTGTGTCAGAAGGGCGGTGGGGTGGGGTATTCTAAGAACCATCACAATACAGACCTGCTGGGTTCTTCTCTGTGGCATGGAAGAGCTTGCTTGGAAACAAAGCCAACCCTGGGAACCAAGAGATGGAGAAAAAAGGTTACTTTCAGGTGGAACGGAGAGGATGTACAGCTGGTGGTTAGGTGACTGACGCCTTATTTTGGCTCTGCCACTTAGCCATGTGACTTTGGGAAGTGACGTAATAGCTCCAAGCCTCAGATTCATCATCTTTCACATGTGGCTAATAATAATATCCTCTCCCATAGGATTGTCTAAGGATTGAATGTGCTAACACTTGGTGATGTGCTTCACAAAAAGCAATAGCAAATACCGAGTCCGATTTGCAACCTCTTGGAGTGAGGATTCTCTTTTCTGTGTTGTAGCCTTGAAGGTCCTAACTGAGGTTGGATTGGAGACTCTTTAACACATAGCAAAAGGTCTTATCTGTCAGAAGTCTTCCAATGAACAAATCGGTATTTCCACTTTTAATCTGTAAACCTCAAATAGCCAAAGCCTGACTTTAATGGTGGCAAAAGAAAAGAATGGTCAGTGGTAAGTGTTATGCTTTCCTTTCTTATAAAATGTTAAATCCCACACCAGGCAACATGGCCAGATGGTGGCCCCAGGTGAACCTATCACATTTCGCTTGTTCCCATAAAGTGGAATCCAAATCATAGACAGTTGCTTCTGGGAGGCTGTATGCATTAAGGTTTCAGGCATCTTGATAAGCTAAAGGTCATGTTTACTTTATCAAACTTGCATGGCATGGCTCACTTTCATCTTTTATGCATGGGTGACTCGGAATTGCTCTCAACTCGCTCCCCCCTTTATCTTCTCACCTTGGTTTTAGAATCACTTTTGACCCTCTGGTCTGGATAGGTGGTCTTTTATTGGAGCACTGTACAGACGGACATTTGGCTGACTCACTGCCATCAAGTCAATGCTGACTCATAGCAGCCCCCTGGGGGTTTCCAAGACTGTAACTGTTCACGGAAGTAGAAAGCCTAGTCTTTCTCCCATGGAGCTGCAGGTGGTTTTGAACTGGCAACCATGCAGATCACAGCTCAACTCGTAACCACCACAACACCGGGACTCCATTACACATGGTTAATACGTACTCTGTATTTGTGTGTCAATCTGCTATTTCGCTGAAAGCTGGCCTCGAGGGAATAGTTTGGATTCCAGGTTTAAAGACTCTCTCGGAAATAATTTCAGGGTGCCCTCTAGTCTTAACTGGTTCAGGAAGTCTGGAATTTTGAGAAAATTTCTGTGCTCTTCTGCCTTTTCCCCTGTCCTAGCAGGACCCATCCAGGGTGGCCCTGCTTTTCCCCACATCTGTTTTTAACATGAATTGTAACCCAATTCTGTGTGCCTAGGGGATTATTCCACGGATTTCAAGAGTTAGCCTTGGATTTTTCTCTTCAATCTTGGGGTGTTTTTTTTTAAGCTCAGTGCTAATAAAGGACTCCCCCAGGTCCCTCAGTTTGTAGACCAGTGAGAGGGAGAACTAAAGGAGATTACTTGCAGCTACGTCCTGGAAGAACTGGTCCGACGAGGCTGATAGAATCTGTGCCCGTCAGCAGAGGGCTCAGGCCCTGTTGCCTGGAAACTCCAGAGTGCAGCCTGTGTTGTTTGCAAAAGGACTGGCCCCCTGAAAGGAGCAATTGGTTTTTGCTAATCCAGTAATTAGTATTCTCTCTCCTGACACTACTCTGGAATAAGGCGGGGAGGAGTCTGCATATTGTTGCTCTCAGATCACTGACAGTATTCATACACCCATGACTTAACCATTGTTATTGCTCTTCACTGGCATCGAGTGGGCTCTAATTCATAGTGACCTGATCTATCACACCATCTTCAGGATCACTGGTGCAGCCGAGTTCACTGCTGCGGCAATTTTGAGTCAACCCATCTCACTGGGAGATTCCCTTGTTTTCATTGGCCTTCTCCTTTACCAAACCAGACATCCTTTTCTAGTGACTGGTTGTTCCTCGCGATGTGACCAGAGTCACAGCTTTGCTTTTGTGGATGGAACATTCTGGTTGTGTTCTTCTAGGAGTGGTTTTTGTATGTGTGGGGGGTGGGGCCATCCAGGGAATATATTCAATATTCTTTGCCAGCACTACACCTATTATCTTCCTTAAAAAAAAAAAGATCAACACTCCTTGTTTCCAGTGCCAGACACCATGGTGCGAATGGACTCTCTAACGCCCTCGTGGAGGAACCTTATTACTCACCTGTCTTTCCGATGAAGAAGCATCAGGCCAGCAAAGTTAAAACAACTTTTCCCAGGGCTCACAGCTAGTAAACTGTGGAGCTAGGATTCAAATTCAGGTCAGTTTGATCCCAGGGCCCCTGGTGGGGCTGTCGAATAAGCTTTGCATGGATAAGGATAAGGTTGGCAGTTCAAACCCACAAGCCTCTCGGAGGGAAAAAGATCAGGCTGTCTGCTTCCATAAAGATTTCTGATGCATCAGAAATGCTACCTAGGGTTGCTACGGCGACTCAGAATGGACTTGTTGGCAATGGGGTCTTGCACTGTTGGACAAACAGTGAATGCAGACCTTTTTACTCTACAACACAAAGCTCAACATGACCAATGTGTGAGGGACACAGCTTGAACCTTAAGGACAAGCTATTTTTCTTAAATGTGTTCCTAGAATTAGGTTCTTGTCTTTTACCAAGACAAAGATCATTCTGGTCAGGCACAGAGGACAAGGCTGGAGAATTTTATTAGAGGCTCCTAGGAGGAAGACGCCCTGACCAGTACAATGATCATATTGGTTTCTTCCCCAAGCACAAGTATGCAGAGGCTTTTCTAGGGTGAATGAGATTCCGGAAACTTCTGTTCCCAATAGATGATGTTGAGTGCAAGGGATCCTGAGACGGAAAGTCCTGAGGGTCAAATGTCGTCCACAAGATGGCACTAGTTCTCGGCCTCCGGAGGCCATCTCTGTAAAATAGCTGGACGGTTTTGTTGAGAGAGAGGGCCTGATTCTAGGAGCGTCTCTGAGTTCCCGCATGGGAAGCACTCTGTCTTTTGTTTCTAGTGTGGTCTCTACTTTTGCTCTCCTGCCTGGTTTCAGATTGCATCGAGCTGGTTCCCACTTAGAGCCACCCTACGTGCAACAGAACAAAACATTGCGAGGTTCTGCCCATCTTCACAATCATAATTGCTGTTGGGGCCTATTGCTGCTGTCGCTGTGTCCGTTCATCACCTCCCCTCCTTCCTTTCTTTAGCTGACCCTCGACTTTACCAAGCAAGGTGTGCCTCTCCAGGGACCGGCTCCTTCCGATCATATGTCCAAAAGTCCTCAGGAGCACTCTCCTTGTATTTCTTCCAACACGGATTTGTTTGTACTTCTGGCAGTCCATGGTCTATCCGATATTATTTGCCCAAACCATCACCACCTGTAGTAGTGCTTAAATCCTAAGTGCGAGATTTGCTACAGTTTATAGTAGGACCCCTAAATTCTTTTGAGTCGCCACATAGATGCCATCTCCATTTCCACCACCTGGCAATGAAAACAGGTTTTGTTTTTTCCCCACTTAGGCAAGGTGTGTATACAAGTAGATTGCTTCAACTCCCCTGGCCAACGCAGGGAGTCTCACCCTCAGGAGTGGCCTTGGTGGAAAATGAGGTTCTAGAGGTGTGAGGTTTCTGGGATGGTTTACCTCCGTTCTTGATTTTCAATGCTGCAAGAATTCACGTGGCAGAAGCACTTTTGTAAAGACAAGTTACTTTTATGAGGGAAAGGGAAGTTCGGGTAAGACAATCTCAGACAGTACACACTCTCTCTGGAAATGGGCAGGGCCACATGGCGGGCTGTGGGAAAGTTCGAGACTGTGGATAGCCACAGGAGCGTGGAACCAGAGTGCGGCCCAAGAGAGACAAACTGGGGGCCTGCTTTTATCCCCTCCATTACTTGAGGGGGTGGGGTTGGGGGTATTGCCACTCCTGGTGGCTAAGTTCAGGCCCTCCTGTGACCTTGACCTGGGAAGATTGACCTTCACCTGCTCCTAGGTGACCACAGTCTGTCTGTGCATACTCAGTTCTGGAATTTCCCACAGGTGTTCAGTGTGTGCCTGATTCCTTTCCGACCCCGTTATTGGCACAGCCAGTTAATTTTCGTTCAGGCTAGACATTTGGTGGAGACAACCCCCTTTATCCCTGTTCCATGCACCTGTCATGAGTCATATCCAGACAAGGTGATTGGAGAATGCTTAACCAGTCTTCAATAAGGTACCTTTCCCACTTAGGTCATTCTGCCTGTTTCTGTGATGAAGCTATCCGACAGTACTCATGATCTGGTGTTGAATTTCCTTTGCTTTCCTGTTGGGCCTATTGCTGCTGTCCTGCCTCGTGCTGATGGTCTCTCTCATTTGGATGATTGTTTTTGTCTTGTCTTTGTTCTGTTTAAAACTCTAGTAGATGTTTTATTGGAGCTGCTCTTTTCCCTAAAATCAAGTCAAACGCATCAATTCTTCTTTCGTCTTCATTATTCATTGTCCAACTTTCACATGCATAGGAGGCATTTCAAAATATCAGGCACATCTTGATCCTCAAAATGATACTTTGCTTTTTAACACTTTAAAGAGTTCTTTTTGCAGGACATTTGCCCAATGCAATACATTCTTTGGTTTCTGGATTGCTGCTTTTGTGGACAGTGATGGTGGGGAAGGGAAAAATTGCATGGTAATTTAATAACACCCTGCTTAAAAAGTACTGGGTAATAGAATAAATAAAAAATGAAGTAAAAATATCCCTTGAATCAAAGGACAGTGGAAACACAACATACCCAACCATTTGGGACACAGCAAGAGCCGTTTCAGAAGGCAACTTACAGCAATAAGCACGCACAGAGAAGAAAGTAAGAGCCAAAGTCGAAACCTTAAACCAACACGTCAGTGAGAAAGGGGTAGCAAAATAAGCTGCTGCTTTTAGAAGAAAAGAAAGAATAAAACGTAAGCAGAAATAAATGGAACAGAAAACAATAGACTCAATAGGGCAAGAAGTTTATTCTTTGAAAGAATTACTAAAATGGATAAAGCACTAGCAAATCTAATAAAAGAAAAAGGAGAAAATGCTAATAATATGAATAAGAAGTGAAGCAGGTGTCACCACAAAACCAATCGAAATTAAAGGATAATAACAGAATATCATGAAGATCCAATACTTCAACAAATTTGAAAGCCTAGAAAATATGGAAAAATTTCTGGAAGTGTACTACCTACCTAAACTAACGTAAAGTAAAATCCTGCACAGGCACATAACAAAAGAACAAATTGATCAAGTGATTAAAAAACACTCAACAAAAAGTCTGAGACCAAATGACTTTACTGTGAATCCCACTGAACAGAGAAGAGCTGACCCCAATTCTATTCAAAGTATTCCAGAATATAGAGAAGAACGGGAAACTTTCACCTTTACTTTATGACGTGAGCATAACCCTGGTGCCCAAACCAGGGAGAGACATCACACAAAAAAGAAAAGTGTAAACCAATATCCTTCATGAACATATGTGCAAAAATTCTCAAAAAAAATCAGCAATATAAAAACAAAAAACATCATGACTAAGTGGGATTTATGCCAAGCATGCAAAGATAATTCAATATTAGGCAAATAATCAATGTAATCCATAATATAAATAAAACAAAGGAAAATCACTACATGATCATTTAAGTTGACACAGAAAAAGCATTTGACAAAATCCAACTCCCATTGCTGATAAAAACATGAAACAAAATTGGAATAGAAAGGAAATTCCTCAATACAATCAAGGGCAGATTTACAAAATTAACAGCCAGCATTACTCTCAACAGAGAGAAACTGGAAGTATTCCCCTTCCCACACAGTCACCAGACAAGGAGGCCTGTATCACAACTTCTACCCAACCCTGTGCTGAAAGTCTTAGAGCTATAAGGTAAGACAGGGAAATCATAGGCATTCAAATTGACAAAGAAGAGGTAAAACTCGCTTTTGTAGATGATAGGATCCTATATACAGAAAGCCCCAAAGACTTGGCAAGAAAATGTTGGAAAATTGTTGGAAAGAGCAACGTGGAAAGGTACAAGATCAACATATGTAAATCAGTTAGATTCTTTTATATGAACACAAAACTCTGAAAAGGAAATCAGGAAAACAGTGTCATTTAAAATAGCCACTCAAGAGATGCAATAAACGGCAAGCCAAACTCACGGTCATCCAGTGGAGACTGACTCAGCCACCCTGTGGGGCAGGGCAGAACGGCCTCCGTGGGTCTCCAAGACTGAACCCTCCTGGAAGTAGAAAACCTCATCTTCCTCCTGCAGAGTGACTGGAGATTTTAAACTGCTAACCTTGTGGTAGCAACCTAACTCTAAATCCACTAAATAGAGTTGGAAAGAACACAATGGGTTGGAATTATTCCCACCAGAGTTCCTCAAAGGGTGCAAAGAAAGATGCAATACTTAGGAATCAGCCTAATCAGAGAAACAAAAAACTTCTACAAGCAAAACTACAAAACACTACTATAAGAAACCAAAAGAACCTTCCATAAATAGAATAATATCCATTGTTCATGGTTAGGAAGATTTAACATTTTGAAAATGTTACTACTACCCACAGTGACCCACATATATAATGTAATCCCCTCCCGATACCAGCATTATTCTTTAAAGAGATGGAAAATGAAACACTAACTTCTTATAGTAAAGAAAGAGACCTAGGGTAAGCAAAGCACTACTAAAGGGGAGGAACAAAGTAGGAGGCTTCTCACTTTCAAATCTCAAAACCTACTATATTCTCATGGTAATCAAATCAGCCTGGTACAAGTACAGCAATAGATACATAGACCGATGGAACAGAATTGAAATCCAGAAGTAAATCCATACACTCACAGATAACTAATTTTTAACAAAGTATTAACATGAGAGGATAGTTTCTTTAGTCAATAGTGCTAGGAAACATGGATATCTATTTATAATAGAATGAAACAGGACTCATACCTCATACCACATGAAACATGAACTCAGGATGCATCAAATACCGAAATGTAAAGCCTGGAACCATAAAGATCACCAATGAAAAAATAGGCACAAACTTTGGGCTCCTAATATATTACTAGGGATATAAACACACTATCCAAATGTGGTAGTTACATAATGTCATGTCAACTTGAAGATATAAAAGTGTAGGGATAGAGTCTAGCCTGTCAATCAGGTCACAGTCTGATGGTGACTCCTTGTGTGTGTGGCCCTTTCATAAGGAGGGCCCTGGGACCCTTATCGGGAGGGGATTACATTATATATGTGGGTCACTGTGGGTAGTAGTAACATTTTCAAAATGTTAAATCTTCCTAACCATGAACAATGTATATTATTCTATTTATAGAAGGTTCTTTTGGTTTCTTATAGTAGACACACACACAAACAAACAAATACTAACAAACACACACCCTGTCTCTGACTTCACCTTCCTCCTGGCTGACCTTGATTGATGCCAGGGCCTTGTGTTGAACTGCACCATTGGATTAACATGACCTTGCACCCACCAACCTGTGATAGTCCAGCATTCTGCATCATTGCATGTGGTTGCATGAGTCTGAAGAGAGATTATGGACTAGTATCAGACATGTACTTGAGGCAGACTGGGCTGGGGTGTTTTCCTGAAATATAAAACTTCTTTATATAAAGTTCTTTCTTACACATATGTGAGTGTCACTAAATTTGTTTCTCTAGTCAATCTGGCTTAGCACACCAAAGCAGAAGACAAAATGGATTATTTGGACCCTCTAAAAATTAAACACTCAGGTGCATAAGAATTTTCACAAAAAGAGTAAAATAATTTCCACACAACCTGGGAGAATTTTTTGACAGTGACATATTGGGCAGAAGAATAATCTCTAAAATTATAGAATGCTTCAACACCTTTACAAGAAAAAGACAAATAATCCAATGAACATATCTAGAATAGCAGTTCTCAACCTGTGGGTCGCGACCCCTTTGGGGGTTGAACGACCCTTTCACAGGGGTCACCTGATTCATAACAGTAGCAAAATGACAGTTATGAAGTAGCAACAAAAATAATTTTATGGTTGGAGGGGCACCACAAATGAGGAACTGCAGTAAAGGGTCGCGGCATTAGGAAGGTTGAGAACCACTGACTAGAATATGAACATATATTTCACCAAAGAAGACATTGAAGTGGCCAACACACATATGAAGAAATGCTCAGTCATTAGGGATTCAAGAGATGCAAATCAAAACAACAATGAGATATCCCCTCACTCCAGTCTTAATGGCAAAGTTCAGAAAATATCAAATGCTGGCCAGGATACGAGAGTAGAACTCTGACCTGCTGCTGGTGGGACTATCCAACACTATGACCACTGTGGAAAGGGGTACGGTGCTTCCTCAAAAAGGTGGTGTGAAAGAGTGAAGTTTCTTAAGATGGCTCTTCCAGCAACTCTGTAGTTCCCACCAAATGATGGAGCGAGACTATGCAAATAGGGCATGTGTAACCCTAATAGAGGGGTGTGGTCAACTTCTGGCTCAGAAGGAGGAGTCAGCTCAGCAGGAAGAGAGAGAAGTCTCAGGAGCCGTGGAAGTGGAGCACGTGGGAGATCTCTGTCTGAAGTAGTGGAGCAGCACAGAGACTGCGAGCTAGAACAGACGGGGGCAGAGCTTTCTGGCCCAGCGAAGCCAAGGCCAAGGGACTTGGCTGCTGGCTGAGGAGAGGTGCAGCTGTGGACTCATGATTGCATTCTTGATGTTTTCTGATCTTGGCTTATGGTGACTTTTTTTTTTTTATTGTGAGTGAGGCAGTGATAGAGTGAGTGAATGAGAGAGTGAGGCAGTGAGAGAGTGAGAGTCAGTGAGTGAGGCAGTGATAGAGTGAGTGAGTGAGAGAGTGAGGCAGTGATTGAGTGAGGCAGTGAGAGAGTGAGGCAGTGAGTGAGTGAGGCAGTGAGTGAGTGAGTGAATGAGACAGTGAGTGAGTGAGACAGTGAGAGAGTGAGAGTGAGTCAGTGAGTGAGTGAGACAGTGAGTGAGTGAGACAGTGAGAGAGTGAGTCAGT
>NW_022103958.1:17871605-17883757 GCF_000313985.2 Echinops telfairi
GAGTGAGAGAGTGAGGCGGTGAGTGAGTGAGACAGTGAGTCAGTGAGTGAGTGAGGCAGTGAGACTGAGAGAGTGAGTGAGTCAGTGAATGAGTGAGTGAGTCAGTGAATGAGTAAGTGAGTCAGTGAATGAATGACAGTGAGTGAGTGAGTGAGACAGTGAGAGAGTGAGAGAGTGAGAGTGAGTCAGTGAATGAGTGAGTGAGTCAGTGAATGAGTGAGTGAGTCAGTGAGTGAATGACAGTGAGTGAGTGAGAGAGTGAGGCAGTGAGTGAGGCAGTGAGTGAGTGAGAGTGAGTGAGTGAGGCAGTGAGAGAGTGAGGCAGTGAGACAGTGAGAGAGTGAGAGTGAGGCAGTGAGTGAGTGAGTGAGACAGTCTTGTGGTGACTTTTTAACTTCTCTAAGAAACCTCCTTCATCGTGAGTATGGTTTCTGAGTTTTGTGTGGCCGTTGCAATGGATTATGGAATCCAGCATCGAAGTAGGACGGTCGATGTCAGGAAAAGGTGAAGAAGGAGAGAGGGGAGAGGGGCTGTCTGACCCCTTCCTTGTGGCACTAGGGAAACCAGGAAAGACCAGATGTGGGCCCGATGCCCCTGGGGCTCCGTGGAGTTGGGACTAGAAATACCATATGACCCAGCCACCCTTCCACTTGGTACGCATCCTTGAGAAATCAGAGCTGTCACATGAACATACGTATGTATGCATGCCCATGCTCATTGCAGCACTACTCACAATAACAGAAAGACGGAAACAACTTAAATGTCCATCGGTGGATACATCCGTTTTGGGACATACATAACACAGTGAAATGCTACGCCACCTTCAAGAATAGCAGTGAATCTGTGAAACATCTCATGCCATGGATGAACCCGGAGGACATGCGGAGTGAAATTAGTTGAACACAAAAGGACAAGTATGAGATCACTGTTATTTTAAAGAAGTCGAGGAAAGGTTTTTACACAAAGAGAAATGGACTTTGATGGCTATCAGGGCTGGTAAGAAAATCACAGGCTAAGTGTTAACATGAATAAGGGAAGGCAATAGACAATAAAAGGGAGATCAGTAAAACATGAAGCAGGTAGGGGAAGACCCTGGGAGATTTGTCAGAGTGACAGGCAACAGAAGCAAATACTGTTTATACATAATCCTGTCCACAAATATACATAGATTTGATATTTGTATATGTATGTTTTCCTATGTTACAAATAAATGCATGAATGTGGTGGAGTATCCAGGTAACAAAGCTATGAATACATCTTAGGTATAACCAAAAAGCTTGAGCAAATGAATTTCTGGGCCTGGGGTATCAGGGCCGTCGTCTCATGAGCAGTAATGTGAAATGATCGGTCTCTCCCCGTCCAGAGGAACGAAGAGTGATGCAAATTGAAAGACATGTGGAACCAGTTCGTTGGATTAATGGACCATAAACCATCCATCTCCTCAACCCTGAGACCAGAAGCGGTAGATGATGCTTGACCACCACTACCAAACTGCTCTGAATAGGATCACATTTAAAGTCTTGGATAGAACAGGAGAGAAATATGAACTAGAACTCAGAATCATAAAAGAAGCCCGGCGTGACGGGCAGATCGAGGTGAGTGGGGCCCACAAGGCTACGGCATGTAGTCACCTTTCAGGTCTGGAGCTAAATGCACTCCTCCGTGAGAAAACCCCACCATTTCTGAGCAAAAGAGCAGCACTGACCCAAGCACCATGCTCAGAGGGTTAGGAACGAAGGAGGAATGGACCCAGGAAGCACGGGAAGGTCGTGTGTGCAAAATGTGCATGAACCCTTGAATTGCTGAATGTAAAGCTACAGTCTGCTCTGTAAACCTTCACCTGTTCACAATTTTTAAAAATTACCAAAGAATTAATCTGAGGATGTCTGCCTTTGAACTGGTGAATTTAATCATTTTACACTTAATATCGTCATCGACGTATGCTGGGCTATTATTTCTGCCACCTAATTTTGGCCTTTCTTACCGTAATTTTGTAACTTCTTTTTACTCAGTTCCTGTGGGAAACTAACATAACATGATGAGGCCTATATTCCCTAATTTATAACAGAGGTAGGAAAGCCTCCACTTTGGTAAGTTAGAGGTAAAGTCCAAGTACGTCATCCTGCTTTAAATATTCCGACAGGTTCTCCCCTAACAGCTATGCTGCCTTAAAGTGAGCACATGCGGATGAGATCTCCCTATAGAAGCGGACATCCTTTTCTCTCGTCCCTCCAGGTCACACAGCCCCCTTCAGGCCTCCCCTCAAGGCAGGTATTAGGTTTCCTCACCTGTGAGCTCAGGGACCTTACTGTAGATACCACCCACCTTGTGACACATGTAGTTACTGAATATGCATGTCTGATGGCGACCTCTAAATGTCCCAGGATAGGAATAGCTCGCTCTCTCTCCTCCCAGTTCCATGTGGACCACCAAGAGGGGCTGAGGTGAGCACGCTACCATAAAATGTGCCGGGCTCCTTTATTTTATTCTCTCTCCTCTCTCCTGTGACGTTACTATACTCTTTATAGATTGTCACCGTATCGTTGTGCCTACTGGCCCTTCGGTGGTTGGAGGCTGGTTTCCTCTGACAAGTTCCTGCCTTCTATTGAGTTCATTGAACCTTCTTTACCTGCCCTCCCATGATCTTTCACTCACTTGAAGCTACACAAGGGGCCTGCAAAATACTCATGCAAACATGGAACGAAAGCTAATGAAATTTTTTTCCATGAATTTTTTGAAGCCTCCTTGGGAATTCTGTTTTTATTCTGAAATATTATTCTGGTGTTGGCTTACCCATTAAAGGTATAATTCTCTTAATGAAGATTAAAGTGCATTAATAGTTTTGATCTTTTACCTAGAAGCACAAAGGTCTTAAAATGCTTGAATTATAATGATCTTTCTACCTTGTAATTATTTGCTGTTTAGTATTATTGTTCTATCTTGTTTGTAAAGTGTTCTCTCCCTTGAATTATTATGATTTCCCCCTAATTTGTAGATAAGGAAACTGAAAATCCAGAGAGTTTAGGGGACTTGTGTAAGTTCACACCTGTAGAAACTGTCAAATCGCTCTGAAGACTTTGAGAACGAAGCGTCCGTGAACGTGAATTCATTGGGATTTTCTGACTCTTTTGCTATAATGGGCAATTTTGCTGTGACCAGCTTTATAGCACTAAGGGTACTATTGAATATCTCACATTTCTCTGAATGGAAAACAATAAAAATGGTTTATTCTTGCCCTTAGTTTTGTCCATATATTGAAAATGACTTCATGTGGCCCTTTGTCATCTCCAGTGTGTTTATAGAATCTCATTACGTATTACTATAAAGGAGTGACAAATGACAGGCGGTGTTCTGAGAGGAGATTGATGCTATAACACATAGGAGGCCACTCCCTCCTTCCCTGTATTAGATGGTTATCACACAGAGAGTCATCCTTGAGACTTCTTATTTGAAAGTTCAGTCTGTATGTCCACACATCTATCCTTTTACACAAGACACTTTTATGGCTAAGGCTGGCATTGTAATTGCACGAATTTTCAGCCTACTGCTTCCATCCGCCAATCATGTTTCTTACTAATAAGGCTGACTCCCAAGGGAAGCAGTTTGTGGATGGTTTACCACCACCCATTGTTATTCTAAGAACGCTAACAAAGCCCATTGAAGGTGAAGAGTGTCAAGTGTCATCTCTGTCCATGAAAGACAGCCCCATTTTCAGTCGGGGAACAAGGCGTATATTTGAGGGTGAAAGGCTGGTGAAATAGCTCAGCTGAGGAAATGCTCCTGCAGCAACGATTATTGCCTCATCACTCAAAGGTGAAAGAACAAAAAAGAAGAAAAAATGCACAGATTGCATCCCCCAGGTAACAGCTAGGAGAAAGAGGACCAGAGTTTGAACAAGTAGCCAGGGTTCAGAGGGTCTGCAGAAGGCCATCTGAACTCATTTTAAATGGTGTATTCCTATTGAGCATGCACACTTCCCTCCAGCTTAAGAAAAGCGCGCAAGATGAATACAATTTTGTCCACTTTAGGGAGATTTAGAAAAAAAATTGAGAACTACATCCTTTGTTGGCATGTGTCTCAGGATAGAATTAGTATTGAGTATTGAGTGCAACTCTGTGTCCAGCTCTCTGCTAAGTACTTTACATATTGTCGTTGTTAGGAGCCATCAAGTGAGTTTTGACTCACAGTGACATTGTGTACGATAAAATGAAACACTGCCCCGTGTTGCGCCATGCTCATAATTATTGTTACGTTTAGCCACTGCATCAGTTCACCTCACTGAGGGTCCCCCTCTTTTTCACTGAGTCTTTACCAAGCACAATGTCTTTCTCCAGGGAGTGGTCCCTTTTGGTAGCATGTGCAAAGTACACGTAAACAACCCTCACCGTAAACAACCCTCACCGTAAACAACCCTCACCGTCCTCACTTCTAAGGAGCATTCTGGTTGTACTTCTTCCAAGACAGACTGGATCGTTCTTCAGCAGTCCACGATACTTCCAATGTTTTAAAACAACACTATAATTTAAAAAGTATCAATTCTCATTCTTCTTTATCCAGTGTCCAACTTTCACATGCATATGAGGCCATTGAAAATACCATGGCTTGGGTCAGGTGCACCTTAGATCTCAAAGTAACCTTCTTGCTTTTCAATACTCTGAAGAGGTCTCGTGTAGCAGATTTACCCAATGCAACGCACCACTTGATCTCTTGACTGCTACTTCCATGAGCATCGATGGTGGATCCAGGCAAGATGAAATCCGTGGCAATTTGTTTTTTCTCCATTTATTATGACGTTAGCTATTGGCCTAGTTGTGAGGATTTTGATTTTTCTTTACACATCGTGTTGCAATCCATACTGCAGTCTGCAGTTCTTGATCTTCATCAGCAAGCACCTCAAGTCTCCTTGATTTCAGCAAGCAGAGCGGTGTCATCTGCATATTGGAGGTTGCTAGTAAAGCTTCCTGATACTGGGTTCTTCTTCATGTCGCCCAGCTCTGGCTTAGTGGCTAAGCCTGCAGATTGAAGAAGTACAAGGGAAGCAACCAACCCTGATGCATACTTTCCCTTGGGGGCAGCCCTTTGTTTTGTCCAAATGACTACTCCTTTGTCTGTGTACAGGTTTCACATGAGCACAACGAAGTGTTCTGGAATTCCCATTTGTGGTAGTTATATAATTGTTTGTCAGTGTGAGAGGATTAAGAGTGAAGGGGTGGAGTCTAACCTGTCAATCAGGTGATAGATAATGAGGACTGGCTGAGGAATCCCTGAGGACACTGGGAACTCCGGTATTCCTCCTTGGAGGTGGGAGACTCTCTCGACTCAGTCCCTGCGAGACATCCTAGCTGACAAGCCACATGGAACTACACTAGAGACCTGGGAGCTGAAGAAGCCATGTAAAGACCCCTGCCAGCGCAGAGATGCTTACAACACCACTGGATCCACAAGACTTCCCACCCACGGGCCTGTGATCTTCCAGCATTCGGCGTCATTGCATGTGTTTCATGCATCTGAAGATGGCTTTATAGATTGGTATCAGACATATGGGATAATATCAGATTTATGGACTTGATCTGGACCAGGCTGGGATGTTTTCTCATTATTCAATTGCTCTTATATATAAAACTCTTTCCTATACACATATGAGTGTCTATGAATATGTTTCTCTAGTCTACCCAGACTAACACACCATTTTTTTAATCGTCTTATTGAGATATGATTTACATAGCATAATTTACCTACTGAAAGTGCACAATTCAATATTTTTTTATTGGTTGGGGCTTAATACATATAACATATCCTTCCATATTTCAATCACTTTGGATTTCCCTTTTTTACCCTTAAAAGGTCACTTAATTGGGGCTCTTAAAGATCTTATAATATTTCATACATCAATTGTATCAAGCATATTTGTACATATGTTGCCATCACTATTTTCTAAACATTTACTTTCTATTTGAGCCCTTGGTATCAGCTCCTCTTTTTTCCCTCCCTGCCCCCTCCCATCCTCATGACTTCTTGATAAATTATTATTATTTTCATATCTTACACCAATTGCTGTCTCCCTTCTCCCATGGTTGCTGTTGTTGGCCCCCCTGGGGGGTGTGATTATGTGATCGATTCCCCCTTCCTCCCCTCCTTTCCCCACCTTCCTTCTACCTTCCTGGTATGGCTGTTCCCATTTCTGTTCCTGGATTCCATGTGTCATAAGCTCTTTTATGTACCTGTGTGCATGCTTCGGTCTAGCCCGCAGGGAAAGGCAGGACTGGGGTCATGATAGCGGGAGGTGGGGGGGGGGGAATAGGGAGGTTGAGGGGGTGAGGAACCCTCAAGGAACCAGAGGAATTATGTGTTTCATTGGTGCTATACCGGAATTCCCATTCTTAATGTGATCCATTTGTCATGGTCCACACAGTCAAATGCTTTTGCACAGTCCATATAACACAAATGAACATTCTTCTGGTTCCTCTGCTTTGAGGCAAGATCCATCGAATATCAGCAATGATATCCTTTGTTTCACATTCTTTTCTGAATTCGGTTTGAATTTCTGGCTGCTCTCGTCCATGTACAACTGGCGGCCATTTTTGAATTATCATTAGCGCGTGATCTGGAATGGAGCCCTGGAAGCTGAGTGGGTGCGCAGTGGGCTGTGATCTGCAAGGCTGGCAGTGGGACTCCGCCAGCGGGCTTCGGTGGAGAAAGATGCGGCTTTCCTCTCCCCTAAGCAGTGAGTCTTGGAAACTCCCAGGGGCAGTGCTACCCTGTCTTAGAGAGCGGCTATGAGTCAGGGGTCACTCCTTGGCAATGTGTTTGCTTGTTTTTTGTGGTGATATTATGATATTGTTTCACGGTTTCTGCATCTGCTGGCCACCTTTCTTTGGAAAGGGCACCTAGATGTATCTCTTCCAGTTAGTTGGCTAGGAAGCTCTCTTCCAGTTTTCTTTTCTCTCTCTCTCTGTGTGTGTGTGTGTGTGTGTGTGTGTGTGTGTGTGAGAGAGAGAGAGAGAGAGAGATTCCCCTAAAAGGGGTGCACTGCTCCTGGAAGTACTGCAATACCAGGTCGATGCATGGAGTGGACGCAGCAAGCTCCTATTCCAACTCCCTGCTCCAAAAATCCATTTAATATATTGTCCTCGGATAACGGATGTATCCAATATTAAACTGATAAGAACAGATACTACACTTGATCTTAACCAAAAGGCCGAGAAGCAATCTCTTCCATTTTCTTGACAGACTGGTGCGTGCTTCCAGTACTTCATCAGCATATTGAAACATTTCCATCGGTATTCCATTCATCCTTTGAGTCTTGTTTTTGGCTAATATCTTGCTTAGACCTCTTCCTTCCTTTTAAAAATATAGTTTATTGGCATACAGTTTATATATCGTACAATTCAATCATTCCATCAGATTAAGAAGAGTTGTGCAATTTTTCTTGACCATATGCGATCTCTTGAGATTGCTGAAGGTTGACTTGTTCTTTTTGGCACAGTGACTGTATTCCTTCCATCTTCTTCTTTTTATTAAATCATTTTATCGGGAGCTCTTACAGCCCTTCCATCTTCTTTTTTAGAAGTTTTTTAGCAAAGTTTTATTTGCTCATTTTTTGCATTTAAAGTATTCTTCAGCAACATCCTTGGCTTGAGATTCTTTGCCATGGTCCTTAACAACCACACAACTGCAACCCACCACTTTCCAGGGCTTCCGTCTTCTTTTGACGTTTCTTGTATTGCTGGATATTTTTTCCTATAGAGAATCTCAAACTTTTACCTTGAGGATTGGTTCTTTTCTTCAGGTCTTTCATTGAGAAACTGAGAAATGCTGAGCATATTTTTTTCATTTTGGCTTTCTAGTTTGGGATCTTTGCACAATTCATTATAACACTCTGCTTCGTCTTCAAGAGCTGCATTTTGGAATGTTCTGTTCCGCTCTTTCACGTCACATTTCTTCCATAGCTTTACATCCTGGTGGCATGGTGGTTACATGTCGGACTGCAGGGTCCTCAAGTGTGACTGTATGAAACCACCAGTCACTTTGCGGGAGGAAGAGGCTGTTTTCTACTCCCGTAAACAGTCATGGTCTCCGAAACCCCCAGGGGCCGTCCTACTTTGTCTGACAGGGTCCCTGTGAGTCCACATCGACTTGTTGACAGAACGCAACACCATTCACTCGACTATCAAGAGCAAGTTCCAAAATCTCTTCTGACACCCACTTCGATCTTTTACTTTCTTGTCTTTTTAATGGCTGTTTGCCTTCTTCACGGCATCATATCATCCTACAGTTAGTCAGGTCTTTGGTCAGTAGTGTTCCATGAGTCAAATCTGTTCTGGAGATATTCTCTAAATTCAGGTGAGATAGACTCAGGGTTGTAATTTGACTCTAATGGACTTAATTTTTTTTGGTCTTCAACTTCCACCTGAACTTCCATGTGAGCAATTGATGGTCTACTCCACAAACTGTGGCCTTGTATTGGCTCTTGAGATTGATCTTTTTCATGGTCTCTTCCCACACATGTACTCAATTTGATGCTTGTATATTCCATCTGGTGAGGTACACATGTATAATTGCTGTTCATGTAGTTGAAAACAGGTAGCTTAAGTGAAGAAATCATTGGTCTTGCAAAATTTTAGCATGTGATCTCCAGCTTAGTTTCTACCACCAAGGGCATATTTTCCAACTACCAATCCGTTTTCTTTGTTTTCAACTTTTGTTATTGTGGGTACTTTAGAGAAACAAATCCACAGAAACTCATGTAGTATAAGAGAGAGTTTTATATAAAGGTTAAGTGTGCATCAAGAAAATATCCCAACCCAGTGCTGCCCAAGCCCACAAGTCCAACATTAACCCATGGATCCAACACCAATCCACAAAGTCCTCCTCCATCTCACAAAACACACGCAATGCCAACTGTAGGAGGAAAGCTGAGTCAGTGAATGTGTAAGCATCTCAGTGCTGGCAGGGGTTTATACATGGCTGCTCCAGCACGCAGGGCTGCATCTGGGTAGGTCCATGTGGCTTCTCCTCAGGGATGTTTTGTAGGAAGTGAGCCTTGCCAGCTAAAGCAGGGCACTAGCTAAGGCAGCTGCACCCTGGTCCGACCATCAGAAAGCAAGAGACCTGATTACTCGAAAGGCAAGGCTCACCGAGCCATTTACCTCTCCCACCCTTCAATTAACCCCACATGTGTTTATCGGCCAGCTTGGCACAATAAATTAACTACCTCAGCCATTAAGGGCATATTTTCCAACTACCAATCCATTTCCTTTGTTTTCAACTTTTGCATTCGAATTGCCAGTAATTACCAATTCATACTGATATTACAAGTTGGATGGATTTAAGATTGGAGTTGATAGAATTCTTCAGTGTCTCAATCACAGGCTTTAGTAATTGGTGCATGAATTTGAATAATAGTTGTACTAACTGGTCTTCCTTGTAGGTATATAGATATTATCTTATCACATACAGCAATGGTGAGGAGTGTCAGTCCAAGGGCCATATAAGACCATCAGAACCATCAATACCAGCTAACATCACATGCCTCATCAAAGAGAAACAGTTTAATTATTTAAATGTTCTACCAGGATGACCTGTGAGCAATGCTATAAATATCCAATGACCCTTGGCAGAAAAAAAGTTTCTCTAACCCTGACATCCAGCATTGTATTTCAAGCATTGTATTTTGATGATGAGTGCTGTGTTAGTCTGGATAGACTAGAGAAAAACAAATTCATAGATATTGATATGTGTATAAGAAAGAGCTTTATATAATAGAGCAATTGTATATTGAGAAAACATCCCAGCCCAGTCCAGATCAAGTCCATAAGTCTGGTATTAGCCCATATGTCTGATACTAGTCCATAAATTCCTCTTTAGACTCACGACACAACACATGCAATGATGCTGAATGAAGGAAAATCACAAGCCAGTGGGTAGAAGGTTTTGTGGATCCAGTGGCAGTGGAAGCATCTCAACCCTGGCGTGGGTCTCCACATGTCTCCTCCAGCTCTTTGAGTTGCAATCGGTTCCTCCTTCCTCTCCCCACCTTCCCCTACCCTCCTTGTATCACTACTCCCATTTCTGTTGCTGAGGGGTTTATCTGACCTGCATTCCATGTGTCATGAGCTCTTGACTGTACCAGTGTACATGCTCCAGTCTAGCCAGAACTGAAAGGCAGGACTGGGTCATGATGGTGGGGGGTGAGGAAACCTCAAAGAACCAGAGGAATGTTGTGTGTTTCATGGGTGATATACTGTTGACTCATCCCTTCCTTGTGACCCTTCTGTAAAGGTATGTCCTATTGTCTACAGATGGGTTTTGGATATCTTCTCTGAGCCCCCTCGTTCTGAGCAATATGTTCTTGTTTTTTTGTTTGTTATAGGTCTTCTGATGCTTGTTATCTGATCCCGTCGACACCTCATGATTGCACAGGCTGGTGTGCTTCTTCCATGTGAGCTTGTTGCTTCTCTGCTTGATGGCTGCTTGTTTAACTTCAAGCCTTTCAGACCCCAGATGCTATATATTTTGAGTGTCGGGCCCCATCAGCTTTCTTTAACATATTTGTTTGTTGTGTTAGGCAGGGTTCTCTAGAGAAATGAAACCAGGACACTTATGATTATATATATATATACACACACATATATATGGATATATGGATAGATTTATACAGCAAGAAGGAATATAACAGCTAATTAGTCCACACAGCATTACAGAGGTGTCAGTTCAACTCACTTCCATGGGACAGTTAATATACTGGAAGTCCTTCAACTCCCATGGGATGCTGGGTCCAAGGTCAAGGAAGCAGACAGCAGAGTCCTCCCTGGAGCAAGGCAAGCAGAATCTGTCCACAGGCAGCAAGCAGCAGGGAGGGGCACCAACATTCAGTAGCTCAGGAGTTTAGCTAAGCAAGCTTGGATAGGTTATCAAAATCAAGCAATGCAAGGTGACAAGATCCACCAGCCTCAAGCTCAAGTGATGTATGATGTACGCACTAGCAGCGTGGCAAAGCAGGTCTCAAAGGAGTCTCAAGCTCTAGTGACACAATCCACATATTGGCCTGGTCCACAGGTAGTGTCTCCCAGGTTGAGGCAGAGAACTAGCTATAACAGCAGCACACACTCCAGCATGCTCTGATCACCAAAGACCAAGAAAGAGAGGGGCAGGCCTCCAGAGCCATATATCTCTTTGCTTGCCAATCAAACTGCGACATGATTAATCCCATATGTTCCTATTGGCCAGATTGGCACAATAGCTCTACCTATCACACTTGTGCACACATTTTGTCTTCAGTGATTGTACTGGGAAGGTGGGCATCACAGAATACCAGATTAAAAAAAAATCATTTTATTAGGGCTCATACAACTCTTATCACAATCCATGCATACATAAATTGTGTAAAGCACATTTGTGCATTCATTGCCTTCATCATTCTCAAAACATCTGCTCTCCACCCAGCCCCTGGCATCAGCTCCTCCTTTCCCCCCTCCTTTCCCGTTCCCCACTCCCTCATGAACCCTTCATAATTTATAAATTATTATTTTGTCATATTTTGCCCTGTCTGACATCTCCCTTCACCCACTTTTCTGTTGTCCGTCTCCCAGGGAGAAGGTTATATGTAGATCCTTGTAATAGGTTCCCCCTATCCAACACACCCTCCCTCCACCCTCCCGGTATCACCACTCTCACCACTGGTCCTGAAGGGATTATCCACCCTGGATTCCCTGTGTTTCCAGTTCCTATCTGTACCAGTGTATGTCCTCTGGTCTAGCCAGATTTGTAAGGTAGAATTGGGATCATGATGGTTGGGGTGGTGGGGGGGAGGAAGCATTTAGGAACTAGAGGAAAGTTGTATGTTTCATCGTTGCTACATCACTGTCTCCTCCCCAAGACGCTTCTGTAAGGGGATGTCCAGTGACCTACAAATTGGGCTTTGGGTCTCCACTCCCCACCTCATTCACAAAGATATGATTTTTTTGTTCTGATGATGCCTGATAACCGATCCCTTCAACATCTCGTGATCACACAGGCTGGTGTGCTTCTTTCATGTGGGCTTTGTTGATTCTGAGCTAGATGGCCACTTATTTACCTTCAAGCCTTTAAGACCCCAGATCTTTTGAAAGCCGGGCACCATCAGCTTTCTTCACCACATTTGCTTATGCACC
>NW_022103958.1:17884649-17886167 GCF_000313985.2 Echinops telfairi
AAAGCTTGTAGGTAGTTCAAGGACTGTTTGTTGGCCTTTAGGAGTGTTTTCCAGTCCAGTCTGTTGGGGCACCACACCCTGGCCCCAAAGTCCACCTTCGGCATTCCCTGGGGACCTCGCCGCTCTGTTCCCTTGCTGTTCTGTTGCACCCCCTTACTGTTTTGCCTCGGTGTGACGGGAACAGATCAGGTGCAATTCCCACACCGTGTCTCCAGTGTTGTCCCCTAGAGTGCTATGGGTCAGTGAGGGACATCTTGTCTCATGGTGGGGCCGGCCTTGTGGTCCTCTCTGTGGACTGGCTGCTCTGGGCAGGAACATCGACCGCAAGGCCCACAGAATACCAGATTGCTAGAACAAAATGTTCTTGAGTTGAGGGAGGGCTTGAGGAGAGGCCCAAATTCCATCTACTACCTTAATGCATTGCCATATAAATATATATACATAGGCCAATACCTCTATTTTTATGAATTAATATATTTACATATGTACACACCTATGTTTATACCTCTATCCATAGCTTTGCTTCCTAGATCTTTCCTCTTTCATTTTCCTTTCTTCCTGTCCCACCATCACACTTGCCCTTCTTCTGCCTCTTAGTAATTCCTCTCAGCTCGATGGCTGTTGCTCTGACACCCTCAGGCTCTCTACTCCTCCGCATTGTTGATTTTAATGCCCTCGTTTGTTGCCTTGTCTATGGCATTTGTTCACCACTTCTTTCCCCCTCCCCCTCCCCCCAGGTCTCTCTGGAACCATCAGTCTTTTTCTCTCTCCTCGAGCTTGCTTCCCATGCCTCTCTCTTAATTTTCTGTTCTAACAACAGGATCATCGGGCAGGTGATTCTACCTGGACACCATCTTGACTCCTCCCTCTTCTTTTACAGGGTGCATTGAAGCTCAGAGATCTGAAGGGACTTAGCTAAGTTTATATATATATATAAATAAGTGGAAGAGCTGGGGTTTGAACCCAGGTCTGCTTGGCTTTCACTCCATATTGATTTTAAATGAAAATATGTCTGTAATTTAGCAGTTTAAAAGGACAAGCATGTGAATACAAGGTGTTCATATTAGATCCACTCTTTTTCTAATCTCCGTGAGCCAATGAAGAGGAGCTCCAATTTTAAGCTGTTGTCTCTCTCCTCACTGTGCAATCCTGTGTCACAGCCCCTTCCCCCTCGCTACCTCTTCTCAATGCAGTCGGCACAAATAGGATTTCAACGCCCTCTCACCACGGCTCAGTCTTGCCTCACGTACCCCGACCTCTTTCAAGTGTTGCACAGTGATCTGAACTTAACCTTTCGCTCTACTCACCTTGTCCCCCACCTCTCCTCTGGTTTCCAACCTAACTGCTTTTACCAGTTGCTTTCATTCTTCGATTTAATCTGCATGTTTTTTAACACTTTTACCGACTCTGATTTCACATCTCATACATTTCAATAATTCAATCACACTTATAGGAGTTGTGCAACCATCACTACAGTCAATGTTAGGACATGTCTGCTCTCTTATACTCACTGTTGTT
>NW_022103958.1:17888139-17902188 GCF_000313985.2 Echinops telfairi
GCTCCCCCATCACTACAGTCAATGTTAGGACACGTCTGCTCTCTTATACTCACTGTTGTTGGCTCCCCAACACTACAGTCAATGTTAGGACATGTCTGCTCTCTTATACTCACTGTTGTTGCTCCCCCATCACTGCAGTCAATGTTAGGACATGTCTGCTCTCTTATACTCACCGTTGTTAGACCCCATCACTAGCGTCAATGTTAGGACACGTCTGCTCTCTTATGCTTACACTTAGGCTCCATAGTTCCTGCAGCCCTCCCTGTCACATCCCGTCAAATCTGTGATCCATTTGTTGCCTCACAGCTTTACCAACTTTGGACTTCAGCTACAGAAAATCAGAGAAAGTCAAGACAGAGTAGAAACAATTGCCCAACAATAATGATGTGACGAAACTAAGAAAAACCTTGAAAATATTAAAAACTGGAGCAATTTTACCCAAAGTCTAATTTCTCCAATTTTTTACTTCTCCTAGACCACACTGGCACAGCTTTCCCGCTAGGACATGATTCCATCTGCCTAGTTGCTACCCATGTTGCCAGTGTCTCCTGTGTCACTGGCTCACCTTCATTCCTCGGCAACCATCCCCACCCCAATTCCACAGTTACCTCCTCTCCTACCTGACAGTCATGAGTGGGGGCGTGGGTGCCCTGAGAAGCTACGGTGGGCCAGGCACTAACCCCCAAACTGAACCCAACATATGAACAAGTAGTATAGTTATGGAGACAAATAAGTAAACACAAGTTCCAAAACACTGTGTTCTAATACCGGTCCGTGGTAAGTTGATGAGGTCATGGTAGGATAGTCTGCCCTGAATTGGGGTGGTGACTGCAGGAGTCTTTGCAGATAAGGTGAAGATTTACCTGAATCTGGAAGAATGGGTAGGCGTTCCCATAATTTCCCACCAGCTGGTTGCTATGGTTATAGCTATAGTAGACGACTAAAACTTAAGGAGTTTGGGTAGAAGGATTGGAGAGGAAGTAAAAGAGAAGCCACTTCATGAATCTTCAGCCCTTTACGGTAGAGAAAAGAGTGCGATTCTTTCATTACTGGACGAACTTTCTTTTTTTAAAATTTAATTTAATTTTATTATGATTATTATTATTTGGGGGTGCGGGAGGAAATTCTTCTTTCCATCTTGTGAAAACAAAATGGTGGCAGAGAGTGGTTATTAATGTGAATTCTACTTTTCCTAGAATAATAACTACCATATCAAAAGGTATGCATTACAGGCTCTGTATGTGCTAGCAGGTTCCCGCTCATAGGGGACCATGTTCTCAGTCAGTCCCCATCCACAGGTAAGAACAGGAAGTTCAGACGTCCATTCAATCCCATGCCAAGGGCTCCATCCGACCTCCTTTGCTGAGGAGTTCTGGAACCCTGCACCCTGACTGGTGTCTTAAAGCAGAGAAATCCGACTGGTTTGGGGCTTTCACAGTTGATTGGCTGCAGTGAAGGGTGCTGAGGACTGAGGAAGCTTGGCTTTCGAGGACAGTGTCTCCAAAGCACAGAAGGTAGGTGGGCAGGCTCGGTGAGGATGGGCGGGCACTCTCCTCCCTGCTACGCTCAGTGAGAGGACTCACATTTTATTTCCTCATGAAACGACATCCACCGCAGGCCAGGCTGCTCTGGGGTCCTGGGGATGGGACCCAGCTTATCATTAACCTCAGAAGGTGGTGGCCACAGAGCGGACGTGCCGTTCCATTCAGAGACGAGGGCAGAGCGTAGGAGCACAGCCTGGCCTTGCTCCTCGACACAGGGTCTCCCTCTCACCGTTTCTCAAGAGAAGGCATTTTGAGAGCCCCCTGCCTTACTTAAAGGAGCCCTTCTGATATCGTGGGTTACATATTGGTCTGTTAACCAAAAGGTTGACAGTTCAAACATACCAGCTGCTCCATAAGAGAAAGATGAGGCTGCCTGTTCCTGTAAAATGATTTCTAGTCTCAGAAACCCTAGGGAGCAATTCTTCGTTCTATAGGGTCCCTAGGTGGCACACCCGTGGTTTGTCATCATCTGGTTGGCAGTTCGAACCCAGCCAGCAGCTCCAATAAAGGCCGTCCTGGCAATAAGCTTCAGTCAAGACAGTGCTACGGAGCATCGCTGTACTCTGTACCACACAGGGTTGCCTTGACAGCAACAGCTCTGATGTGGGGTTTTAGCTTCAGAATAGACCTGCGCCTCTGGGGTTATTGTTCTTAGCACTCAGCTGACAGAATTCACAGAGTGACTTTGCGGGTCAGGCCAGACTTCCTTCTAGTATCCAGCACTTAAAGAACCCAGACTCCATCTGACACCCTCCTGTCTGGCTTCTTGCCAAGACTGATCATGCGCCACGTATCTCTTTGCCTACTTGGACCCATTGTGTTTTCCTGCCTCTGGGTTCTTGTAGGGTTGGCCACATTCACTGCAGTATATCTCCTTAAGTCCAAATTTCCGAGGAAGGGGTTGGGAGTAGGGTAAGGGGCTGAGCTTTTCCCTCCCAGAAAGCCCCGTGCTTACTTTGTATGCTGCCCCCCCCACTTTCTCCCTAGAGCCCTGCACACCAGGAGGGGAGGGTCTTCACTTAGTGAAGTAGCAGGCCCAATACAGTTTTCCTGAGCCAAGAAAGGCTCTACGGATTTCCTCAAAGATAATATATAGCAAACTGCTGGAAAATTATTTCACTGGAATCCACTATACATAAATTATCTCATTTGATCACCACAGGAATCTTACAAATTAGGAACTATCTATTTAATAATTTATCTTTGCACCCACTGGTCTGTCTCTTCCTGCCTTCAACATCAATGTATGTGTTTTGTGAGTCTGAAGAGGACTTTATAGATTGGTATTGGACATATGGACTAATATCGGACGTATGGACTTGATCTAGACTGGGCTGGGATGTTTTCTCAATATTCAATTGCTCTTGTATATAAACCTCTTTCTTATTCACATATGAGTTTCTATGGGCTTGTTTCTCTAGTCTACCCGGACTAACACACTTGGAGTAGTATTTTGTAGTTTTCTTGGACCAAGTCTTTTGTTTCGCTGGTTAGATTTAGTAAGTTACTTCATGTTGCTGGGCCTTGGCAATCTTACCTATACAATCAAAATAACACAATGCCTACCTCACTATTGCCCACATCATTATTGCCTACCTTATAATGGTTACCTTATTTTATATCTAAGAATGTTACAGTCCAGCAACATGAAGTAACTGTAGATAATAAGGATGCACAGTGTGTCTCTCAGAAAATTCAGATTTCCTGAAATCATTGAGGCTAGAGGAGCCTCTAAAACGATTTCCTTCATTTCTGCAAAGAAATTAGTTCAACAAGGAGTTGGAAGGTTACTGAGAGGAGCCACAGCAGCCTCACTGACAAAATGGTTCCCTTGAGACCTTCCCGGTTCCTGCCGCAGTATCAAGCCTCAATGGCGCGCTCTAAATTTCCGTTCTAGGATAGAGGTGAGACCTGACATCCAGGTTGTACCTGAAAATCTGGGTTGTTGTTTTTTAAAGAGAAAAAGCAGGCAGGGGCAGGGGTGGGGATTGGCTTTCCTGATCGTGGGAGCATGTAGAGGCAGAGAGGCTCATTTTGAGACCTTCCTGCATAAATGTTTTTAACTCTCAAATTCTATATTCAAGTGAGTACCTGCATGCTGCGAACAGTTAAGTGATAGACTACTAACCAAAGAGTTCTCACTCCAAAAAGCTCCCTGCCATCAGTGGATTCTGCCTAATTTACCCTGCAGGACAGAGTAGAACTGCCCCTGTGGGTTTCCTAGTCTGTAAATCTTAGGCAGCAGACAGACTCGTCTTCCTCCTGGTAAGTCTGAACCTCCAGCCTTGTGGCTAGCTAGCAGCTCAACATACAGCCCACTATGACGTCAGAGCTCCTTTTCCAAAAGGTTGGCAGTTTGAATCTGCCTTAGAAGCAAGGAACGCTGAAGTCTCCTTCTGAGAAATCACAGCCGTTGAAAATCCCATGGAGCCGTTTCACTCTGACACATTTGGGTCACCGTGAGTCAGAAGTCAAGACTCCTTGACAGCTCACTTGGTTTTGTGGTTTTAATTAAATGTATACTTAATAAATATAAAATTCGATTAACTGATGTAGCTATTACAGACACACATACATGTGTGTATCCACATACATGTGCATATGTATTCATATAATTCTGATGATAAAGGTTGAACAGCCTACTTTTAAAACTCAAATATTAGAGAAAATTTTTTAAAAAATCCTCACTGCCATCGAGTGTAAATGATGGCTCATGGCGACCCTATAGGACAGGGTCAAACTACTCTTGGCAGTTTCCAAGGCTGTAACTCTTTATAGGACTCAGGTGCAGCTAGTAGTTTGGAACTGCTGACCTTGCCCTTGGCAGCTGGTGAGCACTAGGACACCCTTTACCATGAGAGCTCATGGGCGGAGGACCAGGAAGAGCCCAATAAAAAAGCTTTGCTAAGAGTTTGGTGTGTTCACTGTGACTAGATTAACAGGGAGCTAAGTACAGGACACACACACACACACACACACACACACACACACACTTTGACGTAAACAAGACTGCTAACGTTTAAATCCACCATGATCAGAGCTGATCGGAAGATTTGAAAGTTCAGGCTCGCCTGTCCAGGGCACTTTCTCCCCTTGAGCAAGCAGCACAGGAAGGCAAATCCCTCAGAGATTCATGGGTTGAGGATAGAAACAAATTAGGGAACAAGTGTGTCTTCAGAAGTATCTCTTACTGTTGTATGAGCCCCTAATACAATGATTAAAAAAAAAAAAGAGAGAGCACATTCTGCTTGACTGGATGGATGGATTGTGATAAGAGTTGTACGAGCCCCCAATAAAATGATTTTAAAAAAAAAGAAGTATCTCTTACTAAGAGTGTCCCCTTCCCCTACCCATCAACACTTTCGGGAACCAGTGTTAAAAAGGACAGATTCTGGTAAACACTGAGCACTCTGAGGCTACTTTAAGACAAATTAAAACCGGATAATATTGTTTGTTTTAAAATTCGTTACATTTGGGGGAAAACATTAGTTTTGTTTAACCCATCAGTTATATGAATGAATGTGTATGATTTATTTAAGATGACTAAGATCATGATCCTAATTTCTGTTCATATTTCAAAAGTGGGTGCTGAAAGGAAATTTTCCAGTCATATCAACAGTTGAAATTGTTAAGTCACATGAGCGGCTAACTCCAAGGTCAGTAGTTCAAAACCACCAGCTGCTCTGAGGGAGAAAAAGGAAACGTTCTGTTCTTTTAAATGCACTCTCAGAAACACAGCAGGGCAGTTCTACTCAGTTTCACAGGGTTACTATGACTCAGAATTGGTTCAAAAGCACTGAATGAGCATCTTTAAACCAACAGGGCAAACATCTATTCATATTAATAAATCGAAAAGAAAACCCTAAAAATTAATGAATTAAATAAAACAAAAGCAAGCCCTGTCATGAACTGTGGCTACAAACATATAACATATTTCTTTTAAAAAATGATTGTCGATCCTATATCCTTCATGTATACCTACAAGTGTGTCTTTATGACTTTTGGTGAGATTAAAGAAATAATACATATGATGAGATTTAAAAAAAAAATCATAATATATGATGAGATTTTTTTAAAGGACCTCTACCGTCAAAGTGTTCTTCATCTCATCCACTAGAGGGCACCTGAGAGTTAGTCAACAAGGGCATTCAGGAAATCGAAAAAAGAACTAGAAACTAAAAACACAATTTCACACTGCTGGAAGCCGGAGGGTGCAATGGTTAGTGCCCTAGGCTGCTCACTAATAGTCTGACAGTTTGAACCTACCAGTCCCTTCCTGCGAAAAAGATGTGGCATAAAGTCTGGGTCCAACAAGATTGAAAGCCTTGGACATGTCTACCTTGTCTTAGGGGCCACTTTGCATGGAAGCCGACTCAAATGGCAGTGAGTAAAATTCAGTTTGCTGTTTGTTTTTCTATAGCATACTAGCTTGACACTCTGTTTATATGTTGATGTTCACTAAAAAACTCCTTTTGACTCTTCCCTACATGAAGTGGGGCTGTGTGTTTTATGAGACTAGACATGCGTGTCTGCATAATGACAATTGGAGCATTTAAGTTTACTAGAAAAATCCAGCCATTTTAGTATCATAATCCCAGAGCTGTTGCTCTGTTATGTGTGATGAATGTATTATGGCTTAATGGGACCCACACTGTCTCGCACAGATTGTTAATTTTCTTTTATTAGGCTCAGATTCTCCTTCTTGTCCCCATGCCACATCCCAATAAGAACAAACTTCTGCAGTGCACATTAGAACTATGGGAGGATGCCAAGGGGCCAACAATAGGGAATGGAAAAGCCAACAACGGTATGTTAGGGTAACAGACATTTATACTAATACATTAATTATCATTCTCACTGCCATCGAGTTGATTCTGACTCCTGTCAGCCCTGTTGGACAGAGCAGAATTGCCCCTGTGAGTTTCTGAGACTGTGTATATTTACAAGCGTAGAAAGCCTCGTCTTTCTCCAGAGAAGCAGCTGGTGATTTCAAACTGCTGACCTGGCAATTAGCAGCCCACTGTGTAACACATGACAACACCAGGGATCCTGGTACACTACTTATAATGTGTACAAAATTAGAATATGGGTATATGTCAATGCAGTAAGATTCAGAATTTATTTACAAAAATATTTTGACCACCCATTAAATATCAGTACTTATGCTAGGTAGGTAATGAGCAATAAAGAAAAAAAAAAAACTAGCTTTTTCCCCCCTTTACAATTAAGTGGGTTTATTAGGGAAATTAGTAGTTTATCGCAAGTCAGACTCCCCAGTCAGCAAGGATGAAGTCACTGGTTCCCAGCAACTCCTCTCCTCCACCAGCAGCCACGTCTCTCCGTTCCTGAGTCTCTCAGCCCCACACAACTCCAGCTTGTAAGGAGCATGTAATTTGGGAGGAGTGGGTACAAAGAGACTGGTCATCAAGTCGTTAGAAAGGAAGAATTACGCGTATGGGCTTTGGAGTCAGAAATCCGGGCTCTGCCACTCATTTGTCATATAGCTTTGAGCACATTCCTTTCCCGTTCACTGAGCCTTGGCTCCCTCATCTGCTCATTGAAAAAAAACAAAAAACCCACCCTTAAACTAAGTGAGAACATGAGCAGGAAGCACCTCACGTCCAGGCGGAGTTTAAGAAACATCTGCAGTAGTAATGGCTTTTACTATTGTGGCTTCTTTTTGTTACAGGGGCAAGGCTGTAGAACATAGGTTCCCAGACTTATTTGGTCCACTTTCCCCTTTTCAGGGAAAAAACTTACCCAGTTCCCTCCCCACCTCCCCTACAGCGAGCAGCAATTAAACACTTTGGTACTATAGCCCAGAATCCAGGAGAAAGTGTAGGTATCAGCCTCCGCAGGCTCCCCTGGATTACTCCCGCACAGCGTACAGGGGGCGGTGTTGTGCATTCGGGGAACACTTCGTAGACCACCTGGACTGACATCCCTAGGGCTCTGTGACTGATGGAAGCTCCACTCCTCTCCAACCAGAAACGCTAAAGAAGGGACTCTAGTCAACTGGATTCGCTCATGTGCTCACCTTTTGGACGACTCTCTTACCAGTACCAGCCTGGGCCCGGGTCCCGCGGCTCGCCTCCAGCCAGAGGAAATGGGGTGCTACGATTGGCAGCTTTCCCCAGCATCAGTTCCTCCAAAGAAAGGGAGTGTTTTGTTTGAAACAGACAAAGGATAGCGTCCACTGCATAGTCCAACACCGCGTTGCAGAACGTTATCCTATTCACCTCTTTTCTGAAGCACAGCTTTTATCAGCCGAGGAAAAGACAAACAGTGGGTAGAAGACACTTTGTGGAAGATGGTCAAGGTTTCATTCTTCTGGACATGAGATTGCCATGAATTGGAGCCAATTCGAGCAAAACTAAGAACAACCTAATGCTGTTTGGGTGGCCTGGAGGGATCCCGCGGCTCCTCCTTCATAGCTCCTTGGACCATCACGAGAGCAACGTTGTAGGAAAGGACAGGCAGAGTGAAAGACGCAAGGCCGCCTGAGGAAGTACAGTGAGTGAAGGTAGGCTCAGAAGTGGCTTGCAGAGAGGCCAGTCTGGGCTGTGGACGATCGCAGTGGGCCTATTCTTCCTATAGGACCAGGTCATGGGCAGGTCTTCCGGGTTTGGATGGGGTACGAGACTCTCAGTCTCTTGGCCTGGGCTTTACGGGGGCTCAGATGATTGCATTGTGTTGTACTCCGGCATAGGAGATACTTTTTGGGTGTTTTCTTGTGCATGGTGCCTTTCTGTGATAATTTCCTCTCACAGTCAAGAATGGGACCATAGAGGTGTGCTTGTACCACGTCTTCTGTATCTTTCTCTTATCAGGTAGCGGACAAAAGGTATTCTCTCTGCATAGAACTTAGATTTGGGCCCATCGACGGTGGGTGGGAGAGTCATGCTAAATTGGGATTCGAGTGGCTCCATACATGCTGTGCCAGGGAAAGCCAGCCACCAGATAGGGAGACAGGAAAGGACCACGGAGGAGAACGCCAGATGGAGAGAGGAGTCTTTATTCTCAATGTGCTCATTAGTGGTTCCAGGTGCTCACGAAGTTTCTAGCTTCTGGGAAATACTTTTGGATTCCTCTTCTCTTTTTTCTTCTTCAATTAAAAAAAAATTAATGAAGTGGGCGCTTACATTTCAGATCATCAGCTTTGTATTCAACAATGAAACTGTTAATGAAATCCCCAATCGTTTACTCTTCACCCACTCCTTGGTTTCTCATCAACCTTCGAGCCTTGCCTCCCCTTTTAAAGCTATATTCGGGTGACTTGTGTAACCAAACAATTTTGGCACGAGGAGTGGGGCAGGAGGAAGTCTCTCTGGAGAGTCTTTGGAATCTGGACTTGTCCATTCTGGCCCTACATGGTCATTTTGTACCCAAGGTACAATCTTTGGGGTCATATTTCTCTTCAGGAGCAAAGAACAACCTGCTCTCACAGACCAGACTCCTTCTCTTTCCTGTGTAATCTGGGGCTGCTGCCGGGTGACCCATCCGTCACCAAGTGCCACTGCCCACCATGTGTGGTGGACTGTCACAGTCAGCCTCACCAGGGGGAGATGGTGCCGGGCTAGACAATCTCTCTGGTCCGGGAAGCTTCTGCCACTTCCCAACAGCAGTTTTCCAGATAGCTCAGTATTTTTGGCTGCCTGGTGGGTAGAAGTCACTAAGAAGAAATGTCACTCCCCTTGGAGTGTGGTCTGAGTTACTGACTGTAGGTTAACTGCTTCCAGGTACCATGGTGAAAGTGAGCCTCTTTAAGGCAAGTCTTCTTGTAGCCCAAGAGTCAGTGTAGACTGCTGTCACCACATGAACTGGTGACCTCAGTTCAAACTCTCTGCACAGAGAAATAGGCCCAAGTGTCCAGGATGAGAGAGGAAGATGAGTCTCAAGCAAAGCTTAGAGTGATGCCCAGGGTACCTGCCAAGGCAAGAGCCAAATGGGGAGCTGAGGTCAAAAAGCCAGATAATGAAATTCAAACAGGTGGTCAAGCCAAGGGAGGCCAGAAGCTGTGCTGAAATCCACACCATAGAGCTGGGATTAGGAACCAGAGCGATGAATGTAGGGAACAATGATTATCTACTAGATGCCATACTGGAAACGTTGGGGCTTCTGTTATAAGGCGACAAGATGAGAAAATAAGCTAATTTCAGATGTGGATAAGAACTGTAAAAAAGATAGCATAGAGTAATGTAATAGAGAGTTCCTGGGGAGTTTGTTTTTGTTCAGTGATTGTTCTGGACAGGAAAACTAGCAAGGCCAAAGGCCCTGAGTTATGAATGATGGAAGAAGGTCACTTTAGCTACACTCTGGCTAGAGTGTAGCGAATGACTGAAGGGTAGTGTGTTAGTCTGGGTAGACTAGAGAAACAAATTCATGGACACACATATGTGAAAGAGCTTTATATACAAGCTTTATATACAATTAAATATTGAGAAAACATCCCAGCCCAGTCCAGATCAAGTCCATAAGTCTGACATTAGCCCATATGTCCAATACCAATCTATAAAGTCCTCTTCAGACTCACGAATCACATGCAGTGACTCTGAATGCAGGAAGATCACAGGCCAGTGGGTGGGAAGTCTTGTGGATCCAGTGGCATTGTAAGCATCTCAGCACAGGCAGGAGTCTCCACGTAGCTTCTCCAGCTCCCAGGGCTCTGGCTGCATCAGGATAGCTTCATGTGGCTTCTTGTCAGAAATGTCTTGCAGGGAGTGAGTGACTGTCCTGCCTCCAGCGACCTGTTTATCTCCTTAGTGCCTCCAAATGAGGTAGGTCATCAAGCTGCGACCTGATTGATAAGTAAACTCCACCCCTTCACTCATAAGTCTCATATTGACAACAGATTATGTAACTACCACAGGTAAGAAGGACATAATATCAGAGAGGCAGGCAAGGGCCATAGCATGGAAGACCTTGTATGCCAAGGTAAAGAGTTTGGATTTATCATCAGTGTAGTGGAAATCTATCAGGAGTTTTAAGTGGAGAAGCAGAATTAAGAAGATCTGATTTTCATGTTCGAAAGAACTCTCTGATTGATGTGTGGAGGATAAGCGTTTTGGCTGTGAGATTGATTGTCAATCAGGTTGTCAAGCAAGAAATAATGGCTGTAAGGGATAACATGAAAGGAGAGAAAAAAATCTGATTTCAGATTTGGGGAGGTTGACATGACAGGATTCCCGGATCATTGGGAACAGGGCCAGCAAGGGAAGAAAAATCAAGGATTTAGCACCTGGATTTTGGGTCTGAGCAAACAGTGTGTTGCTTGCACCAAAACTGTTATGAATTGAGTGGCTTTTGAGGGAGAAGACAATGCCTTCTATTTTTTTAAAAACCAGACTTTATATTTTAGAGATTTTAGGCTTTCAGGAAAAAGATCAAGGATTTAGCACTTGGATTTTGGTTCTGAGCAAACAGTGCGTTGCTTGCACCAAAACTCATGAATTGAGTGGCTTTTGAGGGAGAAGACCATGCCTTCTATTTTTTTTAAAAGCAGACTTTATATTTTAGAGATTTTAGGCTTTCAGGAAAAAGTGTGTAGAGAATTCTCATAAAACTCCAACCCCCGCACACTGCTTCTCCTATTAAAATCATGCTTCTGTTTTGGCTCTGTTGAATCTGAGATGCCGCTGAGACATTTTTTTGTGTACTTGTTTTGTCTTTTAATTCTTTTATTGGGAGGTCTTACAGATATTATAACATTCCATAGCTCAATCACATCAAGCAATATTGTAGAATTGCTACGGCAATCAATTTCAAGATATTTTCTTTCTTCTTAAACTCCTTGATATCAGCTCCCCTTTATCCCCTCCCTCCCCCACCCTACCCCCTAGAAACCCTTATTTATTTTTTTATTTCCCCCTATAAGAGTTCCCCCCACCCCATATCGTACACATCCAATATATCCGTTCACATACTATTCTGTTGTGTGATCCCATTGAGTGTGGGGCGGGGCTCCAGTCATCAATGCTCTCAGCAGCCTGTTTCCCCACTCCAGGGAACCGTTACTCCTGTTACTATTTCTGAAGGGTTATCTATCTTGGCTTTCATGTATTGGATGATCTTAAATATACAAATGAACATACATAAATCTAACATTATTAATGAGGTAAAACAAAAAACCATAATAGTAAAGGGAGGAAATATTGAAGAACCAGAGGATAGTTATGTGGTTCATCAGTGTCATACCACACCCTGGATTTATCATACCTTCTGTATGGCCCTTCTGACCGGGACTGTCCAATGATCTTACAGGTGGGCTTTAGGTCTTCACTACATCCACACGCTTCACATCATTTTCATTGCTTATTTTTGAACTTCTTATACCTTTTCCCATCGACACCTCATGATCACACAGGCTTCTTCCATGTGGGCTTTGTTGCTTCCCTGCTAGATGGCCACTTGTGTAACTATGAACCTTTAAGACCTCAGTCACTGTATCTGTTAATAGCCAGGTACCATCATCTTCCTTCATCACTTTTGCTTATGCATCCATTTTGTGAGGCTTTGTGTTCAGTGTAGATATGCCGTGTGTCTGAATCTAGACTTCAGGAAGGGGCCTGGGGAGTGGAATACATTTTAGAGAAACCCCAACCACGGAGGCTGTACTTGAACCAGGCTGGTGGGCCTAATATCTTGAGATTTTTTGCCAGGAGAACCTTGACTACTGGAGGTTTGCATTTAGATTTCTAAATAGGTACATGAGCCATGTAGCGTAGGCCTGAAGATGGAAAGGGCTCAGTAGATATTAGTTATTATTATAATATACCATGTTGCCTATGACGGGGGAGCTTTGATATCTATCTGCACGCATCTTACTACCAGCAGTTGAAATACATATCCTGTCTTAGAAAATGTCTCACATAAAAGATTGTGTCTGCTTGCCTCTGTGCTGTGCCTCCAACAGCAGGCACCGATGAGTGCTTTGGACGATGATATTACCCAACTGCATGAGTGAGTTTGATAGCTTTTCCAAAGGGATGGTATTTCGGTTGTGTAACTGTAACTGCTTTCTGGCAATAGAAAAGATTTATTTTTTGGACCCAAATCAACTTTCAGCCCCATTTCTCAAACGCCAGCTACATCACAAGATGTCAAAGTCATGCAGTACTAACATTTGGTCAAAGGTGCTAGTGGCATTTTGCAGACAGAATGAAGAGCCCATATTGTCTCAGATTGCTTTGTGATGCCTTCTGCCCTAAGTCCTGCCTGCGCTTTATATCCTAATGGTGGGAGAATTCAGCAGCAAGCTCACCTGGCGGCAGTAGAAGGACACTCCCTCCCCCCAACAAAGGTGTGGGGGGATCTTCTCAACGTTGCTGGCATCTGGGACAATGGGGTGGAGGGAAGAAAGAGAACAGTCTTCTAACCACCTCGTTTTGGACTCAAAGAGGCAAGAAAAAGATGTCCCATGATTTCAAAATGTTCAACCCAAAGAAATGATGCTCAATTGTGGATCATTGCCTGGGTCCAGAAAGGTGGTGGTAGGGAGATTGAGAACAAGTGATTTTCTATTCAAGGGTTACTTCTGTCAGGAGCCCCGGTAGTGAAAAGCTTAATACTGGGTGAGAAAGACCTGTTTGTTGGTTTGATTCTGTAAAAATCACAGCCTAGAACACCACCACCCCACCCGGGGCAGTTCTACTTTGTCACCAGGAGTCACTAGACGTTGAAATAGAGTCCACACTTTCAATGAGGTGATACATTTAGTAAATAACTGTTCATCGGTTGTGGGCCTACATTTTCTTGCCCTGAAAGGTGAATAATTGTCTGTTTTCTCCAACTGGGGTCTCCCCTAAGCAGTCTGTTATGATTACGTTGAAGAAATGAGTCACTTGATGTGTCTTTGGCAGGTTCTGAGTGCTTCCTCAGGGGGATTCGCTTGTAGATGTACTGCTCACAGAGCATCCCGTCTCCGTCAGATCCGGACGTCGGGAGCTATGGGTCAAACAGGCCTGGATTCAAATAATAGTTTAGCCACTTGTGTGCACTGATGCCTTGGACAAGGCACCTGACTCCCGTTTCTTCACTTGTAGGATGGAGTTGATAGAAGAATCTCCCCCAATAATGTCTGTGTGGTAGACAATAAGCATGCTCTTCTCAAACAAAACTGATTCTAACCTGTTACCTCGTTTAAGGAGAATAGGCATGCTTTATATCAGTGAGGAAATATGTTGTCTCCTTCTCGTAGTCTGGGTACTTTAGAGAAACAAATCCGCAGAAACTCATGTATAAGAGAGAGTTTTATATAAAGGGTAAGTGCACATTAAGAAAACATCCCAATCCAGTGCTGCCCAACCCCACAAGTCCAACATTAGCCCATATGTTCAACACCAATCCACAAAGTCCTCCCCATCTCACAAAACACATGCAATGACGCCGACTGCAGGAGGAAAGCCAAATCAGTGAATGTGTAAGCATCTCAGCGCTGGCAGGGGTCTCCACATGGCTGCTCCAGCACCCAGGGCTGCATCGGGGTAGGTCCATGTGGCTTCTCCTC
>NW_022103958.1:17902962-17913903 GCF_000313985.2 Echinops telfairi
CCCTGGAGGCGGGACACACTCTCTGCTTCACATTCCTGATGACAAGCCAGATGGAGTTACACTGATGAAGCCAGAGCCCTGGAGCTGGAGAAGCCATGTGGAGACACACACCAGCGCTGAGATGCTTCCACTGCCACTGGATTCACAAGACTTTCCACCCACTGGCCTTGATCTTCCTGCATTCAGCATCACTATATGTGTTGTGTGAGTCTCAAGAGGCATTTATAGACTGGTATTGGACATATGGGCTAATATTAGATTTATGGACTTGTTCTGGACTGGGCTGGAATGTTTTCTCAATATACAATTGCTCTTGTATATAAAACTCTTTCTTATACACATGTGAGTGTTTATGAGTTTGTTTCTCTAGTCTACCTGGACTAACACATGGAGGCTATGCCACTGGTATTTCAAATACCAGTAAGGTCGCCCCCTGTGACAGAATTCAATGGAACTACCATGTGCTTAATATTTTGATGCCCTCCTTGACTCATTATGGCATGTATTAATCTGCTAGGTGTGGCTTTGCTGCTGTGAATGAATATTATTGGAAGATTTGTCCTATAACCAACCCCTATCATTTGTGTAAATAGTGTCCAGCCACTTAAGAGTTTAATCTGTACCAGTCAACAGTTAATGGCTTGCAGTTCATAGCTGGCCTATACTGGTATAATTTCCTTTTATCAATAGGGTTTTAAATTCTATATCATTGACTAAACTAATGACACTATCAATGCATAGTGGTGTGTATTGGGCTGCTAACTGCAAGTTCAGCAGTTCAAAATCACCAGCCAGCTCTGCAGGGGAGGATGAGGCTTTCTACTGCTGTGAAGACTTGCAGCCTCAGAAGCTGACAGGGGCAGTTCTACCCTGCCCTGTAGGGTTGCTAGGACTTGATGGCAGAGGATGTAATGCCCCAGGGTGATGATGGATAAAGTTCTCTAACATAAAATAGCAATGATGTCTCCAAGGTGAACCAGAGACATATATAAACCATAGATGCAGGAATGAATTTTGAGCTTGAACTTAATTCTAGCAATAATCTAAGAAAAATTAATTCTTGTGACATGGCCCTGCTTTATGCTCACCCTCATGAAGAGATCACGGAAGAACCGATTACAAGGATCTCCATATCGCCTCCTCCCTGGGGGACAGACAACAGAAAAGTGGGTGAAGGGAGACATTGGACAGTGTAACATATGACAAAATAACAATAATTTATAAATTATCGAGGGTTCATGAGGAAGGGAGGCGTGGGGAGGGAGGGGGAAAAAGAGATCACTGAAGATACGGGTGCCATAGCAAAGTGTGATGAAGAAATTAGATGGAGTCCAGCTATCAGAAAGAATAGCATCTGGGATCTTAAAGGCTTGTTTTAAAACAAGCAGCAATCTAAGTCCACATGGGAGCACACCAGCTTGTATGATCCAAGGATTGCAAATAATATCATCTAAATTCAAAGGAGGGAATGACATCAGAGTTTACATTGTGAACACTGGCTTGCAGAAGGCTATGGGTGGCAGTGAAGCTCCCAATCCAGGCGCAGGGTCCACATATGGATTAAGACTCCGATGAGTTCCCTCCAGCCCTAGCTGAAGGACCACGCAAAGCTGATTGTGAATTCCCTTTGACTTGGACCAGGCTTGTGAATACCTTTGCTAATATGTAGAATGCATTAGAAAGTGGATTGTTGTAGATGCAGGTTAGGTTAAAATTTAGCACCCTGTCACCCAATCTCCCTTATGATCCATTTAAACTTGTTCTAGTTTTTAATATTGCCTGCTTTATTTTCTAGTGAAGTTTTATCTGTTTTACTTTATTATTCTTGTTAGTTTTTGTTTTGTTTGTTTTTTAATGTTTTTCTGGATATGAAATCCAGGATCAGCAAATCTGTAGAGACAGATTATTGGTTCCTTGGGGATACAGCAGAGGAGGTTGAGGTGAAATGGGTAGCTAATAATGATGCGTACCAGAATGAAGAAAATGTTCTAAAACTGATTTGGTGATGATTGTACAACTCTTCTTGATGTGACTGAACGATTGAATGGTCGGGTATGTGAATTATATGCCAATAAAATTGTTGGGGGAAGAGAGGCTCTTAAGATATTGCCTTGCCTATTTTGGACATGCTGTCAGGAGGGATTAGTCCCTGGAGCAGGACATCATGCTGGTAGAGAGAAAGGCTCTCCCCACAATGCCCACAACGATGAACTCAAGAATAACAAGGGTGCGCAGATGGCGCAGGAACGATCAGTATTTTCTTCAGGGCACAGGGGCCACTCAGAGTTGGAACCAACGTGGTCACATCTAACAATGACATTCTCTCTTTCTGCAGGAATAGCTCCGTTGTGTGTGTGTGTGTGTGTGTGTGTGTGTGTGTGTGTGTTGGTGAAGAGGATGTGAGAAGTTCAACTTCTGGTTCTACAGGCTTTATTTCTGTTTCTTCGATTTTTCATCTGGGACTAAAAATGACACCTAATTGTATCAAATTCATGTGACAATTACATGAAAGAATCTCAGTCATGTGTATGTTAGGCACTTCCTTACCTTCCGTAAATAGTGGTTCTTATGTTATTCTATAATAATTGTCATTTGAACATATTATACTATCCTAGAACAGGTGCTGTGTATTTTTATTTTTGAATTTGCATATATGTTCACTGCTGGAAACTTGGAAAATAGAGAAAGGACACAGCAAAAGGGAGCAACCATCCCAATCAGAAGGGGAACGACGTGTTCACATTTGGGTTCATGTGATCCCCCCACCCCCACCCCATGGCTTGTACATCAATGTTCTGTTTCTTCAAAGTGGTATACTGTTGCATGCTCTGCTTCTTTCTTTTACTTAGCAATAGACCATCAGCCTTTCCCACGGATGAGTTGCTCCTTAAAATAGATGTTCCAGGCGAAGGAGCCATTCCTTGGACCAGTGGACCCCTCGCCATTCTTCTTTCAAAAAGGGGAGGGGGCTTTATGACTGCCCAGGTCTGGGAAACCCTGCACACTGTATTTCCTTCTGGGAAAATGAACAGTGCAGATTAATTAGCAGATTAAAGAATCTGAGAAGCCCTTTTGTAAAGAACCTATTTGACTTCAATTCGCTCTGGGTTTCCCAAACGAATGTAACACGATGGGGGTCATTTATTCTCGCGAGAACTCCTCTTAATGTTTCAGGGATCTGTGTGGGAAATCCCGCCGGAGATGGAGGTCTCCTTGAGCCGGGATTGGCTCTTACTCATCTTTGTTGTTTCCTCACGGTCTCACACTGGCCTTTTATGAGGACTTTAAGACATTTGGAAAACCAGGATTGGGACGATGTGTCCACTTTCTAAGCGCCAACCAAGCGTGAACTGGGGCCAAGTTGAGAGGTGGGGGCTGTGCTTCACAGCGAGTCTCAGCGGCAGGCTAATTGGCCCCTTTGGGGATGAACCTGTGATCGGGCCTGTTAGTACCAGCACAAAGCAGCTGGGTTCGTCGGTGGGGCCATAGAGTGCTCTCTCTGCCGTATTCTCTCGGTGCCCTCCAGGTGGCGATGCTGGTTTGTTCACCTGAGAGCTGAACGGGAGGAGGAGCAGCTGCCAGCGGAGTGGTTACTGCAAACTGCAGAGAGCACAAGTTCATGCGGTGTTTGAAGCCGGGGTACACATGAGGTTGGACAAAATCTTGATAAAACAGTAAGCCAAGTATTGATTGAACACCGACTCTGGGGCTGATAATATGCCAGAAGATTCCATCTATTATTTCATTTACTCCTCTGAACTAGAGGTAGACCTGCAGCTGGAGGTAGCAGGATTGGAATTGGAACCCTGGTTCCGAAACCTCCCACGGCCAAGTGCTTTCTTTGCTCGGCAGAAATCATAAGGTATTTACAGGGATGCGTAAATGTCGACTGATAATTCATCTGATTTGATGGCATCTATCTATAGCTCATGTCTATCTGTCTATCTATTCACTTATATAGCTATTTTTAATTTTACTAGTATAGGTTGGGTCTGATAGCCATCATGAAACTATACCAGTATGTTCAGCTAACCATCTGCTAAATTAATTATTTACAGCTCTTGGATGCCTTCACAGGATTGTAGCGTTCAGATGAACAGCTTCACTGTATGCTTGTAGGTTCGGTGGCCATACTGCCATCGAGTCGATTCCAACTCACAGTGACCCTAGAGGCCAGGACTGGGGAGAACGACCCTGTAGGTTTCTGAGACTGTAACCCTTTCAAGGAGTAGAAAGTCTCAGCTTCCTCCTGCAGAGCGGCTGGTGGATATGAACCACTGATCTTGTGGCTGCCAGCCCAGTGCATCACCCAATAACTTACCAGACCTCCTCGACAGTAAGATAAACATGGCCAAATAAAGTGGATCCAGAGAAGAGTTGAAAAGTCAATGGCAGGACCTGTCAAGTCCCTGTTATATAGCACTTGCCACCCAGGACATGTTTAAATTAACGTCTTTAAATGCCCCCTTTTCCAATGATCCATGCATTTCTTGAGGGAAAGTGTTCTCTACCACTCTATTCCTAGAGGCTAGCAAAGTGCTTAGTACATTGTCAGTTATTCTCTGAAACAACAACAACAACACAGTGTCATTGAGTGGATTGTTTCATAGCAACCCTATGGGACAGAGAAGGAGGGCCTCTGCGGGGGTTTTGAGGTTGTGTATCTTTAGGGGAGCAGGAAACCTCATCTTTCTCCCGAAGAGTGGTGGGTAGGTTTGAACTGCTGATGTCATGGTGAGCAGCAAAACGCTCGGGTCTCTTGTCACGAGTAAAATTTAAGCAAATGTATTGGAGTCAACTCCAAGTCAGAGAAGAAGTGAAACGAACAGGTTTGTGCTTTAGAAAGCAGGTCCTAGCTATGGAAAGGGGTCCGGAGGGACGGGTATGTACGCGTGTGTGCACGGTCCAGCTGGCCTACGCTGGGGAAGAGGCCGAGTGGGACATCGAACTGGAAGCAGGGACAACAATTATGAGAGAAAAGAAAGCAACAGCACTGTATATGGGGACCAATGCCGCCACATTTAGAATAAACAGAACTTGGTGACTGCCTGGCTGCGGAGAGTCGTATTTTTAGGGTCCTCTGTTACTTATTGTCGGTGCATGCAAGGTATGAAGCGAAGAGCAAAGTGGCACAAAGGTCCTAAAGTGTGCCTGACCCCTCTCTCCTTAACCTCCTTCCACTATTGCCCAGGCTACTAGATCTTTCCCCCTACTTTATTTATCCCTGTGTCCTGTGCTGTCCAGAGCATGGATGTTAGCGTGGACTGATGCTAATCACAGCCCTAACACTTGCATTTTTCCCCGTGTTTTTTTTTATTTGCTTTTTTTCTTTCCCTTTTAGAAAAACATCAAGGGGAAAAATTGGGGCAGATTGTATTATTTTAGAATTACAGAGAAATTGGGCAGAAAGGAGAGCATTCCTATATATTCTTTCTTCTTCCTTTCCGCCTCGCCTTATTTGTCTTATTACAGTGGAACCTGTGAGAGCCGGAAACTCATGGGACTACCTTGTTTTTCCCAGTCTCCCCCGTTGTCAGTCTTACCAGTTTTCAATCACTCTCAATTAGTGGGAAATACTTGGGTTTTCCTTCCCCAACAGGTTTCCACCTACATAGATTCCACGTTTGCAGGTTTTACTGTATGAACTCCTTGCATCCCACTGGTCCATTTATTAACGATTGAACCAGCGTTTAGGCATTATTATTAACTACTGTCTGTAGTTTACACCAGGGCTCACTCTGTGTGGTGAAGTCCTAAGGGTTTTGAACAGTGCATCCTGTCATGTGCCCACCACTACAGTACTTCACAGAACAGTTTCACTGCCCTAAACGTGCCCTGTGCCTCATCAAGGGCATTCGCTTGAGCTTCTTTGAACCTCATGTATTCAGGGATAATTGGAGATAGTTGTATCGCGTTCGGACGACTTCAGTGCAAGTCTTCCCATTCAAACTCCAATCTGATCCTCCCTCTGGAGGATAGTAAATGACGGCATCCCTTATCTATTCCGCATCCCTTATCTATTCGCCCACGTCAGAAACACATGATCCGTGCCTGGTAGCGTAGAGGGTCAGTGAGGCAGACAGCCCTCCGTGTGATGCGTGATGGATTGACACAGCGGCTGCAACAACAGGTTCAAACACAATGACTGAGGACGGCACAGGACCAGACAGCATTTCCTTCGGTTGCACAGGGAACGAAGGGAGGGCACCTCACAGCAGGTCAGTCCTCATCCCCCCTGTCTTAAGGCCTGCAGTCGATTCTTAACTCACCATCCTGGTGCCGCATTGCTCCTTTGAGGAGATTTTCCACATAGATCATCCAGGGTACTCTTTTGTGTGACTGTTTGTTTGTTTTTAAATAACAACTTCATTGAGATATAATTCACATGCCATAAAATTCATCTTTCTCAAGTTATGCAAGTCAGCGACTTTCAGTGGACTCACAGATAGGTGCAAGCATCAGCACTGTCTGGTTGGAGAACATTTTCATCACTCTAAAAAGAAACCCCAGTCTCACTTCCCATCCCTCCTTCCCCTGACTGAAAACCACTCATCTACTTGCTGTCTCACTGGACTTGTCCGTCTAGACCTTCCTAGCAATGGAGTCACACAATCTGGGACCTGTCGTGACTGGCTTCTCTGTGTCTGTCAACATTCCCAACCTTGCCGTAGCTCGTCAGAACCCCATTTCTTTTCGTGACTGAATAGCGATCATTGATTCATTCTTCAGCTGATAGGCGTTGGAGTGGCTTCCAATCTGGCTACTGTGAATGATGTTGCTGTGACCCTCCAGGGACAAGTGTTTGTGTGAGCATAACATGTTCAATCCTCCACATGTGATCTAGGAGGGGACTGCAGAGGCATAAGGTAATGCAATATTTGGGGCGCTCCCGACCGTTTACCAAAGACAGCACTATTTTACATTCCCACGGCAGTGTGTGAGGATCCCGAGTTTTCCTATCCTCAACAAGAGCTGTTAGCATCGGTTTAAAACATTTCTTATTGCTGTGCTAGTGAAGAGGAACGTTGGTAACGCAGTGAGTTAAGTGTGCAGATGCTAAGTGAAAAACCGGCCGTTCAAACCTACCTGCTGCGTCATGGGCAACAGATGTAGCAGTTGGCATGAGTAGAGATGCAGAGCTCTGGAAACCCTATGGGGCAGTTTTACTCGGTCCTAGAAGGTCGCCATGGGTCTCGATCAACTCAACGGCAATGGAGTGAGTTTGAAGTGGCCTCTCAGTGTGGTTTTGATTTGCACTTCCCTTATAATGACAGTGAGCATGCTTTCTCTTTGGTATTTTGCTTGTCACATATTTTCTAAATCTTATTTTTTTAAATTGCCTGTCACAAGCGGGTGAATAAGCAAATGTGGTGAAGAAAGCTGATGGTGCCCGGATATCAAAAGATACAGCATCTAGGGTCTTAAAGACTTGAAGTTAAACAAGTGGCCATTTAGCTCAGAAGCAACAAAGCCCACATGGAAGAAGCACACCAGCCTGTGTGATCACGAAGTGTGGAAGGGATCAAGTATCAGGCATCAAAGAACAAAATCATATCATTGTGAATGAGGGGGAGTGCAGAGTGGGGACCTAAAGCCCATCTGTAGGCAACTGGACATCCCCTTATGGAAGGGTCTTGGGGAAGAGACAGCGATATAGCAACGATGAAACATACAACTTTCCTCTAGTTCCTAAATGCTTCCTCCCCCCACCCACTATCATGATCCCAATTTTACCTTACAAGTCTGGCTAGACCAGAGGATGTACACTGGTACAGATAGGAACTGGAAACACGGAGTCCAGGGATGATCCCTTCAGGACCAGTGGTGAGAGTGGTGATACTGGGAGGGTGGAGGGAAGGTGAGGTAGAGAGGGGGAACCAATTACAAGGATCAACATATAACCTCCTCCCTGGGGGACGGACAACAGAGAAGTGGGTGAAGGGAGACGTCGAACAGTGTAAGATATGACAAAATAATAATAATTTATAAATTATCAAGGGTTCATGAGGGAGCAGGGGTGGAGAGGAAGGGGAAAAATGAGGAGCTGATACCAAGGGCTCAATCAGAAAGCAAATGTTTTGAGAATGATGATGGCAACAAATGTACAAATGTGCTTGACACATGGATGGATTGTGGTGAGTTGTATGAGCCCCCAATAAAATGACTTTAAAAAGTTGCCTGCCACGTATTTAAGATTCAAGCATCTTTTCATGTGATCTTTTGCCAGCTGGCTGTCTTCTTGGGAGAAATGTCTATTCAAAATTGTTTGCCTATTTTAAAATTATTTAATTTTTTTAACTGTTGATTTGAAAGAGCTCTTGTATGGATGCAAGTCCCCTATCAGATATCTGATTGCAAATATTCCACGTTTTGTGGGTTATATCTTCACTTTCTTAATGGTGCCTGCTGAAGCACAACGTTTAAGCATTTCGATGAAGTCCGATTTGTCTTTTTCACTTGTTTGTGCTTTGGGTGTTCAATTTTAAAGCCATTGCCTTGTCCAAGGTCACAAAGATTTTTAAAAATTTTGGGGTATGTATGCAAGAGTAAGTCCAGAAGTATTGCTGCGAGGGCTCCAGTTGGTCCCTGCACAGGTTTTTTTTCTCATGCAAACGAGTTTAAACATGGTGTTAGTCTGGGTAGATTAGAGAAACAAATTCATAGACACTCACATGTGTATAAGAAAGAGGTTTATATACAAGAGCGGTTGAATATTGAGAAAACATCCCAGCCCAGTCTAGATCAAGTCCATGAGTCCGATATTAGCCCACATGTCAGTACCAATCTACAACGTCCTCTTCAGACTCATGAAATACATGCAATGATGCTGAATGCCGGATAATCACAGGCCAGTGGGTGCAAATTTTGTGGATCCAGTGGTGGCAGATGCATCTCAGCACTGGCAGTGGTCTCCACGTGACTCTTCCAGTTCACAGGGCATGGGGTCTATCAGTGTATTGTCATGTGTCTTGTAAGTAGACAGTGTCTCAGGGAGTGAACAGTGAGAGACTGTGTCTCCCACCTCCAAGGAGGAAATGCCGGAGTTCCCAGAATTCTCAGGAGAAGGCCATGCCCACCCAGAGGCCTCATTTGCTACGAACCAATTGACAGACTAGACTCCATCTCTTCACCCTTAATCCTCTCAATTGACACCAGATTATATAGCTACCACAAACATGTCTCTGCATTCAGTGGATGGCGGCAGACAAGTTCTCTCAGTAATGCCCTAGTCTTAGTCTCATTGGGGTATCTTCAAAAATAAAAGGATATTTTTGGGTCCATGAAAGAAACAAACTAAAACACAATTATTTTGAGGTCAAGGCACCTATCCAATTAACAAAATTCAAGGGGACATCTTTCACATCATTGAAGTTTTGTAACAAGTCTTCAGGAATGCTGCCCAAATAGTACAATGGTTTTTAGATGGATCAAGCATTTTAAGGCAGGTCTGGGAACCTCAAAGATGAACCAAGAGAGGGAAGATGGTTAACTTTGATGAACAAGGAAATTGTCGCTAACATCCAGAAACCGAATTACCATTGATGTGATAAATACTGAAGATTAGAATCCCACATGCTTTGGCATGTTCTATTTTTAGGGAACAACTTGGTCTCTGCCAGCTTTTGGCTCAGTGGGTTCCGAAAGCATTGCAGAGAGATCACTTAACTCAAAGTTCTTTCCTCAGTCTTCCAAGGAAGATTGAAGCTACTGAAGGTGAGTTTTATAAAACAAAACAGAACCAGGGATGAGTCTTGGGTTTACTAATGTCATCCAAAGGTTTGATCAAAACTATTCAATTCAAGGCAGAGAGGTCAGCTCAGAAGGTTACAGTAATTGGTTTTGGTGGACTCCAAAGGGTTAATTGCTGTAGATTTTCTCTAAGTTCACAGGATGACAATGGGGGCTTATTATGAAGAAGTTTTAAGAAAATGGAATTTCCTTGAGAAACCTTACCCCATCGACCCTACAGCCCTTATCTTGCCTCTTCAGACTTCCTTTTGTTCCCAAACTCAAAGACTATTTCAGAGGAACACAAACTGGAGCGCCTTAGGATGCCTAAACTGTTTTGAGTTGTGTAAATTAAAGAGGGTAGAATTATTTGGGGGAAAGGCTAGAGAGATGAACACATTGCCTTTAAAAGTGTGTACACCTAGGTGCTGGACATGGTGAGCAACAATGCTTCACATTTTGATACTTTTGTTTAGCAACAGCTTCTATGATTTCATACCAACATTTTTGTAACTGACCCTTGTAGATCATTTGCCATTTTGATTGTTTTGAAGCGTACAATTTATTGACATAAATCACATTCACAATGTTGTGCAACCAACAATACTACCTATTTCCAGAGTTTTTCATCACTCTGAACAGAAACGCAGTAGTCTTTAATTAATTACTCCCCACCTTCTCCTCCCCTCTGCCCCAGGTTCCCACGATACATTTCTGTTCTATGCAGTTGCTAGATCACAAGGGTTTAGTGCTATATCTTCTGAGAGTTTTGTAGGTTCTTGCATTAGGACTGTGGTCCATTTTGCATTAATTACACTATGCCATACAATGTACATGGTGTGAGGTACGGGGTTAGGGTGATCTTTTAAACAGACTGTGTTCGTCTGGGTACTTTAAAGAAACAAATCCACAGAAACTCATGAATAAGAGGGAGTTTTATGTAAAGGTTAAGTGTGCATCAAGAAAATATCCCAACCCAGTGCTGCCCAAGTCCACAAGTCCAACATTAACCCATTAACCCATATGTCCAATACCAATCCACAAAGTCCTCCTCCATCTCACAAAACAGACATAATGATGCCGACTGCAGGAGGAAAGCCGAGTCAGTGAATGTGTAAGCATCTCAGCACTGGCAGGGGTCTCCACATGGGTGCTCCACCACCCAGGGCTGCATTGGGGTAAGTTCATGCGGCTTCTCCTTGGGGATGTCTT
>NW_022103958.1:17914003-17917137 GCF_000313985.2 Echinops telfairi
CTTGGGGATGTCTTGCAGGAAATCAGCCTTGCAAGCTGAAGCAGGGAACTGCTAAGGTAGCTGCACCCTGGTCCGACCATCAGAAAGCAAGAGACCCAAGAACTCAAAAGGTGAGGCTCACTGAGCCATTTATCCCTCCGCCCTTCAATTAACCCCACATGTGTTTATCGACCAGTTTGGCACAATAAACTACCTCACAGACAAATCACCTTACAAATCCAGCTAGACCAGAGCGTGTACACTGGTACAGATAAGAGCTGGAAACACACGGAATCCAGGACAGATAAACCCCTCAGGTCCAATAACGAGAGTAGCAATACCAGGAGGGGAAAGGGAAGGTGGGGGCAGAAAGGGGAAACCGGTCACAATGATCTACATATAACCCCCTCCCAGGACAACAGAAGTGGGTGAAGGGAGACAGCGGCTGGTATAAGACATGAAAAAATAATAATTTATAAATTATCAAGGGTTAATGAGGGAGGGAGGAGGAGGGAAAATGAGCTGATACCAAGGGCTCAAGTGGAAAGAAAATGTTTTGAAAATGATGATGGCAACATATGTACAAATGTGCTTGACACAAAGGATGTATGGATGGATTGTGATAAGAGTTGTATGAGCCCCCAGTAAAATGATTCTTAATAAATCACTGATAAATATTTTTGGAATAAAATAAAAAGTAATTGCAAAAAAAAAAGGCAAATCAAGACCCACGAGTGCCCTGTTTAGGGAAATAAAATCCAAGTCTCTCACCACAATCGCTAAATTCTCATTTCAGTTTCTCACTTACTGTGTCAGGGTCTCTGCGCTGACTATGCCCGATACCTAAAGCCCGCAGTGTTCGGATACGGCTCGCTCTTCAGGTGTCTGTCTGAAGGCCGGGTCTTCAGCAGTGAGACCTCTGGCCACCCTGTCTCAAGCGGATTTCCCTGCCATCCTCGATTCTCTATCCCTGTGCCTGTGCACAGTGATTAGCAAAGCCTGTGTGCCTCTGATTTATTTGTTGATTATTCATGGTTCTCCCCGCCCACCCCATAAACTCCCCAAGGGCTAGGACCATGTCTTTCCTATTCACATGACACTTACAGGTGTTCAGGGAATATTTGTTTAAAGGAAAGAGGAGAAACAGAAGCAATTATTCCTCTGTTCCCAGTAGCCTGTCCTTTTTCTGAAATACCATTACTTCCTGTTTTAGATCACCCCCCCCCCCCCCAGCCCACCCTCACCCCACCCCCACCCCACCCCCACCCCAGCCGAGGGTGCTTCTTTCTCTTCCTGTTTGCATGGAATATGAACGCATGGAAAGGATGTGGTTTTTCCTTCCTTTTCTCTTCCTATTACTCAGAGTAAGATTCAGCGCTGGAGCTCAGCGTCCCGGCCCTCCACGAGGTCTTTGTTTTTATTTTCTTTCTTTTTTTTTTCACACCCTGTTTTTATTTTCTTTCGGATACCTTCTCAATAGAAACTCAGCATTGAACTGTTTGCGTCTTTTCTTACATTTTCATAAGTAAGAGTTTGCTGCACGACAAAGAAGTAGGCTCTCTAAAAACAACATTTCTTTCTAACTTAGCGGTTGGCTGAACTCCGGGCAAATAAAGCTTAATTAATATTAGCAGGTTGATCAGCAGCACTGTTTAATCCACGAAGATGCAGGTATGCTATGTTTAAAATGTCATAAATTCCAAATCAGCGGATTCTGAAATTGTTGCTACCCTGAAGCTGACAAAATTTAATTAATCAAGCAACCTTTATACAGAAATTCTATTAGCAGTAATCCCACAACACTAATCACATGTATTCTCAAAAATCCTCCCGAATGATTTTGCTTCAGTGGAGAGACTGTGTGGTGACATATCTCGTCACCGACTTCTGCGGGGGAGCAATTCCGCAGGTCATAATCCTAAAAAGGAGCCTGCCTAGTGTTAAGCTGCCCCTCCCCATAATGTCCGCCTGATGCAGATTGGAAATAGAAATAAGTCCATTTCACTTGAAAGCTTTCATTATGTGCAGCCTTCTGTTATTTTTTAAGTTTGGCATCTTGCTTATCATTCGGAGATATCCACACGCCTAAGAACTCAGCCTTAGCAGATGATTGAAACTTTTGATCCAAGAAATAATTCACGCATTTCTCTTGCTTTGCCCTAATCTTTAGAACTGTGCATCACGCTGACAAGCCTGAGATGTTTTAAAAAACAGATTTCCCTTTGGGCTCTCCTCCTCTTTCGCTGTGGTAATATTTCCTCCTATCTTCCATCTTCTTAAAAAAAAAACACCAAAAAAAAGTAGGTGTAACAGTCTAATCAGCTTTTACCAAGTCTTCTGCAAGAACAAGGCAGAAAATATGAAGATATAAATCACGAATTGTTATTATTGTTTATGTAGTAGTGATATATGGTTCCACTGGGCTCTGTGTTTTACATGGCCACTTTGAAAGCAGAGACTGCTGCTCAGGCACCAGCGATTTGTTTCGGAGCCCTGTGCTAGGCTATTTCTAATACAGAATATTCTGCCTCTGATTTTATGATATCAACAAGATATCCATACAATAAAGTGTTTTCAAATTCCTGATATTACGTCGACATTGTCAGACAAAGATAATGTCCCTGGAACTTAAAGAATGGTAAGTAGACAGGACGGCAAGCATAGAGGAACTTAGATTTTTGTAAATCACCATAATCACAGTGCCATTTTATGCCGGGGTCATGTCTAGAAGGATATGCATCATAGGCCGGGTTACTTCTGAGTAAAAAAAAAAATCATAGATGACTTAATTTTTTTCTAACTTATCAGGGAACGTCTTATTTTTTTAAATTAAAAAAAAATCATTATTCAAGAATGGTACCTACGATGCCATCGAGTGGGTGCTGAGTCACAGTGACCCTCTAGGACAGGGTAGAACTGCCCCTGTGGGTTTTTGAGACTAACTCTTTATGGGAATAGAAAGCCCTGCCTTTCTCTTGAGGAGTGCTTTCAAACTGCTGACCCTGCGGATTGTAGCCCAATGCCTAACCACCGTGCCACCAAAGTATAAAAATAGAAGGATCGGGCATTTATAGAGCTCTAGATAAAGACATGTACATATGCAAATATATTATATGAGGATGGGGAAATAGATCTATGAGCCTACATTTATAGGT
>NW_022103958.1:17918103-17943930 GCF_000313985.2 Echinops telfairi
AAGATATGACAAAATACCCATTTATAAACTATCAAGGGCTCATGAGGGAGGGGAAAGCGGGGAGGGAGGGGAAAAATGAGGACCTAATGTCGGGGGTTTCAATGGAGAGAAAATGTTTTGAGAAACGATGTACAAATACGCTTTACACAATTGATGTGTGTATGGATTGAGATAACAGTTGTATGAGCCCCTAATAAAAAATTAAAAATAAATAAATAAATAAAAACAAAACAAAACAAAACAAAATAGAATGATTGACATTCTTAAATGAAAAATAGGCAGGGTAGCTTATAAGAAAGTGAAAGCCTGATTTATCATCTATTAATTTACAAGTTCATACTGTGCGCATATTCTTTTAGTTTTGATGAAAGCAATGGGTACCTGCTGTCGGCTGCCATGCTGAATCAGAGCCAGACCAATCCACCCACATAGCACAAAGCAAGAGAAACAAGTGGTGGATCCTCCTCTCTCCCAGGGGGAGGAAATAGATTTCCCATTGGATTGCCAACCTCTCCCTCTCTGATTCCCATTTCCACCTGGCTTTGGCTCTTGTCTGAAGTCCTGTGATTCCCTCCCTCCCTTCCTTCCACCAAGTCCATTCAGACTCATAGTGGCTTTGCAGGAGTGACTAGAACTGACCCCTTTGGACTTTCAAGACTAAATCTTTATGGGAGTAGATAGCCTCACCTTTGTCCCATGGAGTGGAGTGGATTTGAACCGTGAATCCCCCAGGACACTCTAAAGTCTTGGTCTGTACTCCATTTCCTAACTCCAGAGAGTAGTGATTTTCTTCAGCCTCTGTAATAGCTGCCATTCCCTCCATCCCACTCTGAACGCCCCCCCCCTTCTTTGTCTCAAGGAAGACAAGATTGAAAGACTACTCTGTAGTATAAGTTAGTGCCCCACGTGGTAGTCTTTTGTGGGAGCAGAAATGGCAGAGAAGGCTGGCCTGGAAGTGACACTGCTGCAGGGACCTCCAGTCGACATCCCGAGACCCATTGTGTATGGCCATTCTGTTTCATCTGTTCTGATTGGTCAGTACTCATGACTTATCGGTTTATCAGATAGCCTTATATCACTCACAGAGTGAAGTGTTAGTGTTGTCAACTGGTAACAATCCACAATAGACTTGAACTTGAGTGTGGGACTTAGAACCAGCCATCAATCTTCTCTAAGGCATGTTTTATACGTCGGGGCTGCTGAGATGTCCTGTCCAGTTCAAAGAGTTACTGTGACGATCAAATTATCATGGTGGATGCAGAAGTTCTTTATAAACCGTGATAGACTGTCCACAGGCAAGGGACGATGATAAAAAACGATCGAGGAAGAGGATAACAATGTTGGTGGTGAAGGTCAAGGTGATGATGATAATAAAGAATAAAAAGAAGACAATCTTGGGAACAACCGCCGACTATTCTTTTCTAGTTCAAGATGCTGCAAACATTGCTCCCCGGCTCACAATTCACAGTAACAGTCAGACAGAAGCCCGTAAACTGACAACACCAACCCTCCCTGGTTGGTGCAGTTGTAGCTCCCACGTTGTTGACTGGCCGAGGGCTGAGAGGCACGTCCCTTTGTCCAAGGGCATTTGGTCCACGATTTATTCCACATCCTGGCTGGGAAAGCCTTCTATTTTGTAATGCCCAATACAAGGGACAGGTCTGGATGTTCATTTAATGATCTGCCAAGACCTGGAGCCAGAAAATCAGAAAGGTGGCGTTTCCCCACCATCCCTGCAGCCCTTCACAGGCTAGCGTAGTTGAATTCGCATGTACCTTCCCCTGAGGCAAGTGTCCGGGAGGAGTTGGGGCTGGTATCCAGGGGGAATTAGTAACTGGCTTCCTCTCTCCTTCCCTCCCTCCTTTCTTTATGAGAACCTGGGTCTGGACCGAGCCACCTTGGATGCTTCTGGCTGGCCCTGACAAGAGCGCCCCACCTTCGGCTCAGAAAATGTGACGCAGAGCACCGTGGGGTCCATTCTGAAAGAGGAAACATATGCCAGCTCCTGTAATTCATTCAGAGCTATGGCTCGGTACCAGAAAGGCTCAAAGCCTGTGGCCTGGAGGGCAAAACTAATCTGGAGATCTTTCCTTCCCCTTTGTTAATTGTAAAGTGGAAACACCTCCTGCAGTGGGCCTCCTCTTCTTGAGGGCGTGGCTGTCCCTTTACGCACGACAACCAACCAAATCGTCCCTGTCCCTGAGTTGTCTCCGACTCCCGGTGACCTCACGTGTGCAGAGTAGAACTTTGCCTCCTAGAGTTTTCCATGGCTGCTGCCGGGGACATAGATCACCAGGCGCTTCCCCCCACCTCACCCCCCACCTCCAATCATTCCGTTAGCAACGAATAACCTTCTATATCCCCTGGGATGCCTGACTTTGCCGTTACAGACAGTGAATTTCCTCTGGGACCCACCTCTCCTTTCTTCCTGCCTGGGGATCAGGCACTTATCCAGAATGTAAGACAGTGGGAGAAGGAGGTGAAACGTACGAGGAGCCAAACCTAAACTCCTCCGAAAGGCCTTTTACACATAAGAACAGAGCAGGGCCTCAGGGTCTCAGGGTTGGGGTTGGACGTGACAAGGTCATTGTGCACGAGCTCCAGAGTCGCGTCTTTGACTTTGAATGCAATCTTCAGCGTTTGGCGCACAGTGACCAGACCCACACTGACAGAATTCTTCTCCCAGAACACCACAATTGCCCCTTGAGCCAGTGTGAGCGTGTTGAAATATACAAAGCGCTTCTCTTTGGAAGATTTCTTTTGACCCGTCCCATGGAGCGGCAGATTGGTGGTGAGGAGGAGCTGGTTTGGATTTCTGGGTAGCGCAGGAATTATTCTACCTGGTTATTTGATGGAACCATCTTGACAGCTCTGTGAGGATGGCACTGCCCCCGGCCCATGGCACAGATGAGGGACTGGAGCCTTTCTTACATCACAAAGCTGGGAAGTGGTGAAGCGGGCTCATCCTTCCGTTATTCTTGACCACCCAGCCCATCCTTTCATCAGTCCCCCTGTACTTATTCACCAGTCCCGGGAACCTGGGATTATCTTGCTGTTGGCTTATTCCTTTCTCCCACCCCTTCAAGTACGGCACTGCAGGAGCTGTCATACGAGGCTTAGGCTTATGTCCAGGTTGAAGTCCTCTAAAGTGCCTTATTGACTGAGTGTGAGGCATCTGATGCCTTGGTTTCTCCCCCGGACACTACGTTTAAGTTCGTCTGACCTTCCCAGGCGTATTTCTCTGCCTCTTCACCTCTCCTTCCTTCAGAAGTAACAGGTTGCTGATGCCCGGGCTCTCTGCTTCCCACGCAGTCCGCAGCCCCTGGATCTGCACTCGGAGCAGGAGCTCCAGTTTTAAAAAGGCCTCGTGCTCTGTATTTTGACAGGTTGAGAAATCCAATCCACGCGTTTCAAAAACCCATTAAGCCGAGCCAATGTGGGATATTTAGAAAGGCCAGAATTTTGCTGTTGGTCAGAAGGTCAGCGCTGTCATAACGAAACAGCTAAAGGAAGTGAAACAAAACATATTTTACTGTAGGGCTATAATTCCCGAACCTTCTTTAAAAATGTACTTCCAGTTAAAATAAGACAAAGCAAAACACAGCCCACTGAATTGATGGAAATTTCCACCACGATACCAACTCTTTATTCAGAATGTTTATTCAATTTTACAACCTTAATTCTCACACCAGTGACAAGCATATAGCAAGTGATCAATACACGCTTGATGAATGAGCCTCAAAATAGTTCTACTCTTCATTTTGTTATTTAACATTTTTCCTCCTAGGTATTAACATCTCTTTCTCCCAATGGCTGTTAAATCATCCTCAAGAAAAGAACATTTGATTTTAGTGCTCTGAGAATTTGGAAATTGAGTTTCAACACAAGTAAGTTCAACTCTTCTTGGCATCTTGAATTATGTTATTGATGATACCGATAATGAGGGCTTACAGTCAGATTCTCCAAGGATAACTCCTTTGATCCTTTCGACCTTGTGCAGGAAGCATGTGAGCTGTTCCTATTCTCATATCACCCCGAGGAAAGATGCAGAGATGCAGACCACTACGAGGAAACAAGCTTACTCTTCGGCGATCCCAAACACGTGTGAGGTTCAGAAGATGGCGCAAAGCATTCTTTTACTTTCCCACGACTTTGACTTTCAGACGATCAAGCCCAGCTCAGATGGCTGTCCAGGTGTTGCTCATTTTGGACCTCCTCTCCCCTCCCCTTGTCTCCCACCGCACCCCTCCAGCTTCTCTACCCCAGCCCTCCCAACACGATCTTGGGGATCACTGGGAGTCCCTCGGGGCTCTGAGCATGGCTCTGCCTTCAGGTCCTGATTGTGCATTCAGAGATTTGCTTTGTAGTCAGAAGCAGCAAGTTTGCAATCTGGGACCAGATCTGGCCTATCAACAATATCTGACTTCTATTTTTGGGTGTCGGTGTAAACGTTTCCACAGCAAATTAAGTACCCCCTTGACAGTTTCTACAGAAATTGTTCAGTGGCATGCGGGGCTTTTCGCACAATGTGCCAGCATTCTCTTTCTTTCTTTTCTGGTCATTCCGTTCCCAGCACTCTGCTTTCCCTGCCCCCTTAGCTTCTTTTCTTTGTTTGCAAGTAATTGTTGGCCTTCTGATTTTATATAGCTGTTTTTTTAAAAAATAGATAGCTATACACATGGCTAATGTCCTTTATTTTCTGTTCCAATCTGTGATTTCACTAAAAGGTTTGAACTAATCGTTTGGGGTCAAGGTTTAAAGATTATCTCAGGGAGTCGTTAGTCTCAACTGTTCCAGGAAGTCTAGACTTTTTTTTTTTTAACCAAGTTGAGTTCTATAAATGTGTGTTCCCCTATCATGCTCTATCTACTGTATCTCTGAGTAGAATTCTCCGTAGGGATAGACAGGCACCATCTAGTTCTTCTGGTCTCAGGATAGATCAGAGTGTGGCTCATAGAGCCCATTTACCCCATAGACTTGCTTATTCTTCAGACGTTGGTTTCATTCTGGCTATACATTCTCAGAGTCTTGAAGAGAGACCTCATGAATAAAACAAATCTCCATGGAGTTGATTCTCACACATAGCAACCTCATGTATATCAGAATAACACTGGAAAAAATGGAAAACCTAATGGCTGATTTTTCAGAAGTAGATTACTAGATCTTTCTTCCAAGGCTCCTCTTGGATGGACTCATAGCTTTCCAGGTAGCAGGCAGAGAAACTCACTGACAATGAGTCTGTTCTGATTCAGGGTGGCCCCAATTCATAGGGTTTCTGAGGCTGTAAATCCTCCTGGGAGCAAAAAGCCTTTCTCCCTCAGAGCAGCTGGTGAGTTTGAACTATTGGCCTTGCAGTTAGCAGTGCAATGTTTTGCATCTATAGTCATGAGAGCTATTGGTCTGTAATGTTCTTTTTTGTGCGCCATCTTCGTCTGACTTTGGTACTGCACTTAGCCTGGCTTCATAGAACAAATCAAGGAATAAGTACAATGAATTAAGGAATACCCCTTTCATTTTTATACACTGGAGCAGTTTGAGTGGTGTTGCTGTCAACTCTGGATGCTTCAGTGAAGACAGCTAGGCTGGAAATTTTTGTTGTTGGAGATTTTTAAACTTGTTTTATTTTTCAGTGACCTCTTCAATTTCTTCTTTGGAAATTGTGATAGTTAGGTTTATTGTGCCAACCTGGCTGATGAACCCATGTGGGATTCATTGAAGGGCAGTTTAATTGAAAGGCGGAGTGATAAATGGCTCCCGAGCCTCATCTTTCTGGTCTCTGGCTCTCTTATGGTTGGACCAGTGTGCAGCTGCCCTAGTTAGTTCTCTGCCTCAGCTGGCAAGGCTCACCTCCTGTGGGACATCCCCAAGGAGAAGCCAGATGGAACTACCCTGATGCAACCCTGAGTGCTGGAGCAGCCACGTGGAGACCCCTGCCAGTGCTGAGATGCTTACACATTCACTGATTCAGCTTTCCTCCTGCAGTTGGTGTCATTGCGTGTGTTTTGTGTTTGAGGAGGACTTTGTAGATCGATATCAGACATATGGGCTAATGTCAGACTTAAGGGCTTGGACTGGACTGGGTTGGGATGCTTACTGTACAATTACCCTTTATATAAAACTCTCATAAAATAGGAGTGTTTATGAATTTTGTTTCTCTAGTCTACCTAGACTAACATAGTTGTAAACAAAACAGTGAGTTTTGTTATAAACTCACTGCCATTGAGTCAATGCTGACCCATAGGTACCTCATAGGACAGGATGCAACTGCCTCCGTGGGTTTCTGAGGCTGTAACTCTTTACAGGAGTAGAAAGGTCCAGCTTTCTCCTGTGGAGAGGCTGGGCTGCCTTGTGAATCTCAGCCGAATGCCAGGCCTTCTTTTGTTATGGATCGATTTAAATTTTATATTCCAATTTTTATTAATTTAGGTAGTTAGTGTGCTTCCATAATTTGTTCATTTCTTCTAGGCTTTTAAACTTGTCAGTGCACAATTTTTCATGACACTCTGTTACCATCCTCTACCTTCGTAGGCTTGGTTAAAATGTCACCCATTTGGTTTCTTATTTTGGTTCCTTGCATCTTTTTAATTCTTTTCTTTTGTCAATTTAGCCAGTGGTTTGTCAATTTTATCAATCCTCTCAAAGAACCAACCTCTACTTACCTTCATCTCTACTCTGGCTTTTCTTTATTGTTTTCTGCTCATTATTGTTATTGTTTCCTTCGTTGCTGTGACTTGGACCTTCTGAAGTTCCTTTTCTGTTTGTTCAAGTACTAGTTGGCACTTTTCTTCTTTTTTATTTTTGATTAGTTGGGATTTAATACATCCATCATTCCATATTTCAGTCACGTCAAGCAGAACTGTACAATTGCTACCACAATCAGTTCACGGCCATTCTTTTTCCACACGTGCCCCTTGACGTCATCTCCCTTTTACCCCCCTCCGGCACTGTGTCCCCTCTCCCAACTCCTTTCTTCTTTTTTGATGTGTGCATTTGTGGTGATAAATGTTCCTTTGAGCACTACTTTTGCTCTGTCCCAGAGGTTTGGGAATGACTTTCTAGTTGTTACTGTTTTGGATTATCTATTCGACCTGTCATTTTGTTCTTGGATTGCTTTCTTCATCTTGTATTGTGTCTTCATTCTCATTCGATTCTAAGAATTATAAAACTTCATGTTAAATTCCTTGTGCAACCCAATTGCTTTTATTCAATTTCCATGCATTTAGGTTTTTGTTTTTTCTTTCTTGCTCTTTCTGTTATTGATTTCTAGTTGTACAATACTATGGTCAGAAAAGATGCTTTTTCATGTGTTTATGTTTTTGAATTTATAGAGGCTTGTTTTATGGCCTAGAAACTGGTCAGTTTTGGAGAATGACCCAGATGTGCTGGAGAAGAACAGATACTATGGCTGTTTGGGGTGGTGTGTGATATATATGTCGAGGAGTTTGAGTTGGTTGATTGCGTTACTCAGCTCTTCTGTACCTTTATTGTGTTTCTTTTTAATGGCTCAGTCCATCATCAAAAGTGGTGCGTTAAAGTCTCCTACTATTATCTGTGTTACTTATCTGTTTTACTGCCAATTCTGTTAGAGTTAGTCTTATGTATTTTAGAGCAATGTTTTTGGGTACATAAATATTTATTTCTGTTATGTCTTTGTGGTGAATTCTCTTTACTATATAATGCCTTGTTTTTTTAGTAGGATTTGGATTTAAATATATTTTATCCAAAATTAATATTACTGCTTCTGTTCCTATTTTGGTGACTGTGGGACACACGCATATTCTGTCCTTTGATTTGTAATTTATTTATGTCTTCATGTCTTAGCTGTGTCTCTTGTAGACAACATATTGTGGGTCAATTTTTTTTAAATCCATTCTGCTACTTTTTATTTCTTCACTGATACATTTATGTCATTTGCATTAAGTGTGATTAATGTTGGACACAAATGGTCATCATTTTATTACACTTTTCTGTGTTAACAACTGTTTCTTTCTTCCTCTTAATTTTCTGTGCTGGGACATTTTTATAGAGAGATTTAATTTTCCTAGCAACCATTGTGGTTGTTTTTGTGTTTACTGAACCTTTTGATTTTCTTTTTCGTTATTTTGCTGAGAAGATTTATTGACTTTGTTTCTGAAGTTTGCTTTTACCCTCTCAAATGTAAAGCGATCTGTTATATCTTGGAATTGCCTTCACACCTCTCCATATGGAAATTCCATAACTACACTATTTATTTCCTGTTTTGTTTTGAAGTTATCATCATTTATGACTTAATGGCTCCCTGTGGTTAATTTTGTAGCTTCATTGTACTTCTTCAAAAGCGTTATCTGGATTTGCGTCTTTATTTCTGATTGTTGTCATATGTCATTCGTTCTCTATCCAAAAGATTCCCTTTAATATTTTCTGCAAGGCTGGTCTGATAGTTCCAAATTCTCTTAATGTCTGCTTATCTGGGAATGTCTGGATATACAATTCTCGATGAGAAATTCTTTTCTTTCAGGATTTTGCACATGCCAAGTCTGTTGTCTTTTCACCTGATTGATTCCTGATGACACATCAGCATTTAGTCTTATGGTGCTCCTTTGTAAGCGATCGTTTGTTTACATGAGTTGCCTTCACCGTTTTTTGTTTGTCTTTGGATTTGGAAAGTTTGGTTATGAAATATTGTGGTGAATTACTTCTGGATTCTCTTTTGTATGATTCATTGAGCTTCTTGAATAAAATCTTTCCTGTCTTCCATGATATTTGGGGAAGAATCCTGCCAATATGTCTTCAATTTTTTTCTTTGTACTTTATTTTTTCTTCCTCTTCTGGAATTCCTATTGCATGTAAATTATTCCTCTGGATGGTGTCCCACAAATCTCTTGGGCTTTCGTATTTTTCTCTTTTCTTTTTCTTTTGATTTTTTCCTCAAACAAATTAGTATCAAAGGATTTGTCCTTTATGGATTCTTTTCCCACGGATTCAATTTTACTTCTGCCCTTCCATGTGTTAGCTATTTCTGATATTTTCTTGTTAATCTGGTGACTTGCTATGGTGCCAAATTGTCTACTGCGTCCGTCATTTTCTTCTGTATTGTTTTCTTGAACCAATCTCCTCCCCACCCCAACCTGCCTCTATTATTTCATTGATCTGTTTGAGGATCCTAAACATATCTATTTGAATTTTTCTCAGCTATTTCTAATATCTTTTCTTCCTCAGCAAGATTTCTTTCCACTTATTTTGCTCCCTTGTTTAAGTCCTCTTCTCCTGTTTCTTCATATGATTAGTGTTTGTGAGCTCCAAGGCATTAGCTGTTATTTAATGTGTGTGTGTGTGTGTATATATATATATATATATAGTAATTTGGGGGGAGGTCCTGATTTTTCTGGGGTTTTTGCTGTTGGTGGTGGTGGTGTTGTTGTGACATATCAGAGGGGGTAAGGTGGGTATGCTGTGGCTCACTAGTCTGGTGGCATGGGAGTGACTACCATCTCTTGCCTGGTGGGCAGGGGGGTGTTGAAGGACAGTGACGGTGGGTGTGTACCATTAATGTTCACCAGTCTGGTAGTGCACCAGCACCCCTGATGCCAGCTGGGTGGGGCAGTGGGGGAGGGAGTGGATGATGAGTGAGGTGGGTGTGCACCCTGCTGATCATCAGTCCAGCATGGTGGGAGGGCACAATGCCACTTACCAGGTGGGAAGGGCAGCTGAGGGTGGTGGGTGAGTCAGGCATTCACACCCTGGTTAGTCCGTCTGGTTATGTGTGAAGGTGTCCGTGGCTTGTTGAGTGGGGAGAGCCATGAGTGTGGTAGGTGGGGTGAGTGTGCACTGCTGCTCTCACCAGGTGGGTGGGTGACAGCTGGAGGTGATGGGTGAGGGGGCATATTCTGCCATTGATTGTTGGTCCAGCAGCACAGGAGTGCCCACTGCTACTTGCCGGGTGGGTATGGCAGGCTGCAGGGCTAGAGGGCAGGATGGATATGTGTCCCCAATTGCAAGTGGGGCTGGAAGTGGGTGTGGGGCTCCTACTTCAGTTTCTGAGTGGATGGGGCAGCAAGGGCAGAAGGACTCCTGCTGCTGCCCACCAGAAGGGCAGGTGAAGAGAGGAGGAGTGTGCTCCTCTGGTCACCAGGTGGGTGGGGGGTGGGGGTAGGCTGCAGCCAGCAATCAGGACCTGACTCCAACCAATGCAAGGGACAGGGACCTGCCTGGTGTTTGGTCTATTGGGAGGCCTCCTGCTGACATTCTGTGTCGCGACTACTTCCTGGGTGCCGCCCACCTGATGGGCCAGAGCCTGCTGCTGGTGAGTGATGTTGTCTCCCATGCCTGGCCCGCTCCCTGCTCTGTGGATGCCAGGATCCCTGGTGCTTTTGCCAGTCTTTCTGCACTTCCTCTTCTTAGATCCTCTTCCTGCCCCACTCACTTTGCTTCACTCTGGGTTTGTTGTGGTTGTTACGTAATCTGTTGTCCATTTGAGATTGAAGAGTGAAGGGGTGGAGTTTAGCTTGTCAATCAGGTTGGAGCTTGATGACCTCATGTGGAGGCGCTAAGGAGATAAATTGCTCACTGGAGGCGGGACACACGCTCACTCCCTGCAAGACATTGCAGCTGACGAGACACTTGGTGCTACACTAGTGCCCTGAGCTGGAGGAGCCACGTAGAGATCCCTACCAGCATTGAGATGCTCACACTGCCGCTGGATCCACAAGACTTTCCACCCATTGGCTTGTGATCTTCTGCATTAGGCGTCATTGCATGCGTTTTGTGAGTCTGAAGAGGAATTTATAGATTGGTATCAGACGTATGGGCTAGTATCGAATGGACTTGATACGGACTGGGCTGGGATGTTTTCTCAGTGTTCATACGAGTGCCTATGAATTTGTTTCTCTGGTCAACCCAGACTACCACATTTGTCTACATGCCTTTCTGCTTCCTGTTGGGCATTCTTTGACATTGCCTTCCTGGGCCCCTTGCCCAGGGTTGCTGCTCACCTTTTCTTGGGATGGCCCCCTTGTATAGGGGTGACCAGCAGGACAGGGCTGGTATGCAACTCGCTTCCTTTCTTATTTTGTTCAGGTTTTCCCTCCAACCAGTGTCTGCTCTAACTCCACATCCTTTTTTCCCTTTAAAGAAAAAAAAGAAAAAGAAAACCTTTCATATATTTATTTTTTGAGAAAACCTTTATTGTGCATTAGTTGAAAGTCCATGGTGGAGATCGCCAGTTTTATGTTCAGCTGGTCATACGTATTTTGTTTCAACTCCTCCATTGCCATCTGCTCAATGTACTGTGGCTTCTCCCCCGTCCGCCCTGTGTGTGCCCTGTTTCATTCTGCTCTCGCTTAACCCTCCAAACTGTGGTCTGGGGTAAAAATGCTGCCATTTTTATCTTAAATGGTCTTTTTACCAAAAGGGGGGTGGGCTCAGTTCCAGACCTGAAGGGTGACTAAGAGCCATAGTCTTGCAATCCAACCAATCTTTATGACTAGTAGGCATGGTCTCATTCACAATTTTGAATCCTATTCCAAATTGTTTCCTGACTTTATACAGGACCTTCTAATGCGATCCTTTGGAGAAGTTGGCGGTGGTGGTTGAGTACCAGCTAGACGTTCAGGGCTCCAGGACTGTCATCTCTATCTGCTTCACTTGGTGTCCTGAGTCTTTGTTGTAGGGTGATGGCTTGGTGCATCTGACTAAGCCGCTATCTTGGGCTAACACATCACTCCACAGGCATTTCTTTCCTGGCTGTAATATTGATAGGTTCAGGTCACCAGGCATTTCTTCTGTGTCCATGATGGGTGGGTTCAAATTCTGTGTGCCTTCCTGGGATTTTTTTTTTTTTTTTTTAAGATTTGGGCTCATACAATATTTGATGTCACATTTACTACTCTACCAATGCCGCAAAGAGGGGCTCAATAGTTTTTGGGCAAGTTTAAACTCATCCTTTTTTAAAAAACATTTTATTAGGGGCTCATACAACTGTTATCGCAATCCATACACACATCAATTGTGTGAAGCGCATTTGTACGTCATTCTCAAAACATTTTCTCTCCACTTAAACCCCCGGCATTAGGTCCTCATTTTTCCCCTCCCTCCCCGCTCCCCCCTCCCTCATGAGCCCTTGATAGTTTATAAATGGGTATTTTGTCATATCTTGCCCTGTCCGACGTCTCCCTTCACCCACTTTTTGGTTGTCCGTCCCCCAGGGAGGAGGTCACATATAGTTCCTTGTAATCAGTTCCCTCTTTCCTACCCATTCTCCCTTTACCCTCCCTGTTTCGCCACTCACACCACTGGTCCTGTAGGACTCATCCGCCCTGGATTCCCTGTATTTTCAGTTCCTATCTGTACCAGTGTACATCCTCTGGTCTAGCCAGACTTGCAAGGTAGAATTCAAGTCATGGTAGTGGGAGCGGGGAGGAAACATTTAGGAACTAGAGGAAAGTTGTATTTCTCATCGTTGTTACATCGCCCCCTGCCTGGCTCGTCTCCTCCCCGAGACCCCTCTGCAAGGGGATCTCCAGTGGCCTACTAATGGGCTTTGGATCTCCACTCCCCACTCCCCCCATCATTCACTATGGTAAGATTTTGTTGTTCTGATGATGCCTTATACCTGATCCCTTCGACACCTCGTGGTTGCATAGGCTGGTGTGCTTCTTCCATGTGGGCTTTTGTTGCTTCTGAGCTTGATGGCCGCTTGATTAACTTCAAGCCTTTAAGACCCCAGACGCTATACTTTTTGATAGCCGGGCACCATCAGCTTTCTTCGCCACATTTGCTTATGCAAACTCATCCTTTTTACCCCAAACACCTTTTCAAACAAGCCAAATAAGTTTCATTCATGGGGAAAAAAATGATTCCTCACAAAATTCTAAACCAGAAAAAAGACAAAACTCAAATTCCATGCCATTGAGTTGATTCCAAGTCACAACAACCTTAAAGGACAGGTAGGACTGCTTCTGTGGGTTTCAAGGCTGTAAACTCCAATGGGAGTAGAAAGCCTCGTCTTTCTCCCTTGCAGCAGCTGGTGGTTTTGAGCTTCTGAGCGTGTGGTTAGCAGCCCAAGGCATAACTCACTCCACCACTGAAGATCCTAGAAGAGTAGGCAGAATTGTGTTATGTTACACTCACTCAACTGCCTGCTAACTTAGCATTATGAATACTGAGTGAGACGACGGCCAAGAAAGAACCACCATAATGAGCTTGGCCTGACTACCAGTCAAGGCAAAACACATCAAGCTCACAGCTACCTGGCAGCAGTAAGGGACAGACAAGAACAGGGGCAGTTGCCATTTAAGAGGAAACTTATGGGCAGCAAATGGGTCTCCTAGGGCACTGAAGCCAAGTGGGGGCCAGAAGGCCTCAGCTGGAATTGGCAGGCAGCGGTGGTTTAATGAGGAGATTTGCGCGTGGCTGGTCCTGCCCACGGAGATGTCAGAGGGAGGTGCTGGTCCGTCTGTGATGCCCCGCAGTGTGCTGTGAACCAAGGCTGCTACCTGAGGAGCCAGGCCGTCCCTAATGCACTTCCCACACATTGGCAGCTTTTGCAAATCAAGCTGCTGGGAGGAGCATCCTGGGGAGCAGGGGAAGTGAGTCCTTAGCAAAGTGTTCCATGTTCTGCCCACTCCATCCCATTTCCTCTTGTTTTCTTTCTTTCATTGATCATTTGATTGGAGTTATACGATTACAGATAGTGTAACAATACGTAAATCAATCATAGCCAGCGAACTTGTACAGATGCTGCCATCATCATCTTCAAAACGTTTCCTTTCCACTTGAGCCCTTTGATATCAACTCCTCTTTATTCCCTCCCGTCCCCACCCTACCACCTTCGTGAACCCTTAGTAAACGATATATTGTTTATTTATTTATTTTCATATCCATCCCATTATCTATGGTCTTCACCCCTCACGCTTCCTCTTGTTCCCTCTGCTGCAGCCACACTGGCTTCTTTGCCTTTCCGCCAACCCACCAAGCCCACCCCTACCTCAGGGCCTTAGCACTGGTGCTCCCCTTGCCTGGAACGGGCTTCCCTCAGAGCTGTCCGGGGCTGCCCTGCCTTCAGCCATGCCTCCGTTTGACTGCGTCCTCCTCAGAGAGGTCTCCTGTTATCACCCTCTCTAAAAGAGAACTCACCCTCCAGCCACAGCCATGTGCCCGCTTATGTTTCTCAAATAAGCCTATTATTATTTGTTTATTTGCTTACTGACTGTCCCTAGACTACCCTTTGCCTCCCTCCCCTGACCAGTTTAGTATAAGTTTCTGGGGGGCAGTGGTCAGATTTGTTTTGTCCAGGTTTGTATCCTCCTTCAAATCCTGTCTAACTCTGAATAGCAATAACAGTTGAGTACCCACTCTCAGCTGGATTGGTGAGGGAATGCATGACAGTCGTGAGGTTCAGGTTCAAGACGGGCTGGATTATGAGGAACACTGTGTGTGGAGACAGATGCGTAGTGAGTTCGGGATGGGAGGGGTAATGACTGCTGGTACTAAGGGAGGAACGCCTGAGGTCATTAAACTTTATAGGACCCTGGGACATCAACATCTTACCTGGAATGGATTATTTTCCTGAAGGAAAAGCAGACAAGATTTGGACAACTTTCACTCTTAGAAATTACTTGGTAATAATAGAAAGAAAATGTTTTGAAAATGATGATGGCAACACATGTACAAATGTGCTTGACAGGTTGTATGGATGTATGGATTGTGATAAGAGTTGTACAAGTCCCCAATAAAATGATTTTTAAAAAGAAAGAAAGAAATTACTTGGTAATAAATTTGTTTTACGATTGTGGTTATAATTACCCCATAATCATTTTGCACACTCAGAAATTCCTATGATAGAAACACTAACCTGAAATTATTTTCATTGAGATACAATTTTTATAGGTACAACACTGAACCTGTGACTTTTAAAAGCATTTTACCGAGCGTTTATTAGTTTCAGTTCTTCCCTATATACTTTGGTGTTGATGGAAAAAGTAGTTTTTCGGCTTTGAAACGTAGCGGTAGTTGCTACCCAAGCCCACCTGCTGTGGGACAGAAGCACCAGGGTCCTATCGAGTTGGCGCCTGCCCCTAGAGACACCCCCCCACCATCCACCCACCCCCACGCACAACTGGGCAAAACCCTGCCGGGCCCTCCGTCCTCCGCACCACTGTTCTATGTTTGAGCCCATTGTTTCAGCCAGGGTGTCCGCCCATCTCCTAGAGGGCCTTCCTGTCCTTCACGGCCCCTCTCCTGTACCAAACATGAAGTCTTTATCCAGGCACCGTGTGTCCTGACAACATGTCCAACGTATGTAAGTCTCACCATCCTTGCCTCGAAGGAGCACTCTGGCCGAACTCCTTCCAAGACAGATCGGTTCATCCACGGTACTTTCAATCTTCTCCTCCAGCACCACAATGGAAATGCATCGTTGTTTGCTTCGGGCTTCTTTATTCAATGTCGAACTTTCATGTGCGCAGGAAGCAATTGAGAATGCCATGGCTGGGCTCAGGCCCGCCTTAGGTCTCCAAGTAGCATCCCTGCTTTTCAGTAGACCGCCCTGTGGCACAGTGATTCTCTGTCACCTGGGGTTGCTACGAGTCAAAAAGGACTTGGTGGTCTTTAAGAACAGCAGCTGCAGCAATTATCCTGAGACCCAAAGTACTTGTGGGCCCTGGGTCTTGGGGGTAACACTCCTGAGGACGGAAATGGCCCTGGGCAGGGAGGAGAGCTGAGCTGTAGGGGAGCTCTCGCCTGGTTGTGGTCAAGAGAGTTGGGGTTTGTGGAAACAGCTCCGGCAGTATCAGCTCCCCCCAGAGGGAAGCAGCTCAGGGTCTGGCAGCGGCAGTAGGAATGAAGTGTTCAGAGGCAGCGACTCTGCCAACGCAGGAGATAAAGGAAGTCTCGGAAGACAGAAGGAGCCCTGGTGGGGCCGCGGCTAAGAGAAGGACCAGAAGTCGGAACCACTAGCTCTTCTGTAGACACGGAAGCCTTGGAAACCCTGGTCTACCTGTCCTCTCAGGGCACTATGCGTCAGCATGGACTTACTAGCAATGAGAGGGAGGACAAAGGGATGCTTCCTTTCAGACCCCAGAGAGCAGCAAAGTCACAGGCGATGGTGGCAAACAGGGGAGAGATGTTGGGCTGCGCTAGCGCTGTGTTAAGGAGGCGGGCTGGCGTGCCAGTGTCCTTCCATGTCAAGGGGGTTGTGGTGAGAATTAAATATGCATCAGGTACACAGCACAGCATCTAGCCCTTCATACCGCAAGACACACACACACACACACACACACACACACACACACACACACAGTCCTTCAGGGGCTTTCTCAGAGAAGCCTTCTCTGCCTCCATGACTGAACTCCGTTTGGTCTCCTGAGAACCCGCTGCAACATGGTTACATTCGTTGATCTGTAAGCACGTCCCTGACTCTCTCATCAGGTCTCCTCCACTGAGATGAGGGTCTGTCTGTCTGGTTTGGTTCAGGATGGTTACATCCCCATCCCTATCTCAATGCCCGACATCCATGGAAATTCAGCACCAAGTTGTTCAATGAGTGTGGGCATGATGGCTGTTCCAAAAGTGCCAGAATACTAAACGCTAAAGGCAGCAGAAACTCCAGCGAGCGTGTATGATAGTCATGGTGTTCAGTTAGGGCCCGGGACCACACATTCGGGCCAACAGTCAAGACCGGCCACCCCTCTGAACTCTGGCTGGTGTTAGGTGCTGTCCGTTTCGACTCTGGGTGAGCGGACGGAAACACACACCGCCCCGTCCTGTGCCATCCTCACCATGGTTCCCATGGGTGCTCCACGGGTGCCCCCACCCCCTTTGAAGGAGGAGTACATGTGAGACGGAAGATTATCTTCTGGAGCAGCTAACTGTTGTGTGCAGAGGCGGGGTGGAGGGGGAGCTCCTGGGTCTACGTCAAGTACATCGAAGACCGTGGGGGCCCTTCCCCAGACCCCAGAAGCTCTCGCAGCGTGGCCCGAGAGATAAGTGCCGGCCTTCCTGGGGCTCCCCCTGCAGCGACAGCCCCGTTATCTGGAGCAACCTGCTGCCTGGCGCAGGGAGGTGGGGCCCACAGCCGAAACTCCGGGGACGCCTGTCATCATTCCCTGAAAGTCCCCTCCAGAACTTCTGGGGAAGGAAGAGTTTCACCAGCCACAGGAAACCGGGGCCTACCCAGAGCCACCTCCCCACAGCCCCTCCTGCCATGTTGGCACCACTGCAGCGGAGAAGCTGTGAAGCCTGCGGTGGGATTCCTGCTTGGATACCCGCCCTCCCCCACCCCCCACGCAGAGACAGTGAGGAGCAGGAGAGGGCCCCAGGACAGGGCTCACAAGCATTCCGAGTGCAGACACCTCAGCGGGGGAGACCCACCTCTCGCAAAAGACTTGAATGACCTGCACCAGGAAAAAAAGATCAGACTTAATCTAAAAATATTACATATATATATGTGGTGGTGGTGGTGATGATTATGTATGTAGCAAATCATTTGCCTTTTCAACATTCTTCCCCAGTGCAGTTCGGTTAGGTTCATAGTGGTGGTAAACTGTTAGCAGGATGTTTCCAAATCTTCCCACCACCCCGAACAAACACTCAGTGTTTCCTAAGCAGCCCTTCACTGCCCCCTCTCCCCCTCCCCTGCCGCCGCCACCTACCTTTGGTGACCACTAAGAAAGCTTAGAGATGAGACTTAAATGTTCTGTGATTCTGGGGGGCACAGTGAGAGCCAAATCATGGCCGCGAGCGACAGTGTTTGGCTCACGGAAAGGAAAGCATGTGCCTTTAGCAGAAGCCCCTGAAAAGGAAATGGGTCACTCAGTAAGGGCGTGAGTCCTCTGCCCCTGAAGATATTCAAGCCTGGTCTATGGATGGGCCGTGCATCTCCTTCGAGCAAAGTTGCTCATGAAGGGCTGGAATGGGAGTAGGGAAGATGGGAAATGCAATTCAGCATCAAAGTGAAGTCATTTGTAGTTCACAGTGTGAGCACTGAGCATGTACACACACCAAGAACTATGCTAAGTACTTGGTATGTGGGGTGTCTTTCCATCATCACAATCATCCTGTGTGTGTGTGTGTCGGGGGGGATTATAGCTATCACCATGTTATAGCTAAGGAGACCGAAACTCAGAGAGGTTAAGTAACTTACCCAAGGTCACACAGCTCAGAAGTGCAGAGCTTGGGCATGAATGCCATCAGCCAAATTCATAGTTAATGCCCTACAGCACTCTCCTTAGCCTACCTCTCTACCAGCTTTGATGAGTGCACAAAAGCTCCTAGCTATCAAAAGATATAGCACCTGGGGTCTTAAAGGCTTGAAGATAAACAAGCGGCCATCTGGGTCAGAAGCAACAAAGCCCACATGGAGGAAGCACACCAGCCGGAGTGACCACAGGTGTCGATGGGATCAGGTATCAGGCATCAAAGAACAAAAAATCATATAAATGAGGTGAATGAGGGTGAGTGCAGAGTGGAGACCCAAAGCCCATCTGTAGGCAATTGGACATCCCCTTACAGAAGGGTCGCAGGGAGGAGATGAGCCAGTCAGGGTGCAGGGTAGCAGCAATGAAACATACAACTTTCCTCTAGTTCTTAAATGCTTCCTCCCTACCCCCCACACCCCACTATCATGATCCCAATTCTACCTTACAAATCTGGCTAGACCAGAGGCTGTACACTGGTACAGATAGGAACTGGAAACACAGAGAATCCAGGACAGATGATCCCTTCAGGACCAGTGGTGAGAGTGGCGATACCTGGAGAGTGGTGGGAAGGTGGGGTAGAAGGGGGAGCCAATTACAAGGATCTACTTATAACCTCCTCCCTGGGGGATGAACAATAGAAAAGTGGGTGAAGGGAGATGTTGGACAGTGTAAGGTATGACAGAATAAAAATAACTTATAAATTATCAACTGATATTAAGGGCTCAAGTAGAAAGCAAATGTTTTGAGAATGATGATGGCAACAAATGTACAAATGTGCTTGACACAATGGATGGATGTATGGATTGTGATAAGAATTGTAGGAGCCCCCAATAAATTGATTTAAAGAAAAGGAAAGTTCACCAGAATGGTACCCAGACAGATCAGCAATTATAACAACGACGCACAAAAGGCCCAAATTTAAGGGGAAATTACCACGTTTGAGTACAATTTGCAACTCACCTTGAGAGAGAGTCTTCCGGCAAAGTGAGAGCCAAATTTAGAACACCCACATCCTCCTGGGCTTGCGCCCCCACCTCCCACCAAAGGTTCTTCTTGCCTTGCACAGGCAAAACACCCTTTGTCCTCATTTGCATTCATCTTGGGAGGGGGACGGAAGCCCTGGTGGCACAGCAGATTAAGCCTTGGGGGTTGGCTCTTCAACCCCACCAGCGGCTCGGGGGAGTGACACGAGACAGTCTACTTGTGTACAGGTTTACAGATGCAGAAGCTCCAATGAGCAGCTCAATCCTGTCAACAGGTTGCTCTGTGAGGGAGTCAACTCCTCCAAAGGTGGGGGTGGGGGGTGGGGGTGAGGTGGGCGTGGTGGAAGGGAGCGAGGTGCTCTCCTGAGAAAGGAGTCAGGGTCATCCCACTGGCTTGACCAGCCAGGATGACGTCGTAGTCGTGGTGAGGATTGGCTTAAGGGTCCCAAACAAGTCAAAGTCAGCTTTTCTCTCAGAAAATGCAGGTGTGTTCCTCCTTTCTCAAGTAAAAGGGGGGCATATGACAAAATAGTAATTTATAAATTATCAGGGGCTCATGGGGGAGGGGGGAGCAGGGAGGAAGGGAGAAAAATGAGGAGCTGATACCAAGGGCTCAAGTAGAAAGCAAATGTTTTGAGAATGATGAGGGAAACAAATGTACAAATGTGCTCGACACAATGGATGTATGTGTGGATTGTGATAAGAGTTGTACAAGCCCCCAATGAAATGATTTAATTGATAAAAAAAGAAAAAGGGGGGCCCACCCAGTGACAAGAAGTGGGAGCAGAGGTCAGCAGAAAGATCATAGAAATACGAAAAGAGATGGTTTAGCGTGCTTCTGCCCGGTGGGACCGAGTGCCGAGCCGCAGACAGTCCCAGCCACGCCTGGCTGTTGGCCCTCGGAACTTCCCAAACCACTTTCAACCTAGAGCTGCCGGGAGGCGCCAGACCTGTGGGACAGGGCTTCTCAATGGCAACTAGGAGACCACCAAAAAGTTAGCGGGGGACCTGGTCATTTTCTGGAGCCTCTGGGGACCTCTTTAAAGTGTTGAGCATCAAGGTCGTTGCTTTGAGGACTGAGGTGCACCTGACCCCGGCCATGGCACGGTCGGCCACTTCAAAGGCATGTGAAAGCTGGACACTGAACAAGGAAGACCGAAGCAGACTTGATGCATTCGAACGATGCTGCTGGAGAAGAGTACTGAAAGTACCATGGCCTGCCAAAAAAAATCTGTCTTGGAAGAAGTGCAGCCGACTGCTCCTTAGCGGCAAGGACGGTGAGACTTCATCTCGTGTGCTTTGGACTTGTTGTCAGGAGAGACCAGTCTCTGGAGAAGGGCATCGTGCTTGGTAAAGTGGGCGGGCAGCGAAAACAAGGAAGGCCCTCATGGAGCTGCATTGACACCGGGGCTGCAGCCCTGGGCCGGCGCATGAAACGATGCGAGGACGGTGCAGGGTCTGCTGAGTTCCCCTTCTGTTGTGCGCAGGTTCTGTTGTGCGCAGGTTCTGTTGTGCGCAGGTTCTGTTGTGCGCAGGTTCTGTTGTGCGCAGGTTCGCTGTGAGTCAGCATCGACTCCGTGGCACCCGACAGCAACAATGACAACCACACAGTGAACACGCTTGGCTGTGGACTGAAAGGTGGGAGGTCTTGAGTCCACCCTGAGCTACCTTGGAAGAAAGGCCTGGCCACTTGTTTCCAAAAAGGCCACAAGTCATGAAACCCTTGTGGCACAGTTCTCCTCTGCACACCTGGGACCGACCCGAGTCAGGGTCGGCTCTGCCACTTGTTTGGTTCTTGGTTTTTCTTTAAGTGTTGAAAAACGAGCACTGGAGCTCCTGGGTAGGGGAAGGAGTCAATGCCTGTAAGTGAGTCCCCCAGAGACTCCTTGAAAGAGGGGCCTGGCGGAATAAACGCTGGTAGACACCCACAATGAGGGCACTGCCAAACACCTCAGGACGTGGACGGATTTGGAAGATGTTATGCTCAGCAAAGCCCATCAATCCCATAAAGACAGATGCTGTAAGAGACCACGACGCTATACGACAAAAAAGAAAAGAAAATTTTTACAGCAAAAGAAGCAGCCTTTGATGGTTCTGGGGCGGCGGCTGGGGTGAGAAAGGGAGGGAAAATGAAGGAGGGGGCGTAAAAGAAGAGACACACACAGATCCCCGTGGACAGAGATGCTCACAGACACACATGAGGGCACCCAGAAGAGGAGGAGGAGGAGGAGAAAGAAAGAAAGAACAAGCCTGGCTGTGTGTCTTTAAAAGGGGGCCGCCAGGCCAGCCCCTGGAGGAGCACAGAGACATGGAGACCCGACACTCCGGGTTGCCGGGAGTCACAGTTGGCTCGACAGTAATTAGTTTTTAGGTCAGTTTGGAAAGAAGCTCCACATGCCCTGTGAAGCAGTTCAGTATCAGAGTCCAAGGCTCTTAAAAGCCCCAGAGCCCTTGAAGGAGAAGTCAATATACAATAAAAGGCAGTGCAGCCAAAAAGGATGGAGGCAGGGGGACACTGAGGGGTTTTCAAGAGGCAAAGGCACAGAAGCAAATACTGACATATATGAAGGATAATACCAGCCCCAAACAAAACAAAAAACACAGTATTTCCCCCCAAAAGCTATGTATTTAAATTATTTTACAAAACAATCATACCACCTTCAAAGTACTCTCCATTAGACTGAATACATTTGTCATTTGTCCAATCTGTGATTACATTCTGGAAACATTTTTCAAACTCATCTGTTTGGAGGGCGGACAGCACCTCCCTCCTTTTTTCTTTACCTCTTCTACATCCTCAGATCACTGTCCTTTCATGTCCCTCTGAATTCATGGAAACAAAAACAAGTCACATGGAGCGAGGTCAGGTGAGTAAAATGTGTGGGGCAAGAGAGGGATGCTGTTTTTTGCCAAAACTGGCTCACTGGGATGGCTGTGTGAGCAGGTGCATTGTCATGGTGGCAAAACCAGTCTCCCGTCTGCCCCAAATCAGGCCTTTTTTGTCACACACTGCTACCACAATCTTTTCAGAACCTCTAAATAGAGAGCTTGATTAACAGTCTGACCTGGTGGAATAAACTCCAAGTTCACTATTACCCCCTCACATCACAACTGGTATTTTTTCGTGGGGGGGATACCCCCTCATACACAGTCTTGCAATACTGGTGATCTTGGATAAACACACAGATGGAACAGGTTTGGGAAAGGGACAGAGGGCATTTGTTTTTGTGTATTTATTTACCTTTGCTGCAAGTGTATCCATGTCCAAGGAGCAGAGTTATGAAAACTTATTAGACATAAAAGACTTGAAGGAATGATTTGTTGGGTCTGAGGGATCAGGACACTAGTCTCTGGGGGTACCAAGGTCAGTTGGCCTAACATAGCTCCCAAAGACAATGTTCTGCATCTACTTTGGTGAGTATCGACTAGGATCATAAAAGCTTGTGAGCAGCCATTGAAGGTGCACCTACTGGTCTCTCCCCATCTGGAGAAGAGTGATGAAAATCAACACTGATAATCCAATTAAAACATGGGCGGAAATCTAGCTGAGAAATAACAAAATCCACATGGAAGAAGCATACCAGCCTGTCCCGACTCGATTACTGAGGACAAAGTGGGTGCATAAGCAAAAGTGGCGAAGAAAGCTGATGGTGCTCTGCTATCAAAAGATATAGCGTCTGGGGTCTTAAAGGCTTGAAGAGAAACAGGCGGCCATCTAGATAGGAAACAACAAAGCCCACATGGAAGAAGCACACCAGCCTACCCCAACACGATCGCTGAAGACAAAGCGGGTGCATAAGCAAATGCAGTGAAGAAAGTTGATGGTGCCTGGCTGTTGAAAGATATAGAATCTGGGGTCCTATAGGCTGGAAGATAAACAAGGGACCATCTAACTGAGAAACAACAAAACCCACATGGAAGAAGCACACCAGCCTGTGAAATCACAAGGCGTTGAAGGTATCAGCTATCAAGCAGCAAAGACGGGGGGGGAGAAATCATAGCATTGTGAATGAGGGGGAGTGCGGAGTGGCCCATCTGTGGGAAATTGCAGAAGGGCTGCGGGCAAGAGATGAGCCAGTCAGGGTGCAGTGTAGCAATGATGAAACATACAAGTTTCCTCTAGTTCTTGAATGCTTCCTCCCCCCCACTATCATGACCCCAATTCTACCTTACAAATCCGGCTGGACCAGAGGATGTACAGTGGCACAGATAGGAACTGGAAACACAAGGAATCCAGGACAGATGAACCCTTCAGGACCAGTGGCAAGAGTGGCGAGAGTGGGAGGGTGGAAGTGAGGTGAGGGAGAAAGGGGGAACAGATTACAAGGATCTACATATAACCTCCTGCCTGGGGGACAGACAGCGGAGAAGTGGGTGAGGGAGACATCGGATGATGTAAGACATGACAAAATAATAATAATTTATAAATTATCAAGGATTCAGGAGGGAGGGGAAAGCGGGGAAGGAGGGGAAAATGAGCTGATACCAAGAGCTCAAGTAGAAAGCAAATGTTTTGAGAATGATGATGGCAAGATATGTACAAATGTGCTTGACACAGTGGATGTATGTATGGATTGCGATAAGAGTTGTATGAACCCCCAATAAAATGATTTAAAAAAAACATGGGCGAAAGCTATGAACAGACAATTCACAAAGATGATATCAAGATGGCCAACAAGCATATGAAGAAATGCTCCAGAGCACTTACTCTAAGGGAAATGCAAATTAAAAAGACGAGACCCCACCTCACACAGGCACTGATAGCAACATTTAACAAAACACGAGAGGAAATAAAGACTGGGGCACATGCAGAGATTGGCACTCTCTGGCTGTTGGAGGGATTGCAGATTTGTGCAGTTGTTCTGGAAAGCAGTGTGGTGCTCCCTGAAAGAAACAGAAATGGAAACGTCCGACCCAGCGATCCCTCTGGGATCTACCTCAAAGAAATAGAAAACAAAGCATGAACAGATATATACACACCCATGTTTATCACAGCGCTGCCCACAATAGGGAGAGCGTGGAAGCCACCAGTGTCCATGAGGAGGAATGGATACATCGACTCTGGTACATACATACAAGAGAATCCTACGTTTTCCCTTCCCCTCATTGATGAAACTGTCAAACCCTTCAAAATATGAATGATCGCTCTGCTCAGCAAAATTAATTGATCTCACAAAGAAAAATACTGTATGAGACCACTTAAATAAAAGAAAAAACATCGAACGAAGCAGACTTTGATAGAGATGGGGGCTGGAGCAGGGGGAGAGGCGAGGGGAAAGAGAAAGGAAGGAGAAGGGAATAAACTTGAAAAGCAGCAGCAGCAGCAGCACGATGGACATTAAAAGACATATGGACACAATCAGTCCCGAAGGACTCATGGACGGCAAGCACATCAGTCCTCACAACCCTGAGACCAGGAGAACTAGATGGTGCCTGGCTACTGCTATCAACTGCTTGAGGGGGGGGGGGGGGAGTCACATTAGAAGGTTCTGGATAAAGAGGGAAAGAATGTGGAGCAGAACTCAGAATCATCAAAGACACGAGGCTGACTGGTCGAGAGAGACTGCTAGAACCCCCAAGACCGTGGCCCTTACTCACCCTTCAGGCCTGCAACTGGACTCACCCCCGAGAAAGGACGATCCGCCATTTAAGGTCAAAGGGGCAGCATTTACCCAAGGACAGAGGAGTGGGAAGGAGGGAGGAAAGGAAACAGGAAATGGAGGAAGGGGGCCATGTGATGGTGTTTTGAGGGGATTGCAATGGATGAGTCGAAACAAAAGGAGGAAGAATTGCTGGCTGAAATGCTGATGCTCTGTTCTGCAAACTGTTCCCGGATTCATAAAAGGTACAACAAGCCCAGAGCCCTGAGACACACTAGAGGTCTTGGGTATATAAGCTCTCCCGTGCCTTAAACCACCGCAGGAATCACCTACTTATCCATGGGCTCCCAAACAAGCCCCAAACCCACTGCCACCCAGTTGGCTATATATCTTTATGGGACAGATAGCCTCATAGTTCTCTCTTGAGGAGCAGCTATGGGTTTTGAACTGATGACCTTGCATTTAATAGTCCAACACCTAATCCACAGCACCACCAGGGCTCTGCTAAAAACCTACATCTTTGATTCCCTACAAGGATTCTACGGTGGTCTGAAGAGTCAGGGCCTTTATTTTGCAAGAGAATACAAACAATGTTTCTCTCCATGCAATTGCAGAACCAGGCAGCACATGTGTGGTTCTCTTCAGCCTCGTGGCTGCCGTGGCCTCACGCTGGGAGGCAATAGTGGAATAACTGGAACTCCTGCTATTCGTCATTAGAACAACAAGGCCAGCAGCCGAGGAGTTCTGGCCTTATCAGAGCGGGAGGCCTAGCTGGATTCTATTAATTGCCGAATGCTGTTGCATTTGGCAGATACAGGAAGCAGTTTACATGGCTACACAGTGCCCTGGCTCACAGTCTCTCTGAAACAGTATTATTGTAGCAGGATAATTGTGATTAGGGACAGTTCCCCAAGGAAGACCAGACCTTTGATGATTGAGTCACTTCCTCTCCACTCCACTTCAGTGTGATAGAATGGGTCACCCTACACACACACACACACACACACACACACACCTTTGCTGGCCAGAGAGCCAGGGCCCCACAACACACACACACACACACACACACAC
>NW_022103958.1:17944095-17956860 GCF_000313985.2 Echinops telfairi
CACACACACACACCCTTTGCTGGCCAGAGAGCCAGGGTCCCACAGCAGGCAGGGCTCCCAAGCAGAGGTGGGGGGGGGGCCCTTCAGAGCCAGAACCATGGCCATCCCTCCTAAAAACCCCCTCCCGCCCCCAGTTTTATTTTCAGGTGATAATGAGTGTTCTCCATCGAATGGGTCCACAACTCCTGTGATGTGTGCTTTGGAACTGGGGAGACCTGGCTCTTTCCAAGGAAGTGACCTTGGAAAGTGGCCTCTTTTGAATGTCTGTTTCTCCACCGGGGACAATAGGAGAAGCTACCCCAAGTGGTGGGGAGACGATGAAATGGGGCTGCTTTAATGTTTGTAAGCTCTCAAGATATAATGGCTACCATTGTTAGCATTGAGTCCCTGGGGGTGCACACAGGGAAGCCACGGACTGCAAACTGAAATGTTGACGGTTTGAACCCACCCAGGGGCACCAAGGACTAAAGGTCTGGCTCTCTGCTGCATAAACAAACAAACAAACCCCCCAAAATAAAACTCACTGCCACGCAGTCAATTCTGACTCGTAGTGATCCTGTGATTACGTGCTGGGCTGCTAACTGAAGTGAGTGGTTCGAAACCACCAGACATTCCTCGAAAGAAAGACGAGGCTTTCTCCTCCTGTAAAGAGTTACAATCTTGGAAACCCACAGGGCCAGTTCTGCCCTGTCCTATAGGGCCCCTGTGAGTCATAAAAGTTACAGCCTAGAAAACCCTCCAAAGCACTTCTCCACTCTGGACATGAGGGGCTACCAGGACTCCATGATGAGAGTCAATTTTTTAAAATCATTTTATTGGGGGCTTGTACAACTCATCACCATCCATCCATCCATCCATTGTGTTAAACACATTTACTACCCTCATCATTCTCAAAACATTTGCTTTTTACTTAAGCCCTTGGTATCAACTCATTTTTCCTCCTCCATCCCCGGTCCCCACTCTCTCATGAACCTTTGATAATTTATAAATTATTATTATTTTGTCATGTCTTACACTGTCTGACATCTCCCTTTACCCACTTTTCTGTTGTCCGTCCCCCCGGGGAGGAAGTTATATTCAGATTCTTGTAATCAGTTCCCCTTTTCCACCCCACCCTCCCTCACCACTGATCTTGAAGGGGTCATCCGTCCTGGATTCCCTGTGTTTCCAGTTCCTATCTGTACCAGTGCACATCCCCACATCCCCTGGTCTAGCTGGATTTCTAAGGTAGAATTGGGATCATGATAGTGGGGGGTGGAAGCATTTAAGAATGAGAGGAAAGTTGTATGTTTCATCATTGTTACACTGCACCCTGACTGGCTCGTCTCCTCCCAGTGGCCCTTCTGTGAGGGGATGTCCAGTTGCTTACAGGTGGGCTTTGGGTCCCCACGTTGCACTCCCTCTCATTCACAATGATATGATATTTTATTCTTTGATGCCTGCTACCTGATCCCATCCACACCTCATGATCACACAGGCTGGTATGCTTCTTCCATGTGGGCTTTGTTGCTTCTGAGCTAGATGGCCACTTGTTTACCTTCAAGCCTTTAAGACCCCAGATACTATATCTTTTGATACCAGGGCACCATCAGCTTTCTTCACCACATTTGCTTATGTACACATTTGTCTTCAGTGATCCTGTTGGGAAGGTGAGCATCATGGAATGCCAGTTTAATAGAACCAAGTCTTCTTGCATTGAGGGAGTACTTGAGTGCAGGCCTAATGTCCATCTGCTACCTTAATACTAAACCTATAAATATATGCACATAGATCTATTTCCCCATTATCATATATAAATATATTTACATATGTACATGCCTGTATTTAGACCTCTATAAATGCCCTTTGCCTCCTAGTTCTTTCCTCTATTTCCTTGTACTTTCCTCTTGTCCCACTATCATGCTCAGCCTTCATTTGAGTTTCAGTAATTCCTCTCAGTTACATTGCCCTTGATCAATCCATACCAGGGCTCTTACACCCTCCTTGCCACTGATTTTGGATCACTTGTTGTTCCCTTGTCCTTGGGTTTGTTAACATCACTCCCTTTCCCCCACTCCCCCTAGCCCATGTCCCCCTGAACCGTCAGTCTGTTGTTTTCTCCTCCAGATTATTTATCCCGCCTATCTTATCTAGACCTGCAGAAATAATAATATGCATAAAAACAAGACAAAGCAAAACAAAGCAACAAAAGAAAACAAAACAACAACAAAAAAACCAATGACCAAAAAAAAAAAAAAGAAGAAAAGCCTGTAAAATAGTTCAAACCAAGAGTCATTATTATTGTCATGCTTGGTTATTGCCCTCCTAGTCCACCGAGGGCTGGCTCCAGGACCCTTCCTCCTGGCTGGAAATGCAGCCACCTCAGATGGAGCCCTGGCAGTATAATGGTTATGCGTTGATCTGTGATCCGCATGGTTGGCAGTTCAAAACCACCAGCAGTTCTTCAGGTGAAAGGCTGGGCTTTCCGCTCCCATAAGCAGTAGCCCCCATCTCTGCTTCCTCACAGGCCCTTCCCTGGGCCCATTGTTCCTGGGAAACAGAATCCATTTCCCGCTTCTGGGCCTGGTATGCAGGTCCCCCTGCTCTGGCCCACCCACTGTGCCTGAAGACTCTTATCTGGAACCACCCCTCAGGAGCTGTCCTGAATCACTCTTATCTCAGTGCCCAAACAGGGGACCCCTCCCTATTAGTAGAGCCCAGGAGCTTGGGCCCTACAAATGGCCGCAAACACAAATGGGCAGGGCCATCCTGATGGACACACTGTTCTGCACAGGCTGGGAACAAAAGCAGAGTGGGGGACATCATGTGTGGGTTTTTGAGTCCGATGGTTGTGGATTTAGACTGACTGTGTGCTGTTTTCCTCTGAGAACCTCCGTTTCTTCCTCTCTTAGATAGGGGCAAATGCCTATCTCACCATGCTGCGGTCAGTCTGAAATGAGAGCTTTAGGGAAAATAGCCATCATAGCTCCTGGCACATAGAAACTACTCACCAGAGGGGTCAGCAAGAGAGGCTAGAGCAACACTGAGAGCCTTAGTAGGTTCTCGGCTCCAGAAAGGGCTGAGCCCTTCCTGCCTCAGTAATTCTTCTGGGAGCGAACATGTTTTCGGGGCTGACTGTCTGCCAGACCCAGCGTTCCCAGACAGCAAGCTCTGGCAGGGCTGTTGATGTTGTGGTGTGCCATCAAGTGCTTTGGACTCTTGGCAACCCCTATGGCAGGGTAGAGCTACTCCGGACAGTGACCCGGGCTGTCGTCTTTATAGGAGCTGGTCACTGGGTCTGGTCTTCGCAGCTGAGGGTGAGTTCCAACAGCCCATCTTTTGGTTCAAGAGCCCTAGTAGTGTAGTAGATTATACATTAATCACCACAAGTTCAGCAGTTCAGAACCCACCAGCTACTCCTCAGGAAAAAGATGAGGATTTCCACTCCCATAAAGATTTACAGCCTCAGAAACTCCACCGGGGCAGTTCTACCCTCTCCTGTAGGCTCACTAGGAGTCGGGAGAGACTCAAGGCAGTGGCTCTCAACCTTCCTAAATGCTGTGATCCTTTAACACAGTTCCTCAAGTGGTGTTGACCCCCCAACCATAACATTATTTTCATTGCTACTTCATAACTGTCATTTTGCTACTGTTATGAATCATAATGTAAATATCTGATATGCAGGAGTAGGCAACCCTTGTGAAAGGGTCGCGAGACCCCCACAGGGGTTGTGATCCACAGGTGGAGAACTGCTGCTCAAAGGCGAGGAGTTTGTTCCTTTTCGGTTTGTCTTTTGGGAGTCATCTGAGCAGACCTTTGCCACCAGGCCTCCTTGTGTCCCAGTAGGCTCAGTGAAAATGGGAATAAATAATTGCCATTACTAGGTCACAGGGTCGTGGGCTTAGGTGACTCAGAATACGGAGTTTTAGAACAGCAACTGGTCCCAGGTGAGCGCTCTGGGTGTTAGCTAATGTGATGACCCTCCTCTCGTCCTCGGCTTCCCTTGGTCTCAAACTAGCAAGGAGCCTTGGGTACGTGGCAGGGAGAGGCACTGTCAGCATCTAATGGCTCCTGGTAAGTATGTCCCCTGGTGAGTGGGGCTGTCGTGTTTCAGACTCCCTCAAGGTTGGGGGAAAGCGGTGTTTTGCCTTAGTTTTTAAAGAAATTTACTTTTGCTCTTGCGAACAGACGCAGCGGAACACGCACCAGTGCAACAATGTGTGCATGTACAATTCAGCAACCCTTGTGGTCTTCTTCCAGCCCTTTCCCTGATTGCTCCCCCCCCCCCCTCACATTGTCCCCCAGGGCGCCTGTGCCTTGGGGAGAGCAGTTTCCTAACAGCTGCTGGGGTGTGGTTTGTGCTCATGAAGATGGCCTGAGGGCGCTCTGCTACATGGACCAAAGGCATAACCTGAGTGGAGCAGCGGACCTTGCTCGGAATGCCCCCGCCCTTGGCATTGCTCCTCACATGCCCAGGTCACCAGATGCTGGCCGCTGGGCAGCAGGAAGGCCAGGAGCCCCAGGCTGGGATGGGTAGGTAGTCCCCTTTGGAATCTTTTCCCAAACAGTTCTGGAACCATCATTCAGGGGAGTAGGCATGCGAAGTGCTCACGGTTCCTTGAACTTAGGACTGATGGCTGGTTAGCCAGCAACTGTCCCTGCTGTCACAAAGGGCTGAAGCGGCATTTGTTGGATGTATTTTCCCATAGGAGGTGCAGGAACCGCTCTCGGATCAGACAGGAAGTCCTATTGCCCGAGAGGAGCCAGCGCTATCAAGAGAAAACACATCAGCGCCCGTCCTCTCGGGAAGGCAATTGTGCGTAATCGACAAGGCTCCTGTCCAGCTGGCCACGGGGCCTTTGTCCAGACAGTGGGCAGGCCAGGGAACGTTTGAGCAGGCTGAGTTTCCAGGGGGCTGGGGAGTCATTCCAATCCTTTCTCTCCAGGGGACAGGTTTTCCCCAAGGAAGAGGGGACGAGCTCAGTGAAGTCCTTCTGAAGTCATGGGACAAATCCGAATACAACACTCCTCTCTTCCCTATATTTCCAGAATTTCAAAACCAAGGAACTTGTGGCTACATCTCGTCATTGTTATCATCTCTGTAGCGAGTGTAGTCTCATGAAATGAATGAAACCAGCCTAGTTTTGAGTCCAGCTTCTGAGAGCAAGGCGGTGGACCATTTCTATGCAATCCTAAGGGGCAGCTCTACACTGAGCTCTCTCGCAGCTCCATGGGGTGGAGTTGACCTGACGGCAGTGGGGGTGGTTTGGGTTCTGCCACTCCCTGGGTGCATCATCCTGAGTAACTCGTTTTGCACCCTCTGGGCTTCAGGGTGCTCATCTGCTGACTGGGCCTAAGAAAGATCTCGTGTACAGCACTGTTAGGAAGGTAAAATGAAAGAACGGACTTCAATAAGTGGCCAGCTGCTCTGAAAACAGTAGGTCCCTTTCCTCATTCCTCCCTCTGACTTCATTCATTCATTCCCTTACTCATCACCTGCACCTCTAGCTACTCACTCATCCGGTCCTCCCTTCATCTGTGGCTTCACTCACCTATTCATTCATTCATTCATTCATTCATCCACCGGTCTCTTAATTGATTCACTTCTTAATCGACTCATTCATCTGTTCATTGCGTGCTCCGACCACCCGCTCTGCACAGCAGGTGTTGGGTGTATGACATGGTGAGCTTAGGAGACCAGATATGCAGACATGAGAGAGGCATCCTGAGAACGTCAAGCCAGGGATAACATAACCGTGATTGGGCCAAGCTTCCCCATCAGCCCTTCAGCCCTAGCAGCTGGTCACAGTGTGGCTCTCTGTGTGTTTGTGATCTCCCTGCGGGTCTCTGCGCTTCTTGAGGCAAGGGGAGATTTCTGAGGACATTAAAGGTGATGACAACCCCAACAACAGTGGGTATTGAGTCATTGCTACCACTATGAAGTACCACCTACCACTGAGTACCATTCATCGAGTACTTACCTTGTTCATTTACCCTCTTCACAATGACCCCGTGGCTTGTGTATTAGTATCTCCATTTTATAGATGAGAAAGTTAGGGAGTTCTGTGGGGGTCATTTGCCCAGGGTGCACAGCTAGGAAGAGGTCAGAGGCGCGCTGCATCCCAGCTGTGGACGTGTGCGTGGGCAGTGTGGGGGCAAGTGGAAGGGTCCAGGCTGCAAAGCTGCCGCCGGGCCTGAGGCGCCAGGAAAGGCAGGGCACACAGGGTCAGAGGAAGGGCTCTTCTGTTTGGCTTCACTTCAAACAAAGACAACAGCAGGGAAATAGAAGCCCCCACTTCAGATCTCTGAGCACCAAAAATAGAAGAGAGGAAACATTTGATCCCAAAGTGTCAAGTGAACATAAACATCCTCCCCTCTGTGCCCCCAGGGAGAGCCTGAGAGCAGCCGCTAGGAAGAGGCTATCAGGAGGTCAGTCTGCTGGCCACTGCCCAGCCCGACCCACCTCCACCCCACCCTTATTGTCACAGACCTGGGGTCTGCTGGCATGTCTCCAGGAGTCTTAGAATGTTGACTATCAGAGCATCCAAGGTACTTCAAGATCCCTGTGACCCAAAGAGCGCACTGTGCAGACCTCCAGGGACAGGAGGCCACCCTGTCCACCCACAGCTGCACCACATGGGCACTAAGGCGGGCCTGTTCCTGGGAGACGGGGACTCGCCAGTGTCCTGCCTGAACCTTCCTCCCACGGCACAGGGTTTAGGATGCTTCCCCTTAACCTCCTCCTCCTATCTTCAGTCTGACGGCTCTCCCAGCGTCCCCAGGGCCCCGCTGTGCTTTCTGTCAGCGGCATCTCTTCTCAGAAACCCTGTCCGTTTAGTCCCTCTTGGCATCTGCTCTCACAGATCATCCAGTCATGGCTTCCCTTTAAGGTCGAGCCAACAGAAGCTCAGAGAGACAGAGGGATTTGTCCAAGATCACACAGTGTCTTCATTTACTGGTCTTACTGTCACACAAGTACCATAAGGGGTGGTGTGTGTGTGTGTGTGTGTGTGTGTATGAACAGAAGTTTATTCTCTCATAGTTGGGGGCACTAAATCACTAGACCACTTTTCTGAAGTGCCTCTGGCTGGGCTCAAACTGCCAACCTTCCAGTGAGCACCTGAATGTGTGAAGAGTTTGCAGGATCGAAGGACTGCATTCCTACAGGAGAGGTAGTTATTGCTGTGGCCTGCAGGACAAAGGCAAAGTGGGGCCAACAGTCAGTCAAGGAGGGTGCAGAGAACACACCAGAAGGTCCGTAGCAAGGGACAAGCCCTTCCCATTTAGAGAAACAAGGGCACCAGCAACTGCCCAGGGCCCTTTCCCTACTGGGGCCTATGTGACCTGCCAGGTAAGAAGCCTCCTATTAATTTCTTCCACACCTGGCTAGGAGCTGGGGCTGCTGCCTGGCTTCCATCATGCTAATTGCCACCGTCTCCCCAGCGACATGAGCTCAGTTCCAGATAAGGCACTTCCTTAATAGTCTCCCATTTCCCTGCTGACACCAGAAAACAGGCCTGACTTGGCCGTGTGTTATGCACTGAGCAAGGCAGAGCTGTCACACCAGCCTCACAGCCTGAGCCATTAGCGGACCTACAATCAATAGTGTTCGGGCAACCCTTGTTTTCTGAAAGCACTCATTTGGCACGCTTGCTATTTGTCAGGCCGTTCTTTTCTCTAACGTCCCGTGGTCCACGGCCCTGGCGCCTAAGTCTCCCCTTCTTCCACAAAGTGCTGAGATGGTTCCAGACAGCATCAACTTGCTCTCCTCAGAACACAAGAAGAAGTGGGAGACTGAATATTCATCAGCACCCACTAATGACGTTTTGGGGCAAGTTCTCGGGTTGCAAGCCACAGACGTCGAACTGTGGTGACGTTGAGCAAAGCTGGGCCGAATGGGGAGTCTCTTCAGGATTCTGCAGTGAAGTGGAATCAGCACCAGCCCAACTTTCCAAGATTCAAGTTCGAGGGAAAAATCATCAGTTTGGTCTAGCCTGGGTCACTTGAATAGTGTGGCAGTCACATAATCTCCTATCAACCTGCTAAGGGGTGGCATCTAGCCTGGTAATCAGGTCGCTGCTTGATGACCTCATTTGGAGGTACAAAGGAGATAAATAGTTCACTGGAGGAACAAATACACTCCGCTTGTCTCCCTGAGAGACATTCCTGTTGACAAGCCACGTGGAGCTACACTGATGGAGCCAGAGCCCTGGAGCCAGAGGAGCCACGTGGAGACCCACGCCAACTCTGAGATGCTTCCACCACCACTAGAGCCACAAGACTTTCCACCCACTGACCTGTGGTCTTCCTGCATTTGGTGTCACTGCTGTGTATCAGACTTATGGACTTGATCTGAACTGGGCTGGGATATTTTCTTAATATATTATTACTCTTTTATATAAAGCTTTTTTGTATGCACATTTGAGTGTCTATGAATTTGTTTCTCTGGTCAACTCAGACTAATGAATGAGTAGGAATGAACTGGATAGCAATAGGTTCATGGTTCTTGGCGAGAGGTGTGGCCAGAGGAAGGTAGGGTACCTAGATGATCTGTATTGACAACATTGGAGTGATGATACCAGAAGAGGAGAGAATGGATGTGGATCAGGCGCATGGATGTTCACAAGATAGGCAAACATAGGGGAGGTAGGAGGTCCCAAGGGAGGTGTTAATGAACCAGGGTATGGTAATTCAGACCCTCTCTGGCCTTAGAAAGTTCCTTAGGTGGCACAAGAGCTATTAACCTAAAGGTCGATGGTTCAAAATCACCTAATGGAGCTGTGAAATAAAGGTTCAGTGATTACATCCAAAACCCTTTGGAACAGCCTAATGCATAGTGTCCCTGTGGGTCAGAATCAACTTCAAGGCCAGTTTGGCCCTTAGATCAACCAGGCCTGTGTAAAGTACTGGACACACAAAGCACCTTCAATAAATGATAAACCACCACAACAAAACCAACCCCAAATCAAATCCCACGCCCTCTTGAGTGGACTCTAACTCACAGTGACCCTGGAGGAAGGGCAAAGGAAAACGATCTCATGCGGTTTCCAAGGCTGTAATCTTTAAGGAAGCAGAGTCCCGTATCTCTCTCCTTTTGAGTGGTTGGTGGGTTCCAGCCTTTGGCCTTTAGGTTAGTAGGCGAGCGCTTAACCAATGTGCCACCAAGTCTCCCTCCAATGATTGCTAGGACCTTTTACTTGAGTTGTTGCTATTGTAGCATACATTTCAACACTGTTGTTCGCGGTTGTTCAGTCGGCTACCCGATTCTTGGACACCCTACGAACAAAAGGGTGTTCATTGGCTGATTTCTGGAAGTCGATGACCAGGCTTTTCTTTCTAGCCAACCCTAGACTGGAAGCGCCACTGAAACCTGTTCAGCGCCCTAACATTCAAGCCCCCACGGACAGATGGGTGTGTTGGCCAGGAATGGAGTCCAGGTCACCCACATGGAAGGTGAGATTCTGCCTCTGACCAACACTTGGTAAAGCTAGGGCACTGGGCAGAGGCTGGAAGGCAGGCATCATTACTGTCTTGCCGTATGCAAGCAGTCCTGCTAGGCTTTGTGACCAGCGTTGTCTAAAGACTGCTGCTACCTGTAACAACCTGAAAGTTTTGGGCACTTGGGTGAGACATGAAGAATCTGAGCCTTGGAAGGGTTATAGAAGAATGTTGTGGACCCTACTTTTCAACAGATGTCTTTAGCTAGGATGGAATTTCATCTGTGAGGGATACCTTAACCTATTGAGCCTTGGCATGCAGAATTTGTACTGAAACTGTGTACTTCTCTGGATCACCCCGTAGACTGCCAGCTCCTTGAAGGAGGAGGGCAGGGACTGAGATCAGCTTATAGACTGAGCTGCTGTCTCTTTGCTTCCTGAAATCCCCTCAACCATGACGTCATTCACCAGTTTTGTTCTGAGCACTTACCATGGAATGATGGACCCAGAGGGAATGTCCAGATTCGATGATGGTTTCAGGCCACCGAGTGACTAATGACCAAGGGCTATACAACCACTGCTTAACCTTTACCTGTAGAAGCAGAATAAAGGTGTCTGGGCCTATCTTCTGGGGCTGACCTCAAATTATCCTTTCTTACTTGAAGACCTGCAGAGTGGAGGGGAGAGCGAGAACAGAGCTGCAAACCATGACTCAGAGGTGGGGCTTGGAGGAGAGGAAATGGAGGGCAGAGGGTGGGGGTTGACAGGAAATTCCTGCTGGAACCCAGGAGCGAGGCTGTTGCTGGGAACTTCATTTTGTTCTGGCCTGGAAACTGCTGACCACAAGTTCCCTCCTAACGCAAATGAGCACGGGCTGGAGAGAGTGAGGACCCCCCAATGCTTTCCTCTCTCTCCAACAGCAAGACGGAGCACACCCAAAGCAGTTCTGGACCTTACGCCCTGTACAGGCTGAAGCGATAAATGCTATGGGATTTCATGAGCCAAAGGCCACGGTGGTTAGGGGTCTGAGATGATGTTGTGGGGAAGAAAGGTGTTATGGATTGGATTGAATAGTATCCCACCACCAGCCCAGTATGTGTTAAAGTACCCAGAAATATGATCCTATTTGAAAATAGGCATATTTTTGTTATTTTAATACATCGCATCAGAGTAGGATGGGTCCCAAAGCTAATCACTTCTAAGTGGGGTCGTGTGAAAACAGCAGGTTGGACATAGTGATACACACACCGGGGGAAAGACGGAGTCATGCAAGGACACATCTACAAGCAAAGGAAGCACCAAGGACTTTTAACAGAGAATGGAAACTAGAAGAGGACCCCTCCCCTGAGACAAAATTTCACAAAGCTGAGACCCTCATTTGGACTTTTAGTTACCAAAACTGGGAAAACAGATCCCTGTTCTTTAAAGCCCTCCAGGGGGTGGATCTGCATGTGTAGTGTTGGTATGGCAGCACCGGGAAGCTAAGATGAAGGGGATTTGGACGGCCCTTATGTGACAGGAGGGACATGTGTGCTGCATGGAGGAAAGGACAGAGCTCCCACCCAGTAGAAAAGTACAGCATGTGCTTCTGAGACAAGCTGTCCCTTGCAATCCGGGGAAAGTGAGAAGTCAGGGAAAGGGGAGACAGCACGGCTGTGGTCAGGTAAGCAGAGCCCCCGATGATTTTTGATTATTGTTGATTCACACACACACATATATATTTCTTAACCACCATCTATAAGGAGCCCTGGTGACACAGTGGTTAAGGCTCAGCTGTTTACTGAGTGGTTGGCAGTTCGAACTCAACAGCCGCTTCTTGGGAGAAGGTTGTGGCAGCTTCCATAAAGATCGTTAGTCTTGGAAATCCTATCATGACCACTGCCATAGAGTCGATTGCAACCCATGATGACCCTATAGGACAGTAGACCTGCTCCCGAGGATTTCCATGATGACCCTATAGGACAGTAGACCTGCTCCCGAGGATTTCCCAGGCAGACAACCAGATCTTTCTGCCGAGGGGTGGCTGGGGGGTTTGCAGTCTACAATTAGCCCACCGTACTCCCAGGTGTCCTTTGGAAACCCTGGGGGAGAGGGGACAGTTCTACTTTGTAACATAGGGTCTCTATGAATCAAAATGGACTTGACACGTAACAACCTACATACGAAGGAATGAATGAATCAATGGGTTGTGGAAATGAACCGAGGTGACCAGGAAGGAAGGAGATGGTTCTTCCACAGTTGGGGTAATTCCCATCCAGGGAGGAGAAGCTCTCAACAGCTGCCGTGTCAGTTCCGTGCCAATTCCCACGCACAGCGATCTGTAGGCAGAGCAGAGCCGCCCCTGTGGGTTTCCGAGGCTGTAGCTCTCCCAGGGAGTTGTCCCCACCTCAGGGCAGCCTCCGGTTGGGGAGTTGCCATTCAGAACTCTGGCAGAGGAAGTGGGCGGGCTCAAACCAAACACACCTGAGCTCTGCAGGGGTGTCTACAACAGAGTGGAGGTCGCCTTCTTTCCTGTTAGCCAATAGAGGGATTCAGCCAAGTGGGCTAACCTGGGAGAATAGGCTATATACCCTGGGGTGGATTTTTAGGTAAGGTAACCAGATTTAAAGCAATACACCATGGACCGTGGAGGGGGGGGCGGGGTTCTTGATTAAAAATTTGGTCTATATGGACAAACTAGACCGTTCCCTAGCTTGTCGTGAATTCTTTCCAAAAAATCGAGACTTTTTTAAAATGCCAAAAATCGGGACTGTCCCGCCACAAGTAGGACGTCTGGTCACCTTATTTTTAGGGTAAGGTGACCAGACGTCCCGCTTTTGGCGGGACAGTCCCGGTTTTTAACAATTTGTCCCATGTCCCGTGGTGTTTTTTAAAAGTCCCGATTTTTGGAAAGAATGCACAGCAAGCTAGGGAATGGAGGGAGAACGGGAAGGGAATATACGGTTTTCAGCTGCCATGTGGCTATTTCACCAAGATATGAGTTTTATACTATTTTTGTTAATTTTATAATGTTAAACTTTAATAATAACAAATAATTGTTGAGAACAGATTATCGAGGCCAGGTAGGGCTTGATGAAGGGTAATGTAATAAAGAGGAATTGCTGAAACCCTGGTGAGAACTGAGCATGATAGTGGGACAGGAGGGAAGTCGAGAGAAATAGAGGAAAGAGCTGGGAGGCAAAGAGCATTTATAGAGGTCTAGATAAAGACATGTACATATGCAAATATATTTATATGCAGATGGGGAAATAGATCTATGCGCCTATATTTATAGGTTTAGTATTAAGGTGACAGACGGACATTGGGCCTCCCCTCAAGTACTCCCTCAATGCAAGAATACTTTCTTCTA
>NW_022103958.1:17958154-17990359 GCF_000313985.2 Echinops telfairi
TAAACAAGTGATGTCAACAAATCAGCTATTCAGATAATTTAGGTAAGTAATTTATTTCTTTCATAAATACATAAATTTTCTTGAATTTAGCAGACAGTACTCGTATTATTTATATTTTATAGTGGCAACAAAATGATATAGACCAAAGGTCCCTCCCCTCCCCCCTCCCACAGTCAATGGTGTCCTGATTTACCAATGTTAAAATCTGGTCACCTTATTTTAGGGAGTCTGAGAAAGGCTTCCTTGTGACCAAACTGTCCACAGTACCCCTTGACCCAGTTGGATGATGCCTGAAATCCCAGAGTCAAAGTTTCGTTCTTAGTTAGAAGCTGTAATGGTTGCCCTTTAAAGCTGTTATCAGTCCACAACACCCTACTGGAAGTGAAGGAAGGAAGCCTCTTACAGATTGGGCTTCTAACCACGAGGTCAGCGATTCAAACCCACCAGCCACTCAGGGAAGAAAGGACGAGGCTTTCTGCTCCTGCAATGATCTACAGATCTACAGCCTTAGAAACTCACAGGGGCAGCTCTGCTCTCTCCTATGAGTTGGAATTGACACAATAGAGGGAGGGAGGAGTAAATGAAGGAACTGAGCACAAGTATTGACAGGGAAGTTGGGAAAGGGGTAACCCAGGACTTGAGGTGCAAGACTGTCAGAGACACTGAAAGCAGGGAAGAGAAGCAGAGAGGAGGAGCTGGGATCATGGCAAATTTCCCCCAGGGCAACTTTGCTCAGCGCTAGCACCTCCACCTCACACTCGCCAGACTATCCAGCTAGGAGCCAAACTGCAACACACACTCAGTGGGATTGACGCCTCAGCGGGATGATTTAAATGACGACATTAGGCAACCAGCTCTGTGGATGATGGTTGGGCCTCTCTCACGTGAGCGGGGAGCCTGGCTAATCTGAACACTAGCAGGTTGCTGCCGCCTTGGTGACAGCTGCCTGCCACAGAGGGTGAGCGACGCTCCGGAAGAAGGCCCAGGGAATTCAGGAGGATGGAAGCGTTCACCCCTATTATGAATTCCCCCAGGAATGCCGGGCTGTTTCAAGGATCAGTGTGTGGACCATTTTCCCTCTGATGAACTTGCCTACAGATTTCCTGGTCATAATAGTTGGGAGGGGAATCTTGCTAAATGACTGCATAAACAATTTTAATTGGCCTGGGCTCCCAAAATGTGCTATTTTTGTCCTGCTGCCAAGTTGGCTTTTTTTTTACTTTTTCACTAGCTAATTATGCCCCACACTGAACTTTCAGCATAAAAACAGGAAATAGGGCATTCATTCCTGGAGCGACAACTTTGCAACGAGCCCACATTTCAACATCCATTGTGTAATTTCCTCTGCCGAGCTTACAGTTAGTTGTTCCATCGGGCCTTGGAAACAAACAGTTCTCTCTGTGGGGGCTGGGAGGGGCCTCGTTCAGTTCTCAGCACTTGCCTAGCTCCACCACAGGCAGAGGGGGAGGCTCCCAGGAGACCCTAGCACCCATCTGGTGGCTCTCTCACCTTGTTTGGGCTCCCCACTCAGAAATATGCCAGTGGGGGTTCCTGTAGTGCGAGTCTATTCCCAGGCCGGCTCTCTCATCAGGAGCAGGGCGGTACCTGTTGTTTTTACAGTGCCCCAATGCTCCTGGGGACTTGGGCAACTCCCAGAGGGATGGCCTCCTACCCCCTGGGGAACCATACTAGACAGCCAACCCCAGTTTGTTGGACTGGAACTCCTAGAGATTGTTGCAAAGCCATGCATTGTCATATGAGCTATTTACAATTGATTTTATTTTTAAATTTTTTTAAATGAATCATTTTATTAGGGGCTCTTACAGCTCTTATAACAATCCATACATCAATTGAATCAAGCACATTTGTACATATGTTGCCATCATCATTTTTAAAACATTTTCTTTCAGCTTGAGCCCTTGGTATCAGCTCCTCTTTTTTCCCTTCCCTCCCCCACCATCTCACCCTCGTGAACCCCTCATAAATTATAAATTATTCTTACTTTTATTTCTTACACCATCTGCTGTCTCCCTGCATCCACGTTTTCTGTTAATGTGATGCACTATCACACTTGTAGGAAAAGTGCACAGAGTATTAAGGGCACAGGGTAGTGAACTGTTGTAAAACAAACACCACACGCCTCAGATCCAGTGGAAGAGCCAATCATTATTGTACTAGCAGAAAGCCCTCTCATGCTTCACCCCAAACTCACACCCCACCCCACCCCTCGCCAACCACTGCTTCCACCATCCTGACTTCTAATACAGTTCTACAGTTTAGCTTTGGGTGCTGCTGCATTGTGGTAGCTTGCGTATTGCTGTGATGCTATAAGCTATGACATTGGTATTTTATATACCAGCAAGGTCACCCTCGATGTACGGGTTTCAGCAGAGCTTTGAGACAAAGGCAGAAAAAAAAAGACAAAAGCAGACTAGGAAAAAAGACCTGGCAATCTAATCCCAGAAATTGGCCAGTGAAAACCCCATGGGTCACAGCAGAACATTGTCAGGTGTTGTGCTAGAAGATGAGCTACGTGATGAAGTGAAACTAATTACTTATGGCTCTTCTACCCATTTCTCTATAGCAACCACCAAATGATGAGGGGGGCGGCTTGCAAATAGGGTGCAGAGGACTCTAGCTCAGGGATTGGGCAGAGAGGGAGCGATTTGTAGGGACCGTCAAGGAAGAAGAGCCAGGAGCTGAGCATGTCAAGGTCTCTCCCAGCCTGAAGTGGTGGAAGCAACAAGGCCACGCCACACTGAGACCAGCGGCGCCAGAGCAGAGGAGACAGAGCACTGTGACGGAGACCACGAGACAAGCAGTGGCTGGGCTTCCTAGCCCAGGGAATAAGGCAGAGGGCAAGGGACCACTGGGCAGAGACCAGAGAGGCTGATGACCAGAGAACGACTTGACTGCTGACTGCAGATGTTTGCCGCCCCTGGTTTATGGCAACCCGTTAACTTCCCAATAGAGCAAACTCACAGTCACCGAGGCGATGCCCACTCATAGTGACCCTATGGGACAGGATCGAACTGCCCGTGGGTTTCCAAGGCTGTGACCCTTCATGAGAATGGAAACCCTCCTCTTTCTCCCGAGGAGAGGCTGGTGGTTCTGAACTGCAGCCCACACACATAAACACTACGCGACCCTACGGCCCCAGAAGTATGAGGATTTTCTTTTGAGTTCTGTGTGGCCACTGCAACGGACGATCGAACCCAACAGAGAAGTAGAATGGAGCGGTTAGTGTCAGAACAGGGTAAGCAAAGATGGCATGTAGAGGCAGGTCTGACAGCCGCTTTGTGGCCATCGGCCCGGGGCTTGAGGCATTGGAGTCTCCTGTATCTTTGTGTAGCCAGAGGAGGCAAGATGGGACCCTCATGACATTCCTCAGTCCCCTAGGTTGGAAATCACTCCAATGTGTAATGCTCACAACGGTGGGCTTGAACGTATCCACAGTCATGAAGCAGACAGCGTCTCTATCTATTGTTCCTGGGCTATCCGTGAGTCAGAGATGCCTTGGTGGCAACTGACAACAAAACAAGGATCATATGTGTGTGTAGTTTCTATATCGGACTTCTTTTATATGGGTTCTACTTTGTTTTGTGGCTTATAGCTGTACCCCATTCACTTTCTTTACTATAGAGCAATCCATTGCACGAATATATCACAATAATCTGTTCTACTGTCAATGGGCATCTGGGTTGTTTCTAAATAAGTAGTCTTGGGTGATTCGAAATAATCGCACCACAAATATTTCTGTACATATCCTCACGGCACATGTTCACACATTTCGTTTGGGGTCACCTAGCAGTGGACTGCTGACTCCTACATATAGTTGGTGTGCATGTTAGTGTCTACAGCTTCAGCCAAACCTTGCCAAGTGGTGTATATCATTTGCCACTGCTCAACTTCTTCTCCAACACTTGGGACAGTTTGTCTGTCTCTCTCTGTAATAGTCAATCTGGCAGCTATGACGTGGTCTCTCAACGTAGTTTCCATTTGCGTGTTCCTGACTATGAATGGGCTTGAGCACTCTTCTCTTAATATGAATGACTGGATCAAAGGGACGCTGAAGAACCAGATGATTGAGATCCAGAAAAAGATTGTAGTGAGGGAGGAGGCTGCCGAAACGCTGCCTCTTGAGGTCCTGGTACCAATCGACAAGGAATTACTGAGCCCCCATGGCAGACCTATGGTCGTGCTGCATTTGCATTGTCTGGGAGAAGCAAACGAAGCCCATAGCTTTGCACACACTGTTCATAGTTGGCTTTTCTCGCTAAGCAGTATATCATCAGCATCTTTTTGTGTCATTAGACAGCCTGCAGCATCATTTAAGGGGTCATATTGTATTCATCATAAAAGATATCATAATTTATTTAACTAATCTTTTATATTTTTTCAAATTTTCACTACTATCAACACTACAAGGGGGCTTCAAGAAGTTCGTGGAAAATGGGATTAAAGGACTATGAAATTGTTTTCGTGCACTTCTTGAAGCCTTCTTGTCATATGCTGGGAATCTGTGTAACTAAGTCACATTTGAGATTACTTAACGCCAGCACACTTCAAAGCTATGGTATTTTGAAGAAAGCCGGAGATCATCTAGGTACATATAATGAATGAATGAATGACTATGAGGGCTGATTTTTGGAATTTATATTTTCCTTTTCTGAGCCTGCTTTTTCCACTTTAACAAAACTCAGTGTTCTTCCAGAATGCAATCTAAGAGAAGTTGATCCAGTCGCTCTGCTTCCTGCTTTGGCTCATTATAGCACAATGAATAATACTATTATAAATTGCAATTATGTCAATGATGATTATTATTACTTATTGAGTACTTAATCTATGGGACACCGTTAGATATTTCATATTAGTGACTGGTGGGTTTGAACCACTGACCTTTTAATTAATATCCATGTGCTTTAACCACCACACCACCAGGGATCCTTATTGTGGTATATTCTATGGTAGCTATGTTTCACACCGGCGATACTAATTTCCAGCATCTTCAGCCTTAGTGACTGAGTGATAGTTACATAATCGTTTGTCAATTTGAGAGGATTAAGATTGAAGGGTGGAGTCTAGCCTGTCAATCAGGTGATAGCCAATGAGGCCTCTGTATGTGTATGGCCTTCTCCTGAGGATTCTGGGAACTCCTGTATTCCTCCTTGGAGGCAGGAAACTCTCTCTCTCTTCCCTCTCTGGGAGACAGTGCAGCTGACAAGCCACATGGAGACAGGCTGATGGCAGCATGAGCCTCGGAGCTAGAGAAGCCACATGGAGACCCCTGCCAGCGCTGAGATGCTTACACCGCCCCTGGATCCACAAGACTTCCCACCCACTGGCCAGTGATCTTCCTGAATTCAGCATCATTGCATGTGTTTCATGAGTCTGAAGAGGACTTTATAGATTGATATCAGACATATGGGCTAATATCAGACTTATGGACTTGATCTGGACTGGGCTGGGATGTTTTCTTAATGTACAATTACTTTTTATATAAAGCTCTTTCTTGTACACATATAAGTCTCCTTGGATTGGTTTCTCTAGTCAACCCAGACTAACACAGCGCATGACTCAAAGGAGTGGGCAATAAAGAGCTCCTTTGAGATTTTTCTCTTAGAGCCAATACCACAGGCCTCAGAGGGCAATGGTTACAAATGCAGGTTCTGAGTCAATTTTCAGTATGTTTGAATCCTAGTCTTCTTTTTACAAGACTATGTGGGTTGGGGCCATTCTATTTATCCCTCAGTACTTCAGTATTCTCATACTTCGGTCAGAGTTCTGGTTGCAAATAATGTAAAGGACCCTGGCAAGTTCAGGAGAAAAGGAGACTTATTAAAGTATACTAGAAAGCTCACTGAAATCTCAGAGAGAGGTGAAGGGTCAGGCTTGGAGACTTTGCATTCAGAAGCAGACACCCCCCCCCCCCACCGGCCCCCAAGTTACATCCAATACTATTCCAGAGGAATGGGCTCCCACCCAGCTGCCTTACACAGTCAACTGCAGGGGCCCTCTCCGGGGCGGGTCATTCACACAACGACAGGGGACCTTCACTGCCGCCGACTTCTGGATACCGAATGTGTTGGCCATTCTCCTTCCAAGAATAATTCACCCTTGATATCAACTTCTCAGAGCCATCACGTGCTGAAATGGCCTACCTCCTGGGCGCCCGGAGTTAGTGACTCCCCTACTGCTTGCACTGGAGCTGCAAAGGACTTAAGAAACGCACGCTGGTGGGAAGACCCGGGAGGAGTGCCAGCGTCAAAGTGCCAAGCTCACGACCATTCAGCCCATTGTGACTCAGAGCAGCCCGACAGGGCAGAGTAGAACTGACCCCGTGGGTTTCCAAGACGGTGATTCTCTGCAGGGGTAGAAAGCCTCCTCTCTCTCTCACAGAGTGGCTGCTCATGGTTTTGAACTGCTGGCCTGGAGGTTAGCAGCCCAACAAGTAACCCACCAGGCCTGCAGGGGAGCTGAGTTCACAACACATTTTTTCACAAAAGGAAAACATGCTCCTGGCTCCCTCCTTGAGGGAAGGTGACCTAAGTCTAGGATATTTGATTGTTTGCCCCATTGTAGTTTACTTTATTATCAGGATCTTACTATGTCACATCTTTCCTGGTTTGGGGCGTTGGAGACATTACAGGCGGACTTAGGGGTGTGTTTCGGTACATCTATTATTTAGGTGATAAGGTGCCGAGCACCAGTTGTAACGCGTAGTAACTCCAACGTACAAGAGCAGAAAGCACTTCCCGATCCTGCAACAACTTCGCCCGTTGTTGCAGCCACCGTGTCCATCCATCTTGTTGAGGATCTGCCCCGTTTCTGCTGCCCCACCACCTTACTTACCAAGCATGGAGTCTATTTCAGGGGCTGGTCTCTCCTGAGAACATGTCCAAAGGACGCGAGATGAAGTCCAGTTTCCTGGCTTCCAGGGAGTGTTCTGGCTGCCCTTCTTCCAAGAGAGATGCCCCTGTTCTTCTGGATGTCTGCAGTGCTTCAGTAGTCTTTGCCAACGCCCTAATTCAAACTCATTGATCCGTCTGCGGGTCCCTTATTTTAATACGTACACACGTCAGATATGTGTGCTCCCACCACAGACTTGGGAGACTGGCAGAGTGGGCAGAAGGGAGGGCAGCGAAAGAACCGGCCTAGACTGGTGACAGGTGCTACTTGGATGGGATGCACGAGAATAGTCCACAAGCAGGAACAGAGAACCCAAGACGATCTAAATGTAAACCTTCACCTAATTTACAGTTTTTTAATTGGGCAAACATACTTCAACAATGAAGAAGAGTTGGGTGACTTTGTCCTTTTGTTAGGGATGGTCATTGCGCTGGTGGAAGGTTCTGGATCATCTGCATTGTCCCTGGGGGCGGGGAGAGCACTTCTAGTCAGAAAATCCATGAAGTTGTCTGTATGGCCCCTTTCTTTGTCTTAGATCGTTTGCAGTACCTTCTCACTGCTTCTTGAATCTGCCGATTGATGTTAGCAAAGCAGTCGGCATTTGGGTTCGTGTTTTCAAATAGCAAAAGCAGTGTTTTGAATAGTAAATCATGAAGTGGAACATCTGAGAGTGAACATCTGAGTATAGCATCAAGTTATGTACAGCAGCGTTGTATTAGTATACATTACTAATGCTATGACAAGCAAAAACAACACCCCCTCCCCATAACTCATGTGGGGCTCATCATAACTCAAATGCCCCCTCAATCAGGACCACCTGAACAGGCTTCCAGTTGGATAGGTAACATATCTGGCAGTGCCTGGTATCTTCAGAAAAACCAGTTGCCATCCAGTCAACCCTAACTCATGGCAACACTGCATACATCAGAGCAGAACTGTGCTTCATAGGGTTTGTGATGGCCAGTTTTCGGAAGGAGATCACCAGGATGTTCTTCCGAGGCACCCGGGGGTGAACTTGAACCTCCAACCTTTTGCTTGGCAGCCAAGCATGTTAACTATTTACTCCACCCAGGGACTTCCTACCGGGTATGAAGTAAGCATTTCCTAGCGTTTTGCTAGTACACTAGCTATACTTTCACACCAGGTTAAGCTGGACCAGTCCGAAGCCATGCTCCCAATCTAGCAGGGGAAGGGACTCAAGGAGACATCCTGTGAGAACAGAGAAGCAAAGGGGCAAGAAAGCTCTTGGAAGCAAGTCTCAGTTACCCTTTTGGCCCTTCTCTTTAGAAAAAATAAATCAGTCATTCCACTCTCCCCAAGCAAACTCTTGGTTTTGTTTGTTTGCTTTGCTGAGGATAATGCCATAGGATGCTGTTGTTGTTGCCAGACGCCATCAGGTCGGTTCCAACCCATAGTGACCCTCTGCACAACAGAAACACTGCCTGGTCCTGCGCCATCCTCACAATCATTCCTGGTCCTGAGCCCATTGTTGCAGCCACTGTGCCAAACCATCTGGCTGAGGACCTTCCTCTTTTTTGCTGCCCCTCTACCTTACCAAGCATGATGTCCTTCTCCAGGGACTGGTCTCTCCTGACAACATGTCCAAAGTATGTGAGATGAAGTGTTGCCACCCTTGCCTCTAAGGAGCACTCTAGCTAGCTGCTAGAACAGGATTTTTCTAACCTCAGTTTTTGACTGGAATACCAGTAGGATTGATATCAGGTTCTAAATGTGGGTGTGAGACAAATCCAAATCTCAAAATAAAATGGCCAGTACCCTTTTGTATCTTCTCACAGACGATGTAAAAAGGTATTAGAGATGGATCATGGAGATTCTAAAAGGGAAATACCTTGAGATAAACCTGAGCTGTGATCTGTTAAGCTAAACCTTCTCCCACAACCAGAGATGGATGGATTCGAGGAAGAGACAGGTGGAGGGTTTATTTGGAGAGAAGGGCTGTTTGGGGGTCAGTTTGTCAGCACAAAGGGAGGTGTGTATTTTCCTATGGCCCAAATGGAAGAAAAGAAATAATTGATAAAGAGTTGTCTTAGATCCTGCTCAGTAACACTGTCAGTAGGGGCTCAGCAGACGGAGGCTGGAAGTATTCAGATGACTATTGTCTGAGAAAGGAGGTTCAGGAGGCTGTCAGGAGAACTGTAGAAGACAGGCCCTTAAGCGTGGGCCCCCAAGAGCCCATGAAAAGAGGCACTTTGCGAGAGTCCACTTTCGTCATCTTCCTGACCCCTGTGAATGCCCGCTTCCGCCATGAGCACGGTCCACAGCATGGACCATCTGAGGTTACTCTCTCTCTCCTGGAGTTGGATCCTCGGAGCCCTCCCAGTGGATGATGTGCTCAGTCCATCTAGGGCTGCCTGCTGAGGGGCTAAGGAGGCAAACTCATCCCTGCTAATGCATCACCACCCCGGGCCAACAATCCCTTAGTTCCAATAACCTCAGGGAGTGTCTCTAACTGGGAGGTATTCAGCACTGTGGCAAGCTCGTCACAGCCCCACAGAAAGAGCACAAGTGTGAGCTGCTTACACTTTCTCCAGGTGGGAGGTGGGGGAACAATGAGGCTCTACAGAGACTTGCCTGGAATAGTACTCTTCAATCCCCAACAAAATGGATGTTTATCCCAGAGAGCAATCTTCGTAGATCTCTCTTCTCCCTTGTAATCCTCAGGCTGACTCTGCCTGTGCCCGATCCATTAGTTCAAGTAGTTTATCTAGAATGATTCACTCATCCATTAGCTGAAGTAGTTTATATTTAAAGTAGTTTAATTATTATAAAGAATGAGGAAGGTAAAACTAGTGTGCATTGCACTTCTGGGCACTGTGGTAATGAACCAGATATTCAGGAGTCTGATGAAATGAAAGGCAACCCCCAATTCAGCCAGTTATTCTGGGTGACTTTGAACCTAGACCCAACCTTATCTGGGTCCCAGTTTTCCCATCAGTCCAATCAGGACCTTGCCCTTGAATGGTCCCTAAGAGCCGTTCAGAGCCCCCTAGTAGGATCCTTGTGGCATACCAGCCACTGTCAAATTTCAGTCCTCTACCGCAAGTGTATTTTCTGTCTTTTACCTTTACTGCTGGCTGGCTTGCTCTGGGTGTAATTTATTTAACTGAGCCGTGCTGAGCAGTTTGGAACTGGGTTTGCATGAATCACTGTCCATAAAATCAAGTTAAGTGGATTTCCTTCCACAGGGTGCACCTGTGTATCTACTCGGGGAGGAGAAGCTGGATTTCCTTGGCTCCTCCAGACCCCGGCGAGAATGGCTTCTTTACAGGTACAGCATTCGCCTTCCCGGATTCATAGTCCATTGTTTGAACAGCCTCCTTCACAGACCCGAGAGTAATGTGTCGAATGCAATTTTTCCCTTCACACAGTTTTTATATCGCTATTCTGTTTATCCAGCTGGAAATGATGACATCGATTGTCTCTGTTTTATCAGAGTTGGCAAGTATCAGATTCAGCTTCATTCGGCAATCCCCACAATCCTTCTTGGGTGTTATGTGAAAGTAGACTGAGCTAGGTATGGGCGTGACGGGTCACCCTGCTCTAAGACCCCACCAGACCCAGGAACTGTTAAGTCACCACTCAAGGGCGAAACAATGCAAAAGCATGTTGCTAAGCAGAGGGGGGAACATGTGCTCTGTTGGGGGGAAGGAGTGTGATCTGCCTGGCTGAAAATGGGGATGCAGAATTTGGGGAGGTGTTGAGTGTGATTTCTATGGGGGACAGTGCTCACGTGGCTCCTCTCTCCAGAGTCCTCTAACATCAGCCAGGCCTCTGACGTGTTTCCATTCATTAGCCCGTGGAAGGAAGCTGAGCAGGGAAAGTGAGGCAAAAGAGAGGGCAGAAAAGGCCGGTCAACAGCAAGCGAAATGTCTGAGTAGAGAAGAAAATTGATGGGAAGAAGTGCCCAAAGGTCTGCTCTGATGCTCATGGAACTATTTTGGAGCCAGTGTGAGGGATTACAAAGGGATTTGTTTCCTTGTGTAATGCAGCCAAAAGCCCAGGCAGCGTGTAACTAACATGGCGGTTGGTGCTGGGGACTGGCTACTGAGAGCTAATGCTCATTGTTCCTTTGTTCCGATTTTCTAGATGGATAGAACATATGTAAATTTTAGTCCATCACAGACTAAACCTTCACAGCTTTCCTGACTGACTTCATGTGGCTTTGAAGACCCGATTCCATTCCTCCTCTCGGAGATGCTGGGAGACTATTGGGATGCTTGGCGGAGTCTCCCTCCTCCATGGACTTGATGCTTCTGGCCACACCGTCTTTCGGAGGAAATGAGGTTGCTTAAAAAAACTTTTAGCCTGGGATGAGTTTGCTCACAGCCCAGCAGCAAGCTGGATAGGTTGTTGAGCTGTCTCCAGGGGAGACACACCCACATTTCCCTCAGGCGATCTTTGGGGACGCTTAAAGGCTCCCACGGCAGTGAGTACAGGCCCCGGGGGGCTTAAACCTAGGTCATTTCTGTGAAGTGACTCTGGATAGCACCCGCCCTGTCCAGTAGTACAATGGAGAATACAATGGTCTAGAGAGCAGTGCTGTTCACAGGAAATAGAATTTCTAGTAGCTGCATGGATGCCAGCTGTAGGGATGCGTTCAAACAATGCAACTGATCTTTTCATTGCTTAGTAGGCTTGTTTTTAAAAATGAAAAGAAACAGGCAAATTTGATTATAGAAATACATTTATATGACCTAATGGATTTGAAATATGATCTTTTTAACATAGAGTCCATGTAAATATGGTTAATGCAAGATATTTTTCATTTTTCTCATACTCAGTCTTCAAAATCAGTAGTACCCTTTACTCATATGGCACATCTCAAATTTAGACTCATCACATTTTCAAGTGCTCAATAGCTACATGCTCCTGGAGGCTACCGTTTGATCAGCACAGGTGAAGGGGCTTCTACCGATCATTGGTGCCTTGGTGGGTCTCTCCTTTAAAGCTTTGTAGGCAAAAGAGCCCAGTTCTGACTTTGGCAAGGAACAGCTGACTACGTAGCTATAACAGGAATAATGGTCCCTGATACTTCCCAGTGGTGGAATTTGGTGCATTTCCAATGGCCTTCCAGAATGGTCTCCATCTCCGCTCCCACTCCCACGGCTATCTTTACACCTTGCCTCTGTTTCCATACTTTCGTTCTCTCTTTGAAACATATGTTTCTCTCAGGATCCTACTCTTGACTTGAGGAATATTAATAATAAAGACTATTGCCGCCCCCCAAAACTGTGGTTCTCTTCCCGGACACTAGGATACATCAACCCAGTAAAAAACTGTAACTCTTCTGCAGGTGACAAGGGGCATTGGGACAAGATGATGGTAGCAGAACAAGAAGGGCTTAGAGAAACCCCAAATCCAGTGGGTTACCTTAAAAAATGAAGTAAAAGTCCTAAAAATAGCCATTTTAAGGTATACAGTTCAGAGGCATTTAGTACATTCACAGTGTCGTGCAAAAATTCCTCTACCTTGTTCAAAAACATTTTCATCATCTCCAAAGGAAACCCTTTGCCTACTATGTTGTTATTGTCCATTTCTCTCTGTACCTTGTTCCCTGGCAACCCCTAATCTGTCCTCTATCTCTGTGGATTTGCTTATTCTTGACATTTCACGTAAATGGAATCATACAATAAGTGACGGTTTGTGTCAGGCTTCTTAGCGTAGTTCTTTCCTCCATGCTGTAGTGTGGACCCGAACGCCATTCTCTCTGTAGCAGACAAAGGTGTCCTTGTGTGGATAGAGCACATTCGTGTATCAGTTTATCAGTTGATGGACACTTGTGTTGTTTTCACGTTTTTGACTATTTCAAATAGTGCTGCTGTGGCAGTCACCTAATCTAGGGTCAATTTGAGGATGAAGAGTGTAGGGGTGGAGTCTAGGCTGTCAATCTGGAGATAGCCAATGAGAGACCTCTGTGCGGGCATGGCTTTCTCCTGAGAATTCTGGGAAATCTGGTACTTCCTTCTTGGAGGTGGAAGATACTTCTCTCTCTCTGCTACTCCCTGGGAGATATTGCAGAAGACAAGCCACATGGATGCAACCAGACCTCGGAAGCTAGAGAAGCCACAGAGAGACCCCTGCCAGCACTGAGATGTTTCCAGTACCACTGGACCCAAAGACTTTCTACCCATTGGCTTGTGATTGTCCTGCATTTGGCTTCATCGCATGTGTTTCATGAGTCCGAAGAGGATTTTATAGATTGGTATCGGACATACGGGCTAATATCAGACTTATGGCCTTAGACTGGACTGGGTTGGGATGTTTTCTCAATGTTCAATTCCTCTTGTATATAAATCTCTTCCTTATACACATATGTGTGTTTATGAATTTGTTTTTCTGGTCTACCCAGACTAACACAGCTGCTATGAATTTTTATGTTAGTTTTGTTTAAAAAACTGCTTTCAATTCATTAGTGTAAATACCTAAGAGTTGAATTGCTGGGTCCTGTGGTAATTCTGTTTCACTTTTAAAGAGCTGCCACAGAACTCAAGGGGAGAAGACACCTGGGTCTATGTTCCTAAGTCGACACTTTGGACCTAGCTTCTACCAGCCCTTGGTGACCCAGGCCAAGTGCTGTAAGACTACTGTGACTTTAGATTCTGTCCTTTTGAAGCACAGAACATCCTTCATACGAGGAGTACCCCCCAAAAAACAGAATTGCGTTGGGCAGAGCAGAGCTTTCGTCGTATGCATTCGAGCATGATTGATCACAAACCTCATTCTGGATATCCATCAACTTCCTGAACGGATGAAAATGTCGACTCATTGTGCATCTAGAGTTCATTCTACCAGGTCAGTTCGTTAATCAAGCTTTCTACTTAGAGGTTCTGAAAAGATTGTGTAACAATGTGTGACAAAAAAAGACCTGATTTGTGGCATACGGGAGACTGGTTTTGCCACCATGACAATGTACCTGCTCATGCAGCCATCTCAGTGCACCAGTTTGGGGCAAGAATCAGCATTCCTTTCTTTTTCCACACACCTTACTCACCTGACCTCGCTCAGTGCAACTCGTTTTGTTTCTGTGAATGAAGAGGGAAATGAAAGGACAGCGATTTGATGATGTAGAAAAGGTGAAGAAAAAACAAGGGAGGTGCTGCAACCATCCAAAGAGATGAGTTTGAAAAATGCTTCCAAGAATGGAATCATAGGTTTGACAAATATATTAATTGTAATGGAGAGTACTTTAAAGGTGATAAGGTGTTTTTTTTTAATTTAAATACATAGATTTTGGGGGGGGGTGCGGGTATTTTTGGGTACCCCTTTGTAGGCCACACCAGAAGGGTTCAATGTGGGACCCCCATTAAGTGAACAGGGATTTACCTCAAACTCACCTCTAGTAGATTGAAGGAACTGACATACTCCCTTGGACTTAAAGCTGAAGTGCCTGAGCATAAGAAAGAGATGGCTGGTGTGCCAAGATTACGGAGGTGGTGGTCATTTGGATCTCTTGCTTTGAGGGTGCCCAATGAATAGTGGTCTGGGACTACTCTATAGTCACAGTTTCAATGCCCTCCTTGCTATCTTATGACACATAGTACTCTGGTCGCAATGAATGTCACTGAAAATTTTGCCCTGTCACCAACCCCAATTGTTCAATCACATAAGAGTTTAATCTGTACAAGTCAACAATTCATGTATTGTGGTCTGAATCCAGCCTATACTTGTACAATTCCCTTTTCCCAACAGTGTTTTAAATTCTATAACTTTGGCTAAATTAATGGCACTAACTTATGCCCTATGGGGATGATTTATAATGTTCTCTTGTAACAACGTAATGATGTCTGTGAAGAGAACCAGAGACATATATAAGGCATAGATATATGAATGGATTTTGGATTCACTCTTAATTTTAGCCCCAGTCTAAGAACATTTCATTCTTTATATATATATATATACAGTGAACCCTCGCCACTTTGCGCTTCGACTTCCGCGGCTTCACTCTATCGCGGTTTTTGCATAACAGCGTATGCTCTGTCATTACTGCCACTGATTGGCTCATACTGTACATGCTTGATGCCATAAATAATATAATAAATAATAAATGATAATTGTAACGTCCAAAATGTTTTACTGTATTTTCCCTTTTTCGTTTAATAAATTGGGTAATACGAGTGTAATGGTGACTAAAGGGTGTTTTTTCATGTCCTCTATGCTCTAACTACGAAAATATTTGATTTACAAATAAGGAATCCTACTTCGCGGAATTTCATTTATCACGGTAGGGGCTAGAACCGATTAACCGCGATAAACGAGGGTTCACTGTGTATGTATGTATGTATGTATGTATGTATGTATGTATTTCTTGATACTTGCCCTCATGAAGAGGTCACTGAAGATATGGGTGCTATAAAAGTGTGGTGAAGAAACCAGACGGTGTCTGGCTCCCAGAAAAAATAGCATCTGGGGTTTCAAAGCTTATCTTCAAATGAGCAGCCACCTAAGTGAGGCAGCAGCCAAAGAAGCACACCAGCTTTTATTATTGTAAGTCATAAAATTCAAATCTGAAGGTGGGAATCGTATCAGAACTTAAATTATGAACACCTGGTTTTGCAGAAATGACGGATGACAGAGAAAGGCCAGCATCCATTTGCGGGGCCAAACACGGATTTAAGCCTCAAGCGAATCCCCTCTGAGCCGAATCCAGGAATGTGAGCGGCCTTGCTATCAGACAGCAGTGCGAAGTCGATTGTGGCAGACGGCGCTCTGTTAGAATGTAATGCCTTATCATTTGATCTCCCTTTGGGGCCATTTAAAAGTGGTTTCGGTTTTTAATATTTTTCACTTTTTTGTTAATTGAGGCTTTTCTGTGTTTTGTCTAGTCATTATTTGGGGGGGGATTTTTTTTCTTCCTGTTTGTGTTTTCTGTATATATGAAATTCATGAGAGGTAAATCTATAGAGATAGGAAATGGATTAATAATTACCCAGGGGCATGGCAGGGGAAGATGGAGAGCCAACAACAATGAGTATGAGAAGAAAATATTCTGAAATTGATTGGGGTGATGATTTCACAACTCTTGTTATTATGATTGAATGATTAAATGGAATGATATGTGAGGTCTATGCCAATAAAACTATACTAAAGCTACCAAATTCTTTTCCAGAACAGCCGTATCATTTTACATTCCCACCAGCAGCATATGAAGGTTCCGATTCTCTACAGAGGCGACAAACTTATTTTCCTTTTTAAAAATAATAACTGTCTTCTCTCCTGCTGTCAAGGTGAGTCCAAGTCGTGGCAGTCTCCTGGGCTTGGTGTGTGGATCCAAGTCCGATGACATCTTTGACAAGTTCAGTCTTTTCGCTATTTAGCATGACGTTGTCTGCTGGTACCGTTGTGAGGATTTGTGTTTTCTTTACATTGAGTTACAATCTACACTGGAGTCTGCAGTCCTTGATCCTCATTAGTAAGTGCTTCAACCCCCTTCGCTCCCAGCAAGAACGGTCCTGTCATCTGCACGCCACGTCGCTAAGTATGTTCCTTTCATGTAATCCAGGTTCTTGGCTTATTTGCTCAACATGCAGATTGAATAAGTATAATGAAGAAATACAGTCCTGACACATCCCTTTCCTGATTCTAAACTACGGAGTACAGTATCCCTGATTTTAAACTACGGAGTATAGTATCCCTGATTTTAAACTACAGAGTAGAGCATTCCCTGATTTTAAACTACGGAGTATAGTATCCATGATTTTAAACTACAGAGTACAGTATCCCTGATTTTAAACTACGGAGTAGAGTGTCCCTGATTTTAAACTACCTAGTAGAGTGTCCCTGATTTTAAACTACGGAGTACAGTACAATGTCCCCTTGTTCTGTTTAAACAACTGCCTCTTGGTCTATATATACGTTCCACATGAGCACAATGAAATGTTCTAGAATTCCCATTCTTCGAAATGTTACCTGTAATTTATTATGCACGGTGCAGTCAAACGCCTTTACCTATCAAGAAAACACAAGTAAACATCTTTCTAGCATTTTCTGCTTTCCACCAAGATCCATCCGACACCAGCAGTGATCTCCTGCATGCCAGGCCTCATCTGAACCTGGCTTGAACTTCTGACCATCTCCACTGCAGGCACTGCTGTGACGGTTTCTGAATCATCGTCAGCAAAAGTGGACAGGCTTACACTGTGCCTTATTGTGCATCTCAGCATTTGCATTTCTGACCAATTGGAGGCTGGTAGCAACCATGCAGTGAACCTGCTCATTGGTGCCACTTTTTCCAACAGCATATGTTCACTTGGTGGCTCTGTCACACACTGGCGATTCTCACACTATTTCAAACTTTTTAATGATGCTATTGCATACTTAATAGACTGTAATAAAGTGTAAACATCGCTTACATGTACACTGAGAAATCAAAAATCTTGTGTCACTCACTCCATTGTGATACTTGCTTTACTGTAGTGATCTGGAATCAAAGCCTCAATATTTCCAAAGCATGCCTATACTTGCCTGTGATATTAATGGTTTTGTCTGATAATTTCTGAGTTTGGTTGAACATTTCTTTGAAGTGGCCATCGATATGATAATATCAAAACTTAAATGCTTACCACGTGGCAAGTACTACGATAAGCATTTTCATGTACACGTCTCATAATAACTTGAGGCTTCTGCCATTACGAAGTACATGTCACACTTAGAAGTCTTCACCATGGCATGCAATATCCCTCCCCAACCTTCTGACCAGCCCCTCTTGCTCTCTACAACTCTATTCCCACCACAGTATGTTCTTGCTCTTCCTTGTAAAGGGTAGCAGGTTCTAGTCTCGGGATGGTCTCATCACATTGCCACCCTGCTCTCTGTTGGAGGGTATAAAAGGATACCTTTTATAAAATTTATTAAGTCTTAAACAGAAAAATAATTTTAAAAAGACACATCATCTGGATGAGGTAGACCATTAGCGAGAGATCAAAATGGCATCCAAAGATTTGCAGAGGTTTGGAAACCTAACAAAGGTGCTGGGAGAACAAAGGAAACTGTCACAGAAGCAAAGGTTGGTGGAAGATCAATGCATCCCCGTTATAAGTGGGACTACAGAAGTGGGGACAGGACCATGATGGAGATATGTACAGCATGGTAGGGATGGAGATACGTACAGCATGGTAGGCAGAAGAGCGCACAAGATTGGGCCACAGCCTTCCAACCATAGCAGTCTGGGCATGACTAATGTCTGTAAAAACATTTTCTTGGGAGAACATAATAAACATGAGCATATGAATGTGGGAATGAGTGACCTTGAGCAATGACTTTGATGTTAAGCCAGGGGATACCTTTCTTGATGGAAGTCAAAAGCCCCTGGCCTAGGCATCGATAGTTCCTTTTTATCCTCCAGATCTAGGATGATGGCTGGACTTGCATTCTAGGCTCGGGAGAGAGCAAAGGAAGAGGCACAAAAAATAGACCACGTCCCAGTTGAGCCAATTCCATTCAAGCCGCTTTCCCAGAAGTCCCAATTATGCTTCTACCTATATCTGAATGGCTGGCACATGTTCACTCGGTCTCAATTAATTGCAAGGGCAGCTGGAAGCTGAGAAGTTTTTACCTGATCTTTTGTCACACCAAAGAAATTGAGCTTCTCTTCTAACCAGGTGGAGAATGGGTGTTGGGAGATAGCTAGCAGTCTCGGCCGCAGATGTTTAGATCTAAAAGAGAGCTGTCTAAAATACAATAGACTCAGTACATGGTAGTTCATAAATACCACTCATGCTTCTACTTTATTTTAGGAGAATAATGAACACCATGGCAAAATACTTATGAGAGTATGTTGAACAACAGTGATAATTGTTACCGTCCTAAGAAATCAGTAAGATAAAGTGTAAGAATTACACAAGAGGAACAGTTACTTGGACAGAATGATGGTATTATTGTTATCTTTTTAAAAAGAGTCCTTATCATTTTGAGATATATTTACAGATGACTTAATATGACATCTGGAATTTGCTTTATAATAGCCCCTGGGAGGAAGAAAAAGAGAGGAAGGAACATAGAGAAAACAAGAATGACTATATGTTGACCATTGTTGATGCTATGAATGGACAAATGGAGATTTGTGACATTCTCTTCCTTTCAAAATCTTGCATAATAAAAAAAATGTAAGGGTAATGTATGAGTCACCTAACCTTTGTCTCCTTTCTCAAATGGACTAATAATAGAGGGGATTAAAGGAAATGATAGAGTATGTGACAATGCTGGGAGGTGAATAAAGGCCATAAAGAAATCCCAGTTCCAATTATTCTCAACAGGATGGGGCTGGTATGCAGCTTAGTAAGCAACAGAAGTCAGATTAATCAGACTCTTCAGCCCTAGCTCTGGGTCTTTCAGTCTCTTCCCTGCCTTTTCCCTCCATCTCCCCCAAGGCTGGTGTATTAGTCTAGGTACTTTAGAGAAACAAATCCACAGCAACTCATGTATAAGAGAGTTTTATATAAAGAAAGTGTGCATCACAAAAACATCCCAACCCAATGCTGCCCAAGCCCACAAGTCCAACATTAACCCATTAACCTAACCCAACATCAACATTAACCAACATTAACCCATTAACCTAACCCAACACCACAAAGTCCTCCACCTCACAAAACAGAGGCAATGATGCTGACTGCAGGAGGAAAGCTGAGTCAGTGAACAAATAAGCATCTCAGCACTAGCAGGGGTCTCCACACGGCTGCTCCAGCACCCAGGGCTGCATCGGGATAGGTCTATGTGGCTTCTCCTTGGGGATGTCTTGTAGGAAGTCAATCTTGCAAGCTGAAGCAGGGAACTGCTAAGGCAGCTGCACCCTGGTGCGACCATCACAAAGCAAGAGACCTGAGAACTAGAAAGGCGAGGCTCACAACCCATTTATCCCTCTGCCTTTCAATTAGGCCCGCATGTGTTTATTGGCCAGGTCGGCACAATTAACTAACTCAGCTGGGCAGAGGCTCTGGAGATAGATTCACTGGGAAAGTTCTGTGGCACAATCTTTCAGGTCTCTCACACCATCCCAGGAGATACTGACCTTCACGAATCTATACATGAGGCCAATGCCACCACTCTGTGAACAGATACTGCCCACATGGCCACAGCAGGCTGGGTCACAGTCATGGTACTCACTTTGTGGCTATTCCTTCGGTCCTAAGGTCAAACACATTGATTTCCAAGCTCTATTTTTCTTTAGAACCTGATTCTTGGGTTCTGGGATTCTCTGCCTTCAATGTTTTCAGGAGATAAATGTTACCAATATTAACAAGCCCTCAGCCTTTGGTGGGGGCCAACTATGACCCTGGCATAATGCTAAGCATCTTCTATGCTTTAACTCATTTAAGTCTCAAGACAGCCTTTATCTCCTTTGGATGAATTAGAACAAAGGCTCAGGGAGGATAAACCATTTGGTTTGGGCCACAGGGCTGGTAAGTAGTAGAGCTGGGGTTCGAAGCCAAGAAGACTTGCTCTCGGGTGCAAACAGCAGGCAACAACAACAGACAACTCGTGGCCTTTAATTTCAGAAAGCTACACGCATGAGACTATTCTCACACTAAATCCCAGTGTCCCTGACCAATCCCTGCAACTGGGAACCTCCAGTTCTTCTCTCAAGAAATGAGGACCGCTCGGGAGATCCATTGTGGGGATCAAAGGGAAGAGGTTTTCAAGTCCCACTTAGGCTAAGGAGAAACCACATGGATGGTCAACTGGCTTGACCATTTTGGCCCTCACGGTTTATTTTCTAGCTTGATAGTATTGATTCATTTGTGTGCATGGTATACTTGGTCTCAAATATTTCTAACACCCTGAACAGAGAGAAGAAAGCTGTTAGAAGTTGGACAATCAGAAGAGGCTGAGGGAAATTCTTAGAACGTGAGAGAAAGCTCGGTTCCGAAAAGTAACTAGACCACAGGTTGAGTGGTCCTTCCAACGTCCTCATAGGCCCCACAGTCTATCAATTCTGTGGAAGTAGCTGCTCTCATTTAGGGAAAATGAGAATGCAAGACCAGCAGAAAAGATCGATAGCAGGTGCGTTTGCCAGTCTCACTTTCCTACTCCCTTTTGCAGTAACTTGATCTCGATATTTCTTTGTGAAAGCAGCCCTCCCTGCCTCCCTCTTTGCGCTCCTGGTGGGACTGCCCTTCAGGGGCTCCTCCTTCCAGGGCCAACGGAGGGGCATGTGACTGGGGAGGTCGATTGGTCGCTCTCTAGGATAGAGACACAAGGGCAGAAAGCAGCACAGATAACATCCCCCAAACATCACCTTTAAGACAGTGACTCTACTCCTAATATCTCTCAGATGGTAGAAATAGCATGGCGGTGTGTCTGTCCTCCTCTAACTTCACAAGGGGGAGAGAGACTCACCACTAGAACCAGCCCCCAAATGATTCCTCCTCAGCAGAGGCCGGACAGCCCTCCTCTCTCCAATCTGTTTGCCAATGCTGACACTCGCTGTCTCTTACAAGGCTCTCACGACTTCTCTGCTGGGTTTGATCATTTGTTGCAATGGCCATTCAGAACTCACAGATAATACTCGCAAGGATGGGTCTTACGGGAGAAGCGACAGGTTACTTTGAATTGTGGTATGGCAAAGAATATTAAATATATGATGGACTGTCAGAAGAATGAACACATTTGTCTTGGAAGAAGCAATCTTCCAAGCAAAGAGGGTGTACCTTTGTCTTGCTTACTTTGGACACGGAGAGGACAGTCTCTGAAGGAGGACAGCATGCTTGTAGAGCAGAGGGTCAGCGACAAAGGAAGACGCTCTATGCGATGGGTCGACACAAGGGCTGCAACAATGGGCTCAAATGCAGCAAGGACTGTGAGGCTGGTGCCAGACCAGGCAGCGTTGCGTTCTGTTGCTATGAGTTGAAACTGACCCACTGGCATCTAAAAACAATAACAACAGGTTACAATTCAGGATAAAAAAATGACTAAAGATCTATTTTTTCAATAAGGGCAGTCGTTTCTCACTTGTGCCCACTGGTATTAGGCTTCTCTGATCTTCAGTCCCTTCTCTACCTGGGTGCCGTGGTCTACTTGGACAGTCCCAGCCTTTACCTTGGAAAGTATAACAAATCTCTTTAGCTCTGCCAATAAGTGCCTGAAGGCACCCCACTCCACCAGCCAGCCTCTTCCCTGCCAGTGCTGAGTTCCTGCGTTCCCTCACTTTGTGGGCTGTGCTGTCTCCTGTTGACCTCATGCTGAAGCTCTCTCTGCTGCTGCTTCTCACAGTCTCTCGCCATCTCTGGGGTTACAGCTCCCTGTTTCCTGGGTCTAGGAGGTTGCAGCCCAGGGACTCCAGGCCCCAAGGATGTATTTCACACCTCTCTCTCCTTCTTGGTGGTAGTCAGGGCCCTCCTTTCTGCCTCTGAGGTGGACTATTTTAAGAAAGGCTGACCAATCGCCCTGTTAGTTTCCTTATTTGCATAGTTCCACCCCCACACGGGTGCCAGGCACCTTATTTGCATTATCAGTAAGCTGTTTGACCCCTTGTCCACAGCACTTGAGTTGCATCCTTTCACTCAGTCATTTGGTAGGTGTTAGAAGGCCCTGGCCATCTACAAGCAGTCTCTCACATGTCAGAGACCCAGCTATTTTGCCTTTCTTCAGTTACACCCCACAGTGGGGCAATACTTTTATTTTCCAAAGGTATCCAGAGTCAGTTTCTGTTGCTTATTACCCCCAAACCACTGACTTGCGCAGGTTCACGATCAAATGTCAGTGCTTTTTGCTTAGAAACTTGTAATTTTAAAGGACAGAACTTTTCTCCCTGGTCCAGCCTCCCCCAGTCCAGGGCCAGAGCATCCTGGGCCAGGGCAAGAAGGGGCTGTTGTCAATGTGCCGAGCTTTACCTTGAGGGATGAGTGAGGACACCCTTTAAATTACCTATAAAACCCTTTGATTCACTTAGCAGAGGTTGCCATGGGCAATTTGCTAAGCTTATTGATTATTTTCTGTTTAAATTAAAGTTTGATGTCCTGGAACAGGCTGTGCGGTGCATGAAGTTAATGGAAAAGGTTGAGATCCAAGGGAGAGACACTCGCTGGGGAAATGGAGGGTAGTCAAGGGGAAAAGAGGGAGTCTATGAAGAGGAGATTGTCGGTGCCAAGTTGTAGTAAATATGAGGGTGATAAAAAAGATCGAGAATGGAATTCTTTTATGGGGAAGGGCAGCTTCCTGGACATGGAAAGCCTCCGGGAGACCCTGGGGAAATGTATTTGTTCCACAAATATTTGTCTAGCCCCGTTATGCACCAGACACTGTCCTGGGCACAGAGGAAATTTGTGAACAAGGTATGACCCTTGTCTCCGTGCTCCAAGGGAGTGCTCCTCCAGGATCCTCCGGCAGCATCCTCCAGCAGAGGAACAGTCTGGGAACTTATTAGACATGCTGAGCCCAACGTTCCCACCCACGTCTGCTGAGTATTCCTTATTGCCAGCGATGATGTCAAGCATGGCATGTGGGTTCTCAGACTTTCAGCCTGAGAACATGAAATCGAGGCACAGAGAGCGTAAGCAACCACTTAGGTCAGACTAAGAATGAGGCACCTTGGTGGTACCCTGGTTAAGTGCTCAGCTGCGAACCAGAAGACTCGTGGATTTGAACCCATTCTGCAGCTCCAAGGGAGAACAGATAAACTCCTGTCATGAGGACAGCCTAGAAACAGCCGCTTGGCCGCTCTACTCTGTCACAAACCGTCTCTTGAAAACCCACGGGCCTGCACCTAAGGACTGTATAGTTGAAGCAAGTGGAGGCCAGTTTGAACACAAGACCTTAACCACTGATAGCAGTTCCACCGTCTCCCACCCACTCCATGGCTCAACCTGCCCTGGTCAAAGCAGATCTTCAGATGGAGACAAAACTATGGTTTCCTCCCAGATGAACCGGATTCCGACAGGAGTGTGTCTCCACTGGGGTTGTTGAAGAAGGGTCAAGAAAAGAAGGGCAAGAAAGGTCACTGGGGCAGGCAAGGGGGCAGAGAGGCCACTTTGTTGCAAGGAGAAGCTGGCCCACAGCTCCCAGGCACCGTCATCCTGCGCGTGCCGGAGGCTAACATCCCAAACCCTCTGTACAAGGAGAGGAGGGACAACAGCATCCGTCGAGGAAGAGGGGATTTGGGTTAGGATGTCCAATGTAAGCCCTTCCCTCTCCGACTCGTTCCTAGTTGTCTTTGAGTGGGTTTTGACTCCTAGCGATCCCATGTGACAGCATAATTTCCCCCATAGAGTTTTTTGTTGTTGTTGTTTTAAATCATTTTAAATCATTTTAATCATTGCACAACTCTTATCACCATCCATCCATCGTGTGTCAAGCACATTTGTATGTCTGTTGCCATCATCATTCTCAAAACATTTCCTTTCTACTTGAGCCCTTGGTATCAGCTCCTCATTTTTTCCCTTCTCTCCCCCACCCTCCCTCATGAACCCTTGATAATTTATAAATTATTATTACTTTGTCATATCTAACACTGTCCGGTGTCTCCCTTCACCCACTTTTCTGTTGTCTGTCCCCCAGGGAGGGGGTTATATGCAAAGCCTTGTGATCGGTTCCCCCTTTCTGCCCCATAGAGTTTTCTAGAAGCCGAGCTGGCACTGTGGGTTAAGTAAGCAGGTACTTGGCTAACTGCAAAGTCAGGAGTTCAAAACGAGCCGAGCCGCTTTGTGGGAGAAAGATGAGATTCACCCCTGCTGTCAAGATTTAGTCCCAGAAAACAAAAGAGCGGTTCCATTCTGTCCTGTAGGGTTGCTGAGAGTCCAAACTGACTCCACAGCCGTGGGTTTGGTTGGTTTAATCTGTACCCGAGCCGATCATCAGTCTTACCTCCCGCAAGGCCAAGGGTGGGGCCATGCTGCAATCTTTCAGTGAGCAGCCAAGAGCTTAACCGGTGTGCCACCAATGTGCTCCTTTTCAGCTCTTCTATCAACGGGGGTGTGTCTTCGTTCCCCACGGCTAACTGCCCTCACAGATCGCCATGCCTTTTGCGGCTTAAACAACACAAACGTATGCGCGTGCAGTTCTAGAGATCAGCGATGTCAAATCAAAACGTTGGCAGGGTTACCTGTCTTCTAGAGGGAAGAATCTTGGCTTGATCTTTTTTTTTTTTTTTAATTAAAAGATCACTTAGTTGGGGGCTCTTACAACAATCCATACATCAATTGTATCAAGCCTATTTGTACATATGTTGCCATCATTCTTTTCTAGACATTTACTTTCTATTGAGTCCTTGATATCAGCTCCTCTTTTTTCCCTCCCAAACCACCATGACCCCTTGATAAATTTCATGTCTTACACTGACCACTATCTCCCTTCCCCCATGGTTTCTGTTGTTCCTCCCCCTGGAGGTGTGGGTGTGACTATGTGTCGATCATGGTTACTGGTTCCCCCTTTCTCCCCTCCTCCCCACCTTCCCCCCACCCTTCTGGTATCACTATTCCCACTCCTGTTCCTGGATTCTGTGTGTCAAGAGCTTTTATCTCTTATCTGTACCTGTGCACATGCTCCAGTCTAACCCGCAGTGAAAGGCAGGACTGGGGTCATGATAGTGGGGGGTAAGGAACCCTCAAAGAACTAGAGGAACATTGTGTTTCACTGGTGCTATACTATGCCCTGGTTGACTCATCCCTTCCCTGTGACCCCTCTGTGAGGGGATGTCCCATTGTTTACAGATGGCCTTTGGGTCTCTGCCCCAACCCGGCTAGCCCTCAAAATGTTTGCGTGTTTGTTATGGGTCTTCTGATGCCTGTCACTTGATCCCTTTGACACCTCATGATCGCACAGGCTGCTGTGCTTCTTCCATGCGAGCTTGTTGCTTCTCTGCTAGATTGGCTGGATCTTTTTAAGTTCAAGGTGCCTTGACTCTCACATTCCTTAGATCCCCTCCATCCTTCTTCCTTCTCCAGCCCCTGCCTGCCTGCTGGCTTCATCTCACGCTCACGCTGAGCCACTTGCCTCCCTCCTGGAAGCGTCTTGGTGATGACATTGGGCCCAAGTAAATAATGTTCCTCTCTCAAGATCCTTAACTTAATCACACCGGCAAAACCCCTCTTTCCAAATAGGCAACATCTGGGAATGTGGCATCTGAGAGCCATTATTCTGTTCACCACGCGTATTCTGTGACCTTAGGAAGTCACCTGTCACCACCTGTCTTACGTCGGTGGTGGCGGTGGTAGGTGATGTCAAATCAGTTCTGACGCAGTGACCCGTGTGCTGTGCGACAGAACCACGCACTGCCCGATCCCGCCCCACCCTCCCAGTGCTTGCCATGCGTGCGCGCACTGCTGCAGTCACCGTGTCAGGCCGCACACTGCTGAAGTCACCGTGTCAGTCTGCCTTGCGAGGGTTCTCTTTTTCACTGCCTCTCTTCTTTCACCTAGCATGATATCTTTTCCCAAGAACCAGTCCCCTCCTGATAATACGTACCTCCAAAGGACATCAGACAAAGTCTCGCCAGCCTAGCTTCCAAGGAGCATTCTGGCTGTACTTCTCCCAAGACAGATTGGCTTGTTCTTCTGTCATCTCTGGTCACTTCAGGGTTCATCACCAGCACCATCATGCAGACACACGGATTCTTCTCCTGCCTTTCTTGGCCATTATGCAGCTTTCACAAGCATAAAAGGCAACCGACGATACCATGGCTTGGATCGGGTGCGCCTTAGGCTTCAAAGTGAACACTTCTAAGAGGTTTTGTATAGCAGATCTGCCCACTGCACTACATCCCTAATCTGATAGGGCTCTGCGAATGTCATGAGTGTGACCATCATGTCAACCACATGTGAAATAGTATCCTGGCCTCCGTTTCCTCATCTGACAAATGAGATTTACAACCGTGTTTCTTCTTCATTCTGTTAGATAAATATGTTACTTCCCTCCCGTGTGTCATGCTGCCTGCCTGTTAGGCTTCAAAGACCTTGCCAGGGTCTGCTACAGAAGGAAAGAAAACACCACCAACAGTTGTGTAAGTTCGTTAGAACTTAGAGTCTTAAAGGTGTGTCAGCAACAGACAAAGATGAGGCTGATTCTCTTGAGGAACCAACCATCTGATGACTCACGCCACCATGCCACGCGCGGAAAAGAAGCAATAAGCCCAGGTCCCAAGGTGCTGTGGTGATTATGAACTTCAGAGCCGATCCATTGAGCTAACCGAGGGTCAAGGCGGATGGAGGGTGCCCCGTCCTGGGAGGGTGCCAGGACGGCATTTGCCCACGAGGTGCTGTTATTGCCAGTGCTCTGGGATGGCATCTGTGGGTGATCAGGGAACAAAAAGCAGCAGCCCAGTCTACCAGAAGAGAGACATTAAAGTTGATTAAGTGAGTGGGCCAATTAGCGTCTGGCTTCATGCAGTGTGGAGTTAATTAGCCTCTACAAAACAACAACAGCTGCTTTAATGGTGGAGCAGGAGGCTCAGCAGAGCGGAGCCCTGGGAAGAGAAGTGATGGGGCCAGAGCTTAATAACTTGGCTGCAGTGGGCCCTGCCCCACTAAAAATGTAGAACAAAGCCCCGGCAGGCTTCCCTGCATGCTGCCAGACAGTGCATGAGGCAGACACCAGACCCTTCCAGAATCTTCTTAGGGAGAGGCCAAGCTCACCCCGTAGGGTTGTCTTTATTTTTGAGACTATTCAGCCCAATGTAGGTAACTTTCTAACAAATTACAACCCTACACGTCCATCCTGACCCTTGACTTTGCAATTCACACAGTTGCTTAATGGAAATATTCTCCTCTCGTGACACAAGTAAGACATACTTACCAGAAACGTTGGAAAGGACAGAAAAATACAGAGGGGGAAAAAAAAGTCATCCCACCCTGAAATAAACATTATTTTTATCTACTAAATGCAGTGTGTATTGGGACAAGGCACACATTCATTTATTCTCCATCCTCCACACATGCAAATATATGCATACTTTTATAAATAGGACTCACTGGGTATGATGATTCATACCTTATATTAAAGGCATTATGTCTTGAGCATTTCCCCCATCACGATAATTATTTTTCTTTACCATCTCTGATTCCACTCCTTACACCATGATGTAGTTATTCATTCCGTATGCCTCCTCCATCCTCTTCTGTCAAGGTTCTTTGTGTGTCCAGTGACTCGACAAGAGCCAGGGGAAGGGTTGGCACCCTTTAAAATTCTGATGAATGAGTAAGTCAATGAGTAGCCGAATTTAATAGGTCATTTCTTGTGGGGCACTAAGATTGTTTCCATGATACAAAAATTCTGGTGCAACAATTAAGATTGGGGTTAGACCCAAGTGGCTGGGGCCCCCGATGCAGTGACGTTTAGTCCAGGCAAGCTGTGTGCTTCACTAGCTATTGTCATGGGCCCCTTTTCCCAGGGCTCCCTCCTCATTCCACATGGCTACTAAAGCTTCAGCCCTATTCTGGTCAAAGGAAGGAGCAAAGACTAGAACGTGACATGTGTTCTTTCTTGAAGAAGCCTTCCTAGGAGGGCCGTCAACCACTTCTGCTTGCATTCTAGTTAGTCTGAATTTAGTCACACGACCGTATGTCATATGCAAGAAAGCCTGGTAATCATTGTGAACTTACGATTCAGTGCTTTGGACATGTCAGGAGAGACCAGCCCCTGGACAAGGACATCATGCTGGGTCAAGAAGAGGGGCAGCAAAAAGGAGGAAGGCTCTCAGTGCGATGGACTGACACGGTGCCCATAATGATGGCTCGGCTGTAACAATGGTGAGGCTGGTGCAGAGCAGGCAGTGCTTTGTTCTGTTGGACAGAGGATCCCTATGAGTTGCAACCAACTGGAAGGCGCCTGACAGCAATAACAACCTTCAGAGAGAAAACTCTCACTGCCGTTGTCCATCCTGATTCAGAGCGACCCTGTGGGACAGAATAAAAGGGCCTCTCCGGGTCCCCAAGACAGTAACTCTTTACGGGAGGACACAGCCTCAGCTTTCTCCCAAGGAGAGGCTGATGGTTTTGAACTGCTGATCTTGTGGTTAGCAATCCAGTGCATAATGAAAACGAAGGGGAGGCAAACTGGGGCATCATTAGCTGGAATGGCTCTTTGTCCCCTGGGTTGGCCCTCGCCTTGATGGGGATCTGAATGTCTGTCAGGTCAGCCTACTTCCTGGGATTTGGGCCCCATTGCACCGGGAAGGTTTTAGAACCTTCACCTCACTGCTGTAAACTTGATCTTGCCAATTGATATCACCAAAGATTGACTCAATAAAGACACTCCATTTCCCAGAGGATGTTTTTCCAATTAGTGCAAAGAGGACCTTCCAGCTGTGAGGATAGGAACTAGGGGGGTTGAAATCCAATGATTATTACGAACAATCCATCAAACCACCTCACAGGACAATGGAGAAAAAGCCAGCTCTGAAGGCTGCTATGTGGAAGGAGGATGCTTATAACAAGAGGCCGTGTTGCTCAACTGCAATGTGGCCAGGCCCCTGAGACAGCCAGGGACTTTGTAACGAGGTTTTACTGCCTGCAGTAAAAATCCTGCCAAAACGCATCCAGCCACGTGCGGGGAGACGTGTATTCATTATTATGCCCCTAGCAGCTATCACAGGAAACCATCTGGGCTCCGTTGCCTATAAATTTTCAACTTGCAGTTGGGTGGGCTACAGGGACCCGGCCAAGGAGGAAGTCCAGGTGTGAAGTGGATCTGGCAGGTTCCTTCCACAAACAGGGTTAGCTGAGAAAGTTGCCATTCCTGGCACTTAATATCTTTCTTGAAAACCTCCTATTGCAAAATATATCACACCTACAGAGATGTGCATAAAATAAATGTTCATGAAAATGAACTATTATCAAGCAATAATCTGGGTGATAATCACCCAGGTTAAGGAATAGGACATTGCTGACCCTCCCGAAACCTCACCTGTATCCCTTCTCAATGATAATGCTCGCTTTCCCCTCGGGGAAATCCTAACTCCAAAGAGTAGAACTTCCTTGCCTCACCTGCTCTTGAACATTAAATAATGGGATGTGGGTGAGTCAAAAAGTACTACTATTGGGTTCCAGTTATGGACCAATAGGCTTTTTCCAAACAAAATTTGCTTTAACATCTGAGTGGCCACAGACAATTCTCTCAGTGATACACTTTTCCTGGTCTCCTTAGGGTGCCTAAAAAAAATTATTTTTTTAAGGTGCACCCAATCAGTGCCTTCCAAAGGGGATCCGCTGGACCAGTTAAATTCAAGGCAGAGAGTAAGCTCAGTAAAGAGCGATTTTTTTTCTTTGGGTGGGTGGGGGTTCTAAAGAGGTAACCTTGATAGATTTTCTTGAAAGACAGTATGATCATGGAGGCTTATTAGGAAGAAGTTTTAAGAACAGTGAAAGCAGCCTTGGTGGGGCAAAGCCGCCAAAGCTGCACCAGGAGCATTTCTCCATCACAACAACGCGCTTGTTCACTCTGCGAAGGTGGTAAGGGCTGACCTCTGGGAATTTCACAGCGCTTCCTTTTCTCTTGTGATGTGTCTCTTGATGATCAGAAGGTTTGGATGTTGATGTAGTCAAACTTAACAAACTTTTTGTGTGTGTTGCTTAAGAAATGTTTTCTTATGTTGAAGCCATGAAGATATTATCCTATGTTATCTTATAAGAGCTTCATTATCCTACCTTTTACAGTTAGTTCTTAGTGTAGTTGGAATTGCCTGGTTGTGCATGGTGTGAGGTAGGGATCCAGCCTCATTGTATGGCTATTCAATCGTTCTAACGCCATTTATTAAAAGACCATGCTTTCCCCACTGCTCTTTAGGGCTCCTTTTCTCATAAAGCAAATCCCATTTATATGGGGAGCTGCTCCTAGGCTCTCTGTTCTATTTCCTTAGTCTATTCGTCTGTCTTGGTACTAATACCATATATACTTGGTTCCTTTAACTCTATATGGTAAACCTTCCCACCCATGTTCTCTCAGTGGTGTTCTAGCTAATGTTGTTGTTGTTGTTGCCCTAAGAGCTTTTCCCCTCTTAATGAACATGAAGTTGATCAGCAGTAGAAAACAACTACTTACTGACAGCAGGATCAATTAGTACAATCTCTTAGTACAACTTATACTTGAACCTAGTAATTCTGTTTCTAGGATGCCCTCTCAAGGAAATAACCCCAAACCAAATGTAAGTTGGAGACACTCAGCTGCAGCGACCATGATGAGGAGCCCCCTGCTGTTTTTCACAGGCTCCAAGTCTAGCCAGGGGAGGCAGCCAGAGGAATAGATCATTTCCACCCAATACAGTCAGTGCTCTGATAGCAATCTGTGCATCGCACAGAAATGTTCCTCCCAGCCTGATTCTTCTTGGAGGGAAATGAGAGACGATTTAAAAAAATAAGACAATCGAGGAATGGATAAGTAAATGATGTGTATATGAGAGAAAGTTATACAGTTATTAAAAATAAAGACGGTAGTAACATGTGGAGATGATTTTATCATAGTGTTAAGTGAAACGAGAGGGGCTCTGCTAGCATTGTGCTTACATGTCAGACTGTGCCCCAAACTGCTGGGAGGGATTTTTGTTTGGGTTTTTGAAGTGAAAACGAGAGTAGGATAGGAGGCTGCAACAAGATCACAATGTATCCGTGCGAGTGCTGATGCACTAAGAAAGCTTCCGAGGGAATAGAGCACAATGAAAGAAGCACTGGGGCTCAGGGGTTAAGTGCTTGGCTGCTAAGCAGAAGATTGGCAGTTCAGAATGCATGATCTGCTCCTGCAATGATTACAGCCTGGAAAACTCCCCGGGGGGGCCTCTCTACTCAGTCCTATAGGGTAGCTAGGAGTCAGAATCGATTTGATGGCAGCAGATTTGGTCTTGTGATTTGTTATGCCAAGTTGATAATAATAGCTATGAAGATGGTGATTCCCCGCCTCATTCCTCCAACTTCCATGAACATCATGGTATCAATTGACGGTGGGGCGGGTAGAGGGGGGGGGGAGGCCACTTTCAATTCTCATGAGCATTGCAAGGGCAAACTGGTCTATGTGTGTGATTCCATGGAATCTTCAGAACCCCTGTGGGGTGAGTGTTTTCAGGTCACCAACCACCTTCTGCGTAATCACCCAAGTCATATGGTGAGAGCTGGCATGGAAGCATGGACCCGCAGCTCCGGGGGCTATCGTTTGTGCCTGGTCCACTGTGCCAGCCTGTTTCCACCCGCTCCCGAACCATGGACACTTCAGAGGGTTGCCAGTTCAAAGATGGTGAGAGTTTGGTTCTGCTGAGAGCAAGGGGGCAGTGGTGGTTCCATGGTAGAAGTCTTGCCTTCCGTGGAGGAGACCCAAGGGCAAAGCCATGCCAGTGTGCCCCATGTGCAATCACCACCCATCTGCCTG
>NW_022103958.1:17990459-18000872 GCF_000313985.2 Echinops telfairi
GGAGGTTGGGTGTTGCTAGGTCTCGGTGGAGTCTTCCAGACTAAAGCCAGGCTAGGTAGCAGGGTCTGGCAACTACTTCTGAGAAGCCAGCCAATGAAACCCCTAGGGAGCACTGCGAGATCTGCAGCATGTCCTGAGGTGGCGATGGCCGCCTAGAAGGAAACCGATCATTTGCGTCCATGCCCCCTGGTGACGCGAGTCTCAAGGCCACCGTGTGATCTGTCATAATGGTCCAATCGCTCTGAGTCCCAGCTCAGTCATCTGTAAAATGCAATACACACAGCCCCCCCTCATCCATTGCCGGCTTGATTCCTGAGATCATACATACCCCGAGCCTGACCCCCCAAAATAGGCACATGTTAATTTATTTCCCTTCAGCCAAGGACACAGGAAACTTTAGAAAAGCCCTGGCCTTTGCCCATCACTCGGCCTCTGGTTATTGTCCTGGGTGTAATGGAGTGGAAAACTCTCTACACGCTCCCTCTGACAGGGAACGTCTAATCTCGGAAAACTTAATGGTTTTTGTCAACCTGATTGTCCAGTGAGAGAGGATTAGGAGAATGGCTTCCCTTGTCACAGGAAACTTGACTTGCTTCACAGCGTCTGGCCTGGTGCCGGTGGGAGGCATGATCGATACAACACAGACCTAAATACTTACCTCTGGTCTCCGGGCCGGGGACAAAGGTTGGAAGTTCCATTTAAGTGCCTTCAGCCATTTCCAAGGCGGCCCGTGCGTGATGTGCATTAAGCGGTTCAGACTGGTGACCTGGAGCTGCGCAGTCGGAGGGGCAAACCAGAAATCGAGCTGTTGTTTTCTCCTGCCCAGCAGTGCAGAGGCCCCTCTGGCTCGGGCTGGCACCCTGTCGTTTCTGCTCCAGGTTTCCCGTCTGCAGAAGGAAGGCCCATTAGTTACTGTCTGCTCTGTGCGCTTTGTTTTTTTTTTTCTGTATCAGAACTGGCTGTACACAGCCCCAAATGGGTGAGGATTACAAATGGAAACTTGGTCCCAAATCCCCCTCCTCATTGTCAGCCCACAGCCTGAAGGCCTCGTGTCACATGGGGCATCTCTGGTACCGAGTTACACTCTGCAGAAGAGAAGGGCCCAGAGGCCCACACCAGCACCCACCGGAAATTCGTCCCGTGGAAGCCTCCTGCCACGTCCAGGGGCACACTCTCAGTCCTGGAGTGCAAGGCAAGGCCTGTGTCATGGGAAACCCTCAAAAGCATGTTGCTTCCTTGAAGAGGTTGCTTTTGGCCTTGCAGATGTGGGCAGGTCCCTTGTGCTTTTCCTCTGTGACATGTCCCCTAATTGGAAAGAAATCACTACATATGTTGACTGGAATGCAGGCTCCATCAAGGCATGGGCGTTTGCCTTTTTCTAGGGTCATTCGATTGAGCTCTGGGGGTGTAGTGGCTGCACGATGGGCTGCTAACCACAAGGTCAGCAGTTTAAAACCACCAGGCACTCCACAGGAGAAAGCCGAGGCTTTCTACTCATGTAAAAAGTGACTGTCTCAGAAACCCCCGGGGTAGTTCTACCTTGTCCTGTAGGGTCAGTATGAGTTGGCATTGACTCCATGGCACTGAGGGTTGAGTCTGAGTTTTGAGTTCGAGTTGGAATCTTATGTTTGAGCCCATTGTTCTATGTAGCAGTTATTAACTCGACATAATTCTTTAAGTGTGCACAATCTCCTTTACTGGATTAGAAATTGCATGGAAGAAGGAACTCTGTTCTGTTTTACCCACCTGTGTCTTTAGCACCTAGAACAGTGCCCGATACATAGTATACTACTACCCCCCTCAGGGGCCGTCAAGTGTATACCAAACTCATGGCCACCGAGTCGATGCCTGCTATTCATGATCCTCTATGGTGAGTTTCTGAGACCATAACTGTGTATATGGGAGTAGAAAGCTCCATCTCTCTCTCTCTCTCTCTCACAGGAGCAGCTGGTGGTTTCAAACTTCGAATCTTGAGAATCATAGCCCAATGCTAACCACTGTGCACCAGAGCTCTCTGGGGACCCCAGGGGTGGTGCAAATGTTGCACATGCTCAGCTGCTAATCAAAAGGTTGGAAGTTCAAATCCACCCAGAGGTTCCTTGGAAGAAAGAGCCGGTGGTCTATTATTCTAAAGGAGGTTCTGCTCTGATACACATGGCGCCGACATGGTACCCAGCAGGTGCGCAACAAACAAGGGAGAGCAGAAAAGTACTGAGCACCTTTATGCAGAATTAATTTTAAATTAATTATATTGATTGTCATTATTAAGTGATTCAATCACAGGATGGTCAGTTTAGGAGGGGGGGGAAGAATAAAGTAAAAGACGCATCCTCTGTTAAGATCCACACCCTTCCACAACTACTTAAGTTAGTTTGATTTTTTCCTTTCAGGGTTTTCCCCTGTGTAGCTTATACTTCATCAGGGTATAGTGTACACACACACACACACACACACACACACACTCAGCTTGCAGAGAGGTCTATGAATCTAAGCCTGGGGAGGGGCGTCTGGTGAAGAAGGTCTTGCTTGTTGTTCTAATTAACTGTTGGAGCTTCAGTGGGGTTGACAGTGCCATCAGAGCTGCTCGAAAAAAGCATGTTCTCCAAAGGTTCCCTCCTGGGGTCAGGGCAAATCTGACTATGGAAAAACTGTCGTTAGAACTCCTCGACAGCAAACTGCTCTCTTTTTCTGCTCACACATCAGGGAACTTTGCCATGGCCGCGGCTAAACATAAGGCAGTTAGACACACTGCAGCGGCCTGAGTGGCTCAGGGTGCAAATTGTGAGCCTTTTAATTTGGACCATTCTGTGGAAATCGCCCAAGCTTCTCTTTATTTAACCTTTGATGATGCAGTGCCAGTAAACAGCGGCTTTCTGCTACACTGAGAGACGTGAAGAGACCACGGCATCCTGGGAAAACAGTGGAAAGGCCTGTAGTACAGGGGAAGTATGCTTCTGAACATTCTGAGGGAGAGCTTTTGGTAAGAAGCAGCCTGTTCCCGTAAAAGTCTCTAGGCTCACACGGAGGAAAATTCACCCAGATTTCTGATTGATAAATAAGGTGGGCAGGAAGCTGGGTAAGCAGGTTCCTCACCCGTCACTGGGGTGCTGTTTAGGGGTGAGATAGACTCTGGAAAAGAGGCACACCCTGATCTTGATCTTCTGCCTTTGTCTCTCTTCTCCTGCGTCTGACCTGGAGTAGCAAACAGCGGTGGGGATGGGAGGTGGTTATCTGGGATGAACCAAACTGTCCTTCAGGAGGTGGGTTAGCAGAAGGCAGAAGAGCGGGATGCCTGATTGAGCTCGATATCCGCCTTTATGTGTAATCCCAGCCACCTTTAGAAACAAAGCAAAACCTGTTTATTGTGCGTTAGGTGGAAGATGACACAGCAAATCAACAGTTCATACGCAGATCATTCTGTGACACTACTTGCCACGCTGGCCATGGACCAGCAGCCTCCCTATTTCCCCCCTCAGTTCCCGGCTTCCATTCACCCCTGTCCTTCGCATCCTTGGTTTGGAGCAGATGCTGCCTGTGGATCTCATACAGGTGACTGTTCTAAGGAGCACAGTAGAGAGTGCCGTTGCTCAAGTTATAGACCCATCTATTGTTGGCAGAGAGGTGGTCTCTGGGAGTATCTCCGTTTTTAAGTTAGAAGGTGGTCTTAGTGCAGCCGTCTCAAGGGCTCCTTCCCTTAGTCTTTTTTTTTTCTTTCAGTTTATTTGAGTTTTTGTCTACATTTTCACCCATTCTACCTGGGGCCTTCTCTGCTGGTCACCAGCCACCGTCTTCTGCTCTCAGGTAAAAGGAGGCTGTGATTCTTGAGGGCCCTTCGTCTTTCAGACTCATTGCTGCCTTGAGCCTTCAACTATCTTCATTCTCCTGTGCTCCAAGCTGGGAGAGGCAACAGTGGGTTTTTAAATGGCCCTCCTCCAGCTTTATGCCTTGGGCTGCTAACCCCAAGGTCAGCAGTTCGAAACTACCACAGCTCTGTGAGAGAAAGATGAGGCTTTCGACTCCCATAAAGAGTTTGTCTCAGAAATCCACAGAGGCCGTTCCATCCTGTCCTAGAAGGCCACTGTGAGTCAGAATCAACTCAGTGGCAGTGCGTCTGAGTTTTTGATGACTCACCAGACTAGGGTGTTGAGCATTTTCTGTAGAACTTCCTCAGATTGTGCATTGTCTCTCTCTTCCCCATAGTTAGCATTTGCATACCATCTAGTTATTGAATCGGTTTCCCTCCTCTTCCTATCTCTAGTAACCATCAAAGAAAGTTACTTTCTGTGTATTAACCTATTCTTGACTTTATAATAGTCTTTTGCCCATAAACCTGGGTGTCCTACGACACTACAGTCCTCAGCCCTCAAGTCCAATAGGTTAGTCCTTATGTCGTTTCTATAATTGTGCCCACTATGTGCTCTATTATCCATATCACTGTGCATGTAGCATTGACAAACACGCATGTGGAAATATTCTCAGTCTGCTGGTGGACCAGCTGCAGGACAGCCTTCCTCACCTATGGGGCATACACCTTGATCTAGACATCTACTAAGGAATTGTTATTTATGACTGTTGTCTCTGCTATCGCATTCATATGCTGGTGTTCGGTGCCATCGAGCCAGTTCCAACCCATAGAGACCCCATGCCCAACAGCACAAAACACTGCCCAGTCCTGCGCCATCCTCACCCTCGTCCCCATGCTTGAGCTCACTCTTCCAGCTACAGTGTCAATCCAGCTCCTTGAGAGCCTTCCTCTTGTTCGCTGCCTCTCTGCGTTAGCGAACACGATGTCCTTCTCCAGGGACTGGTCGCTCCTGACATGTCCGAGGTCTGGAAGACGAGTTGCCCTTTATTCTGTGTCTCTCATTGTCTTCCTCTGCCTTGGTGCCTTGGTGTTGACTTTCCTGAGATTGCTCATTGCCTTTCTCTTCGCCTGAGTCAGCATCGATGTACTGTTGAGTCAGTGATTCTTCCTCCTCTGCCCTCCCTCCCCTATGAACATCAAAGAATGCTGCTTTCTGTGTGGAAATACAGTCTTGAGTTTCTAATAATAATGGTATCATACCATATTTGCCCTTTTATGATTTATTTATTTCACTCAATACAATGTCCTCCAAATTCATACATGCTGTGTGATGGGCTTTCATTGGTTCATTATTCTTTATTGTTGCGTAGTATTCCTTCCGCTGTATGTATGATCACGGTCTGTTCATCTATCCATCGATGGACATGGAGGTTGTTACACTGCTAAGGTAAAGGTGGGTGGCTGCAACCCCCCGAGCGGCTCTCCAGGATAAGACCTGCGGTCTGCTTCTGTAAACCCGACTGCCTAGAAAACCCCATAGAGTGGTCCTACTTTTTCACATGGGGTCACCATGGGTTGTAGTGTCAACAACACAGCAGTAGAGGTCCAGCAGCAACCCGTTGTGGATGTGATCTGCATCCATCTAATGATGAATAACCATCTTTTCAAATGCTGGTTTGGCAGTGGTTCAAATGCTTATCGATGAGATGGTTGAGTCCTTTGCCCATTTTTTGATTGAACTGTTTACTTATTGTTGAGGTGAAGCCGTTTGTTATATATTCTGGGTATTAAACCTTTATCAGATGGGGCTGTGTTATTAGCTGCTACATGATAGTGCTTAGTTCTGAAAGAGGAGACTTGGGCCTTCCCCGGAGTTGAGGGAGAGTCCCAGGTGAAAATGCCCCAAGGAGAAGCATCATGGGGAGGTGGGTTGTCAGGTTGGTTTACCGTGGAGATCGGGCTCAGCCAGTGTTCCCGGGGCACAAGGTGTCAGCAGCAGGCCAGAGAGAAAGGCCATGGTGAGCAAGCCAAGGTCAGAGAGATAAGTGGTCCTAGGGGGTAAGTGACTTGGCTCCTTAAAGAGAGATTGCTACCTCTTCCCGTGTGTATGTAGGCTCACAATTCTAGTCCTTTGTACTTATAGACTCTAACCCTCAAAGCATTCAGCAGAGAAGTTCATTGTGGGCTGTGTGTGAACCAGAACAGGGGCAGGGTAGGGTGGACGAAGATGGTTCACAGGAGCTCAGAGACCACATCAAGGTATTTTCTCAGCTAACTGTCCCCATAGGGCCACACAACACTGGAGGGAGCTTGTGTGTTAGGCTGGGGTATCTACAGAAACAAAGCCAGTGACACCATATATGTATAAGAAAGAACTTTATATCGAGAGGACATTTTGTGTCCAGAAGGCATCCCAGCCCGGTCCAACTGAAGTCCATAAGTCTGATGGATGCTAACTGGGACCGTCTTCAGACTCACGGGCTGATGACGCAGCAAGGTGAAGCAATGCAGGGAGATCACAGGCCGATGGGTTCAGAGTCTCCTGGGTCCAAAGTCACTGGAAACATGGCAGGGTGCTGTCAGTTCCCAGGTTGCCTCTCACGGTCAGTAGCCCACATGGGGCCCCCCCTGGAGGCCAACACAGAGTCCTGGCAAGCAGAAAGGCAAAGGGGACAGAGAGAGGGGAAGGGTCCCCAGGGTCTCTCTTATTAGAAGGCCACACCTCCCGGGAAGCATCATCAGGCTGTGACCCAATGGACAGGTTGGCCTCCTGCCGACAGAAGTGCAAGTTGACATAAAATCTAACAGCCACGACTTGCTCGAGATTTAAGGTATACTCACGGCTAAGAGCAAAAGCGAATCCCAAGAGGAAGGCGGCAAAGAGCACAAGGCTATGGTCTTAGGAGGTCAGAGCCGAGGGCTTTGAGGATCACTCTGGCTGCCCCCAGTCTTGCCCACCCCTGGCTGCAGGGCACCTGGGTGGCCCAGCTGTGGCAGCGGACTTGGGACTTGGGTTTCCCTCAGACTGATCACTCTTGATAATGGGGTTTGAGTTACCAAATGTCTCTCTCTGGGCAGGAAGAGTTTCAGTAATAAGGCGCTCAGAGTTCGTTATGATACTCAAGTTAAAAGCCTCTCGCAGGAAGGAAATATATATTTTTTTATGTCACCATAAAACTGCCCAGATCACCTAGCCCTGCTGTGGAAATGGGGCCTCTGAGGACAGAGGAGAAATCAGAGTCTGTGACCTGAAACTCACACCCAAGGGAACGTCGGAGCACTGATGACCTCCTGCTGGTCAGAAAGGAGCCCTGGTGGTGTCCTGGCTAAGCATTCCGCTGCCCAAAGGGTCAGTCGTTCAAACCCCCCAGTGCCTCCACAGGAGAACCCTGTGATAGTTGCTTCTGTAAAGCTTCTTGTCTCAGATACCCGATGGGGCAGTTCTTCTCTGTCCTTCAATTGGAATGGACTCATCGGCAATGGATTCGGGGTTCTCAAGTGGGGCATCAAACCTGCCTTCTTGCTGTGCCCAAGTTAACAAGAAGCAACAGACTGAATTGTATAAAATGCCAAACCAAACGAGAAGCATCATCCGGAGTTAGGAACAGGTTGTCAGGCTGCTCCTAAGGCAGAGATTAGGCTTAATCCAGGCCTGGAACAGGGAGAAAGACCGGAGCCGCTGGGCTGGCCAAGCCTGGCCCAGGGGAATGAAAGCCGTGACGCCTCCTCAGTGGCAGGCCTTCCCACCTGCCTTGATGTCCCCTGCAGAGGGGCGTGTTTGTTCACGTGCCAAAGAACAGCTGCGATGAGCCCTGGGCTTCATTGGTCCTTGTCTTAGATCTTGTTCAAAGTAAGCAAATACAGCTTTGTCAGCCGGGTACACAGATGGTCCACTCAATGAGTGATTTCCCAGCTCTGATGTCAGGGACACCTCGTTCAAATGTCACTCTGCTATTTTCTAGCTGGGTCCCGCCGGACAACTGCATGTCCCTGAGCCTCTGATTCTCCTCTGTAAATTGAGCAGTGCTTTGAGGATCAGCGATGAATATCAAGTGCCAGAGACCAAGCGCTGAAGACACAGAGCCTCAGTGATGGTGTTCAAAAATCTGTCCATTCAGAGACTCCGTTTTGAGAGTCTTCCTCACACAGGCCCAAACTCTCAGAGGTGAATGGGGACAAGCCCTGTCCTGAAGGTCACATGGTGATCAGGGGAGCCTGACAGGCAGATATCCCACTAGAGTCAGGGTGAAGAGTGTTAGCATGTACGACTGAGCAGCCATGGAGCTCTCGGGAGAAAGCAGTGCAGGGGTAGGGAGTTGTCACTGAGTCTGAGCCTTGAAGCCATCCATGGAGAAGGCCATTTTAGGACGAGGAAGGAGCATGAACAAAACTGTGGGGGCAGGACATGACCCAGAGTAAAGGAAAGCCAGCGAGAGGCCATGGTGGTCCACGGTAGGGGATTGTAGACGGGGAGAAAGGGCTAACGCGGTTGGTGGTGGTGGTTGCCATTGAGTTAATTCCAACTCCATGTGTTTCAGATCCCCTATGTTAAAGGGTCAAACTGCTCCTGGGGCTCTCGGCTATACTCTTCATGGGAGCAGAGGGCCAGGCCTTCAGAAGCGATGAATACAATTGGAAGTGGAACAGTGCTGTTCAAGAGACTATTGCATGACAATGACCATGTGCTATATCTGCCCTGTCCAGTGTGGTAGCCCCTGGCTGCATGTGGCTATGGAGCACTTAAAGCAAGGCCAGTATGACGAAGGGATTGAATTTTATTTCATTTGAATTCATTTAAATAGAAATTTAAATAGTCGCATGTGGCCAGTGGCTACCATATTGAACCACCTAGAAAGCAGGTACAACGATGACTTCCAATGAGCCGGCAAGGCCTGCACCTTGCAGTGTTGCCTCAGTTCATAAAATAGATGCTCCCACCCCCACCGCCAAGCTGCTGCCATGGTTGAATGGCCCAGAGGGTGAGCTGGAGCTGAGACACCACATGCACTATGCCAGCTGAGCGCCATGCCTAGAGAAAAGGGCAGTTTCTTCTACTTTTCACAAAGCAGCTAATGGGCTCCCAGCATCCCTGCTTCCTCGGAAGTTTCTGTCTCTCAATGGCCTGCCTGCAGGTGGAGTCTGGGTTCTACTTTCCCCCTGCTTCCCCCAGCAGCTCTGACAAGTTGGTACCCCTGAGGAGTGGCACAAGTGAGGCCTCTTGGGTGTGGACCAGCACCCAATGCTCCCACAAGGTGAAGAGGCCAGTATGGCCCAAGGTTCTGACACAGACCCTGTCTCTGTCCACAGGCTGGTTCTTTGGCCTTAACTTGGGAGAAGGTAATCAATGGCCCCTATTTTGATCAACGGTTGAAAGGGGAAACGTTATTCCGCTTTCCCAGTAATGATACCAATACCATCATTTAATGCCCGTGTGACTTCCATTTCTCAATTGGTTCTGGTGTAAAGGGGTAGAGGAAAAGTAAATAACTATAGTCCTTCATAACCCCTTCTAAACTATAAAACCATGGACACAGTTTCTAGTCTTGTGCAAAAATTGTGAGCTATTCAGGAGTCAACATAGCCATTCAAGAAGTAGCTGCTCTAAAATACAGAAACACATTGTCAGAGTTAGAAGGGATACTGACCCTAAAATCTCAGGGTCAGATGAGGGCACCTGGTCCCATAGAAGGTATATATGGTCTTCAACGCCTCTCTGTGTGTCAATATATATACACATACATATATATACATACACATATATGTGTATGTATGTATATATGTGTGTATATATATATAGAGAGAGAATGTGCACACAGAACAGGATCCCATAGAAGTTTGTCATCGAGCCTCTCTTCAAGTCCTCCCTCAATGCAAGAACACTTTCTTCTAATGAACTAGCATCCTGTGATACCTTCCTAACACGATGGCAGAAGACAAAATGGTTACATAAGGAAACATGAAGAAAGCTGATGGTGCCCAGTTCTTTAAAAATACAGCATCTGGAGTCTTAAATGCTTGAAGTTAAACAAGTGGCCATCTAGCATGGAAGCAACAAAGCCCACATGGAAGAAACATGCTAGCCTGGGTGATCACAAGGTGTTGATGGGATCAGGTATCAGGCATCGAAGACCCAAAAGAAACAACCATTACGATGTGAATGAGGAGGATCGGAGTGTAGACCCAAAGCCCATCTGTGGACAATTGGATATCCCCTCACAGAAGCATCACAAGGAAGGGTGCAGTATAGCACCGATGAAACACACATGCCTCTAGTTCAGTGGTTCTCAACCTGTGGGCTGAAACCCCTTTGGGGGTTGAACGACCCTTTCACAGGGGTCGCCTGATTCATAACAGTAGCAAAATTACAGTTATGCTATTACAGTTATAGAAATGAGAATAATTTTATGGTTGGGGTCACCACAACATGAGGAACTGTATTTTTTAAAAACATTTAATTAGGGGCTCATACAACTGTTATCGCAATCCATATACACATCAATTGTGTAAAGCACATTTGTACATCATTCTCAAAACATTTTCTCTCCACTTAAACCCCCAACATTAGGTCCTCATTTTCCCCTCCCTCCCCGCTCCCCCCTCCCTCATGA
>NW_022103958.1:18002302-18027917 GCF_000313985.2 Echinops telfairi
TGCTGTTATGCAAAAACTGCGATAGAGTGAAGCCGAGGAAGTCGAAGCACGAAGTGGCGAGGGTTCACTGTACTGTTAAATTAGTTGCTGGTACTTAAAAACCAAAAGAATTCACTTTGAAATGCAGATTAGGTATAGTTTCTGGGCCTGTCGACCCACATGGCAACAAGGGGCTGGGCTAAGTAGTGTCTGATCCCAATACCCAGAAGCTGGTCATCCCAACCTGTCACACCAGATCACACAGTAATAGAAGTTATAGAAGATGCCTTTTACGAGTTCAGTTCACGTTTCATTCCGGCGTTTGATAAGGATTTGGAGATGTCTAAACGCAACCTCTTCGAGGTGCCTTTGTGGAGCCGATTCACTTTACAGTTGAGCGTCTACATAAAACTCATGACTTCACCAGCCAGCAGGTTAAACACCGTCTCAGGGGCAGGATCCCCCCACTTGGGCTCTGTGGGGGCTCTAGACCCATCCCGTCATATTCCCCCAAATCATTTTGGGAACAATCTTCAGGTATATTTGCTGTGCTCACAGGCATCGAGGATGCTGATTTATGAATCAAGTGCCCAACCTGGCACTTCAAAGGCTTTTAATAAATGTGTCAAACGGATGAATAAATGACGAGTCTGTGAAGGTCTTCCAGCCTTGTGCTGCTGTCCAAAGCAGAAGCCACTGAAACAACCCTGCAGACACTGCCTTCTGCAGCCGCCAGTGCCGTCTTTGCTCCCAGCCAAGCAGATGGTACCAACGTCGGATGTGACGCTGTCCCTCGGATGTTTCCGGGGAGCCTTTGAGTCTGCGTTCACTCCCTGCCTCTTACAGCTCTCAACTCTCTTACTGGCAGACTCGACGGGGTGCCCCAGAGCTGTCTCAGAAACACTCCGACCTCCCTGTCACTGCTGCCCTGTGCCCTTCAACTCTGCCTCTCCTAGGGACAGGTTGCCTTTTGAGAAGCAACTTGGGCCTGCAGATAATTGGGTCCCAGGGTGAAGATGCTGCTTGTAAAGCCCTCCAGACCAGTTCAGAATGCCTGGACCCAGCTAACGCTATCTTGTCTAGTACATAAGCTTGTAGCCCATTGGAAAGAACAAAAGACACAGCTCTGCTGCTAGCACCAGGTGGGCGCCCTTCGGTAGCATCTGTTATCTCCACGAGGTAAGAGGACATCACTGATTCTGGCTACCTTCCCTGAGATGCGATCTCCCCTCGATCCCCTTGATTCGTTGAAGGTTCCTCTCTGCAAACAATTGGCTGGAGGGCAATCTCCACAGTGGAATCCACTTTTTGGCATTTAAAAATTAAATCCCAGAATGTACCTTGGGACAGAAGGGCAATAAATTACAACTTATTGAGTGTTTGTTATATGCCAGCCAATAATAATACCCATAAATAATTGCATATAATAAATTGCATATTCTATATTTAATTAAGGAGTCCTGAGTGGGACAAAGAGCTACGCAGTCAGCTACTATCCAAAAGTTTAGAGGACTGCAATCACCCAGAGGGCATTAGTGCCTCCGAGGAAAGGATGGGCAATCTACTTCTTAAATCTATAGATATCAATCTTCGAAAAGCCCATGGTGCATGGCTTTAGCCTGACACACCTGGGGCTTCCATGAGTCAGAATCAGCTGAACAGTAACTGGAATATTTTATGAAATTGATGTACATGTACATTTTATTGAAATCTATCTATCATGAAACGTGGAGGTGAGGGAGTAAGTGGGCTGGCCAGGTGAGGATCTGCGCCAGAACTCAAAGCCGGTGGATCTAACCAGAACATCGGTGCTCTTTTCTTAGGGCAGCTTCTTCAGAGAGACTTAAGAAAATTATTTTGTTTTCTTCATGGTATTTCGCATTCTATCATAACAGCTGGCCTTCTCTGTGGTGGCACCCCAGGGCCTCAGAAAATGCCTGATTCCCACCACCCTCTGAGACTCGGCATCATGTACATACAGTGTACATGGGGGCACACAGTAAAGGGAAAACATTGTCCCCCAAATTGTAGTCCACCTGTGGGGAACAAAACCTGGTCACCCAGCCTACATCCCTCTGCAGGGGGGTCACATGCCAAAGATAGCCCCAAAGGTCCCAGGGCTTCCTGGTTGTTAAAACAACAAACTGCAGTAGCAGGAATTGAGACCTAAAGATCAGTGGGCTAGAAATGAGGAAGGAAATGGCATGTTAAATGACTATTCTCCCCAACCTGCCCTGTTCTTTCTAGATAGAGCCCAGAACCTGAGCAGCGATAGTGAGATTGTTTGATTGATCAAATGCTGAAAGATGTCTATAGATTTCAAGGTTCCTCAAATCTCTATATACTGCGGGTCTTCCAAGATTTACACACCTAGCTTGAAGAATTGCGAGGCTGGTTTGACATAGTTACCCCTTCAGCAGGTCTGCATGAAGCGGCAGTATAAACCGGCCCAGGTTCAGTCATAAAGAAAGGCGTCTCCCTGTGGTTCTCCGCCCTTCAAAGATCCGCTGTTAATACTGTTCCTCCCAGCTGCCCCTTTCAGTTTCAGTCCAATGGGTTGCCATTTTCTCTCTCTCTCCCTCTCTTTCTGCTTCTGCTCCAAGAACTTTCCCATTTCTGGATTGATTCCTGGAGGGAGAAGCCAGGCTAGCCCTCTCTCCTTCCCTCCTTGTCCAGGCACACAGCAGGTGAGCAGGTCAGGGAGGGGGCAGGGGAAGGTGTTGCTTTGTGAAAAATCTCCATTCATGAGAGCCCATCATGCTGTCAGGCTGGGGGTGGGGTGGGGGTGGGTGGGAGGAGAAGAAGGTGAGTTTGATGTGGTTCAGGAAGCCACGACCACACCTCTACCTTCTCAGCCCCAAACCACTCTCCTGCTCACTCCCCTCCCCTCACTTTCCTTTTCTTTGGATTATCTTTCTCTGATGACCACGAACTTTCACTTCCCTCCCCAAGGCTGAAGCTGGGGCAGAAGGGTGATAGCATTGCCTCCCCTGGCGAACTACTGTCTGCTGTGGGTAACCCCAGCCAGTCCAGCCTCGTGGCAGGGAGCTCGGAAGGCAGAAAGCAAGAGTGGTGAGGGTGCTAACACTGTTGTTACATGGTTTCCCTTAAGGCCCCAGAAATAGAAAGCCAGACTTCCGACTTGCAGAGCCCCTGTGCAAACCACCAGACCACACTGCCAGATAAGATGCATGCTAGATTGTGTCATATTTCCTTCATCCACCCCAGCTTCTGAAAATGACCCTGCATGTCAGAGGGCCTAGCCCTGGTCCTAAGGCTCAGAGAAGGACGACGAAGGAGCTTTCTTTCCTGAGAGAGGTAGCTTCGCTTTCCAGAATCAGAAGAAAGATCGAGAAAGATTCGTCCTGAGCCAGCTTTCAGGTTTGCACGCGCAAGAGGAAGAAATGTGACCTAGCATTAACCAGAAAGGGAAAGGTACTAGCCAGTTACATGTCCCTGGGACTTTCAGTTCAGACTCATCTGTTTCCTGAGTAGCTACCAGGCACCGTGCTGGGTGCTCCAGCTACAAAGGCACCTCCTTATGAAACGAGGAGGGTGGGCGAGATTCAGATTCACCTGGATTCCAACGCGTGTGCTCGCCACCCCACCACCACCACGGAAATCATTTGGCTTGACTCCGTGAGCAGTCTCAGTCCGGGCCAGTGTTGTCGGCCGCTGTTGGAAGAGTGATGGCCAGCGTGTTGACAGACTCCTAATTGGAAGGTAGGAGGTACTGCCAGAGCTGAGCTATAAAAGATCCCTCGGGGGCCGGGGTGGGCTGATAGTGCCAGGAAGGGACTCAGAGGTGAGGCCTGGTAAGCTGTCACCCTGAGCTAGGGCCCGGCCCATGCGGCAGATGATTCATGCCGCAGGAGGAAGCGGCCATTTCGGGGCTTGAGCCGAGTGGCCAGCAGGCATAGCGTGCCAAGCAAGGCTTTAGCCATCGGCAAGCTCGCTGCCAGCGGGTGGGGCCCACGGGAAGGAGAGCCTGCGGTGGCCCCAGAGCCCAGGATCAAAGAGGCAGGGCCTGGAGAACAGCTGATAGGGCTCTGTGGTGACAACAAAGGAACTGGGAGACCGGAGAAGGCTTACTTACATTCAGCCAAGCAAGAACCCAGTGCTCCAGAGAGTGACTGCTGCAGGCCCAGAGGTGCTCCGAAGAGGAACCACATTTGAAACATGGACCAGCTCATGACAGGACCTGAACCCCAGCCCCTGAAAGTGTTGTCTAGTGAGAAAACCCTGCCCCTGCAGCGTCATGCTTGTGCACTTTCTTACCTGACGCAGCCTCACAGCATCTCCTCAGTAGCCCTGCGAGCTGGGCACCAGCATCCCTGGTTCACAAAGGAGGGCACTGAAGCCCAGAGAGGCTGCATCCCTGATCTACGTGTGCCTTGCTAGCCCTGTGCTCTCCCAGCTCAAGCGAAAAACCAGGTCTGTGTGAGCCTCTCTGTAACTTTCCTGGGACTGCGATAGCCAGCGCCCCCTGAGCAAGGAGTGCCTCGGTGATGTAATCATGAATGTGCTGGGCTGCTGACGCAAAGGTTGGAGGGTTGAGTCCACCCAGAGGCACATCGGAAGAAAGTCCTGGCAATCTACTTCTCAAAAGCCCGCCCTTCAAAGCCTCATGGAGCACAGTTCTCCTTGGACACACATGGGGTCACCTTGAGCTAAGAGCCAATTCAACCGCAGCTGGTGGTTTTGCCATTGCACTGGGCTAGAGGGAAACGTACTGGCTGGTGGTACAGCCAAGAGGTCCAAAGGAAGGAGCCCGAGGAGGGAGCGGGAGCTCCCCGTGAACAGGGCCAAAGAGAGCGTCGGTGGGGAACTGGCTGGAAAGGAAGTCGCTGCTGCTGAGCTTCCCCAAGTTCTGGGCTGGTGGGTGGGTGAGGGTGGACGTTCGGGTTGGGGGCACCCAGCTTTTGCTGTGGGCACAGAGGACCTCCCCTGAAGGCCTTGGTTCCCCACAGGGCACATTGGGGTGAGAGAGCTCCCTGCAGAGAGGAAGGCTCCGCCCTGCAGACAACCAGGGTGGGCAGGCCCAGCCCTGGCAGCCCCGGCTTTGCCACGGGCCGTGGGCAGATGAGCAGAGGAGGCACCCTTTCAGCCTTGGAGTGGCCTCCGCTGGCCACGAGGGCTTGTGGGCCCTCTCTCATCAGAGAGGTGACTTAGGCACCCTGCGCTCGGTGCTAGGGCTGCCCAGGAAGGAACAGGTACAAGGCAGGGCCATCAGCGCAGAAAGCATCCCTGGCTGGCAGCCTCGATCCGACCAAAGGGGCCACCAGGATTCCATCAGCAGCTGGTGAGTAGGTTGGATGAGTTGTCTGATGCATGGAGTAGCGGGAGCAGACTCTTTTTCCTCTTTAAGGAGCCAGAAGAAGGGCTCATTAAAATTGTTTTTGAAGACAAAAGGCGAGGCCCTGAGAGCCTCCCAGCTTTGCAGGAGGAAGAGCCGCTGTTCCCAGGCGGTGACAGGAGAGGCCTCACCACGGGGCGACAGACGCTGCTGCCGGGAGCAGTTGCTAATGTCTTTTGGACAGCTCATTTACGCCTGTCGTTTGTTGCTCTCCACAAGGGGAGACCACTCAATTATTCTGATCCTGTGGACTAGCATCTCCCCAGCCACCCGGGTGTTGGTGGGGCCCACTGCTCCCAAAGGCATTTCCAAAGCCACTGCCATTCCTAGTGGAAGGTACGACCCGGCCTTGTCACGCAGGGAAGTGATCTTTAAAAACCCAAGGCGGATGGGGGAAATGATCGTGGAGGTGAAGAAAACATTTGGGAGTAGCTGCTTTCGGCCAGACGCTATGCTTGGGCTGTACATGATTTTGTTGACTTCTCACACCTACTTTTGGAAGCAGGTTTTATAGGTTCATTGTTTCAGAAAGTTCTGGCCCCTGTCGCCGTTTAGTGAAAACCCTTATTTCTTTCGTTTCCATCGGGACTATCACGTCTTCTGTCAAGCCTTGCCTGACTTTTATCAGGGGAAGTTAGTAACGCCCTCTCCGGGAATCATTACAGACTTTAGGGAGGCGGCAGGCTCATCAGTCGGGTAGCGATCGGGTCATTGTGGGGGACACGTGGAAGGAATCATGAGCTGGGACAGGGGTTGGCTTTCGGTCAGTTGGTGTTAGTTGTTGAAAACCACAGTGCTACATAGAATCACGTCACTTGCCACTGGAATGCAGTGACGGTGTCTACTTTGTCGGTTGTTTTGTGCCCAAATCAGAGGCGTGCTCTGCGTGCTCGGCCCGCTGTTTCCAGCTGTGAGCTCCTGGGAGGTGGCTCTGGACTGACTCATCCTCGCAGCTCTCGTGTCACCGAGTTGTCTGTGGCAGCTGAATAAAATGAGCTGGACCTGGAGGCACTGCTCTGTGGCCTCTACCTGTCCTGCAGAGGCTGGCCTCAGGCCCAGCTCACAGTTCTAGGCTGGCTGGTGGCTAGTGACCGCACCCTGGATTCAGTAAACTGGCCCCCATAGCGTTGCCCTTGGCAGTGAGCTCCTCAAGGGTGAGAACTGCTCTCGAGCATTTGTAAACCCTTAGCGCCTGACACACAGAAAATGCTCAGGTGCTCAGGAAATGCTACCCTGCACGCTTATCCCCAGCTAGGCTCAGAAAAGAGCCCACATTGACGTAGGCCCCTTGCTTCCCCCAAACCTGTTCTTCCACCCAAATCCCCCCATTTCTGTATAGGAAAGACCTTGTCTCAGCTACTCAGGTCCCAAAACTCTTTGGGGGTATTAACAAACAGGACAGTCACTGTTTACCACAAAGGTAAGAGACGTTAGGGTTTGAATCTGAACTTCGGCACCCACTTAAGTCCCTGGATAACACAAAAGGCTGGCACTTGTCTACTGACCTAAAATTGGGAGGATTGAGCCCTGTTAGCATTGCCGTGGAAGAAAGGCCTGGTGATCTGCTTCTGTAAAGATTACAGTCAAGAAAGCCCAGTTCTGCCCTGCAATGTCTGAGGTCCCCCCACAAGTTCGAAACAATTGGATGGCAATGGGTTTGATTGGGGGTTTTCCCCTTTCAGAGCCTCACTTTCCCCATCTGTCACATCAGGTACTCTTCTGAGAATGACTAAGGGACTGGGCTGCACCCAGATCCCCTGCAGGGTCTGGTGTGGCCGGATCATGGTGGTCATGTATACCTACCTACTACTGACATATCCAGCCAGTCAGGCTGCCTCCGGCTCCATGATAATGGAGGCATAGCAATTCAATAGTGACCCCTTTCAGCCTCTGGGACATTATTGATTCTTATCAGGGTAGTGATTTCATAGCCCAGACCTGGACACTCCCACAGGACATCCTCTAGATCATCTACCGATCATGCTGACCCCAAGCAGCTGTTCTCATAAAACTATGACCAGAGGGGGAAAAAAAAGACTGCCATCCAATCAATTCCAACTCATAGCAACCTGTAAGACAGAGAATTGCTTCATAGCATCTCCATGGTTGTAAGGTTTTATGGAAGCAGACTGCCCCATCTTTGTCTTGTGGAGAAGCTGGTAGGCTCAAACCACTGACCTCTGGGTTACCAGCCAAGCCTTGAACACTGTGCCACCAGAGCTCCATCTTAAAAAGCCCTCTGCTCAGGTGTTAACACAGCCTATCAGCATAGCTACCCAACCGGTGTCCTCCTATTGCTCATAAATCCCTCACGACTTGTCCCCAGGGGCCCTCACCCAGGCCAAAGCGCTCTCAGCACCTCCTTCCATTCTGCCTTTATTGGTGCTCCAACTTCTGGACTTCCTCATCCAACTCCGTGACGGCACTGGAGTTGGTACCACCCAGTGCGGCGACTCAAGGGGTCGCCCTACCCCCGTGGAATGCCTCCCAGATCTGCCCATCAGAATCCTTAGTAATCTTCATGATCCATTTTCATCAGAGATTTATTACATGATAGGTCAAGTGGTACATTGGTGAGCTGTAAAATTTTGTAGATTATAGGAATACTAAGGACAAAATTGTTTTTTGTTGCCTTTCTACATTGATGGACACCATTATTAGTCACAGCACAATTAGTAATTAGGCAGCAATCTTGAATTTTTTTCTCCTTCTTTTCCTTTAATTATGACATCATTCTCCAAAGAGTTATTGCTATAGGCTCACAATACTAATTATCACAAACTGTAGCTAAAATAGCAGGATATTTGACAAAATTCACAACTACCAAAACACCCAAAACAACCAAAGCAAGGACTCCTGTTTGTGACGAGAAGAGTGTCGTCATACCTGGGTAATGACAGCTCGGACCTGAGCTCATTAGCAGGTTCCAAAGAGGAAATTAGCACAAAGTTTATATTACAGGCATGTTGGTATGTGAAGGTTGGACTTATGAAAAAGTTGGGTATAGGAAAATATTTTTTTTGTTATTCTAACTAACTACAGGGACAATTGTATCAAAATAATAATACATTTCAGCTAAAACCCTGCACAGAAAACTTGATGCCACTCCCCCTGACAGTGTCACCAGTGTGGTCCACACCCCCACCCCATTCCCCACAGGGACACCACTGCTCCAACAATCCATGTCAGGCTCCCCCAACTCTCCATTTCTCTACCCATTTCAGTCTGAGCACAATCCACAAATAATTGGTACTCCCAGACCAAGGATGAATTGGAAGCTGGACCCTGCTAGTCAACAGAAAAATCCCTACCAATTCCATCAGCCTGCCTGGAACACAAGTACCACCTGAGGCTACCGAGAGCAGAGTCCAGCTATGATAGATCAAAAGACCAGCCAATTCCAAACCTTCCCCCAGCAGGGAGAAGTATTGGCATTGGATTGACACCTACCATCATGTGGAACTTGGAGGAAAGTGAAAGAGATCCTGGAATACTGGGGTTGGAGACCTACCAATATTCTATTTCCTGAGACTGTCACCCCCCACTGTTTGATGTTGAAGACAAGGCCACCACTCACAGCTGTGAGATGCAGATGTCCCCATTGTTATAAACAGACAGCCCCAAATGCTACAGTGGAGCCTAAGAGCCTGAAAATACCATTGTGGATTCTTTGGGTTATGCCTGATACGGCAAGCTGGCTGTGCCTGATATGGCTGACGGCCTGGGCCTGAAACAGTCTCCTCTTCTCGGTGCCAGGACACCTGGGCAATATGGCGCCACGGTGTTATCCCTATCTGTTTGGAGTGCACAACAATTCCTCTATAACACCATAGGCCAGACATATTGCATTATCCCAAGCAGCCATTAGGATGAACAAAAGAGAATGTGGCCCTGCATTTGTAATCCCACTGGGCTTCCTTGACTAGTTATGGTGCCCAGTTGGCAGCCAGCAGTTAAATGTGGCCCCAGGCACTCCTCCTGCTTTGCTCACCTTCAGGACAGCCTTCTTGATGTCAGCTGATGCTTTATGACATGGATCTGACTCAAGAGTGGTACCGATCTCCGGGACCAACCACCCCTGCCCAGAAGATGACTGCCGTCCAGCCACAGCAGCCCAGAGCATGACTACCCGGTCACCTACATCATTTGTCAAGGTTCTCCCTTCCAGAGCAGAGAATTCTTCCCTTCAAGGGACCTTCCCACCCCCTCAGGCCTTCAAAATGTTAACTCCCTCTCATCTCCCATCTTTCCCATTAGGCATAATAGACCCCACCTTCGCAACTACTCCTAGTTTTAGTCTTCTCACCTGAGGAAAACAGGGTCTGTTTTCACTTCTGCTATAACTTCTCTTCTTGCACCTCTCAAAACAAGCCTACTGCTGAAAGCTATCCCCAAGCCAATCTGTCTCTACTCGGTCAAGGGCACATCCCAATGACTGACCAGCATACAATGTTAGCCCTACTATCTGCTCCCATGAGCGGGCTACTGAATTTCCATATGTCTGCAGAGCCTCCGCTTACGGAACAGGTCCACAATTCTAAGTCCTACTGACATAGGCCCCGAAGTTTGGCCTTAGTCTATCCGGGGTCAGATTAATAGGACATCAGTTGTCCTTGGCCCATGACTCGAGACCATTAACCTGTCTGAACATACTTGTCTATGCTTGTGTATTCCCAGGTCCTTGTAACATAATAAGAGCAAAGCCTTCCCCTGGCCCAGATATTGAATAAGCAATTAGAAGTCTTGGAGAGTAGCTAGGAGCCCTGGTGGCACAGTGCTTAAAGCACTCACCTTCAAACCCAAAGGCCAGCCACACCACAGGAGAAAGATGTTGCTGGCGGCTTCCGTAAAGATCTACCACTTTGGCAATTCTATAGGACGGTTCTACTCTGCCCTGCAGGGTGGCTCTGAGTTGGAGTCGACTTGATGGTGGTGGATCTGAGTGTTGGTACCAGTGGCATGTGCCAGTCCCCTAGAGAACACCTTTACTTTTCAACGACCTAGACCCATCCTTAGCAACCGCACCGGCACGCTGCTCACCTAGACACATGGCTGACCCACCCCTGATGGGATGCCACTGGCTTTAGTTCCCAGTTGGTGGTCATCAGCCATCTTTCTACCCAGGCCTTGGGTGGAAGAGGGACAGTGAGGTCAGAGGAATGGAATTCGGGGTTCACAATAGGACTACTTAATCACTGGTTCCTGCTAAGTCGATTCTGACTCCTGGTGGCCCCATGTGTTTCTGAGAACTCTTCTCCATAGGGCTTCCATGGGCTGCTTTTGTCAGACCTTTGTTCCGAGGCACCTCTGGGTGAGCATGACCCTCCCGCCTTCCGGTTAACACATGAACCCAGGGGCCGCACATGATACCACTGTACAAGGACAGAGAGCTGACATGGCAGAGCCATCTCCACGGTGGGACCGACCTCTGTAAGGAGTCCTTGGTGGTGCTGCAGGTCAGGCTGCTCACCTCAGAGGTGATGGCTAAAACCCACGAGCCATTCAGTGGCAGAAAGGTGAAGCTGGTGGTCCCTATAAAGATCCGCCGCCTCGGAGCCTCTATCAATGGCAGTGGGTGGGTTGAGCCTGCGTCACAGAAACCACAGCAGACCTTGCAGCTTGTCCCCAGGGACAGGTCTTCTCACTGCCAGGGTGGCAGGGAGAAGATGGGCTCTAGATGATCTGCCGGCTGCTGGGAAGGCATAGGAGCCCTGAAGGAATCGTCCTTATGTAGGACAATGAACTAGGGCTACAAAGTATTGGCCTCGCCCAAAAGATGCCCCAGGAAATCCAGGCACCTGCTGTGATTGGGTGCCATCCCGTTGGTTGCGGTTCCCATGAGCCCATTGCACTGAGTAGAACCACGCCACAGGGTATTCAAGGCTGTGATTTTACCAGGGGAGTTCTGGTGGTGCAGCGATTGAGCACTCCACTGCTAATTGCGCGGTCAGTGGTTCCAACCTACCAGTTACTTTGCAGGAGGAAGAGGAAGCCGTCAGCTTACCTAAAGGTGACAGTCTCAGGAACAGTGTGGGGGCAGTTCTGCTCTGCCCTATCCGGTGGCTGTGAGTCGGAACCAGCACCATGCCAGGGGTGTAATTGTAGGGGCAGGGGTCCTTGTGGGAGCAGATGCCGAGGTCTTGCCCTCCCAAAGTCCTTTGGTGGGTCTGGACCTCCTCTCTCCATTAGCAGCCAAGCACATAACCACGGCACCCCAGGGCTCCTACAGGAGGACATCACTGAAATGTTAAACAAGGTGTCCTGAACTCCCAAGGACCACTGCTCCTGAATGTCCCCTGCCAGTGGGCTTACCTCACTCGGGGTGGATTTTGTATAGTGAGGTGGCTATGTAAAGCCAGTATCATCTATGTACAAGTATATTCCTAAGAATCCTGTCGTGGCAAAGCAAATGCCAGAGGCAAGTTGAGTTGGGTGCAAAAAGTCATTCTCCCCAAAATGACATTTGGCCAAACTGTTGCCATCTGCCAGGGCAGAAACAGCAGACCTCCCAGCCCCAATCACTTCTGCTACACCCAAGAGATGCAGACCAGGCATCCCACCCTTCCTCTGGGGAGTCACTGCCCGACCCGCACCCCACACAGAGACTCTAACATGGTTTACAACTCCATCCAGTGGGCACCTGTCTCACATCTCTGCCCCAGGATCCAGGCTCTCTCTTGCTGAGGCAACACAGAGACATCTTGCCAGGGGTTGCCCACACCAAAGACTCCCCACGCGTGGCTTATGCTTGAGTGAGCCACAGAGCCAAGCACAGCTGGCCATCACTGGCCTAGGTGTGGTGCAGTTTGACACTCAGTGTCTTTAGCGGAGTGAGAAGAGAACCAGCAGCTGAACTGGACTGTAAGGATACGAGCTCCGATTCCAGCAAAAAGAGACCCACGCCCATCGCTTCACCAGCCCTGAGCTGCCCAAACCAAATGCTTCCCAGCTGGGCCAGTAGGTCACATCATGGTCAATGAAGAAAAGATGCAAGTTGTCAAGGATTTTATCTGGCTTGGATCCACAATCAAAGCTCACAGAAGCAGCAGCCAAGAGATCAAAGGATGCACTGCATTAGGTAAACCTAACACACAAGACCTCTTTCACATGTTGCAAAGCAGGTGTGTTACCTGAAGGAATAAGGTGCACCTGACCCAAGCCATGTATTTTCAGTTGCCTCGTATGCGTGTGAAAGTTGGACATTAAATAAGGAAGCACCCCCCCCCCCACTATCATGACCCCAATTCTACCTTATAAATCTGGCTAGACCAGAGCATGGTACAGATGGCACAGAGCATGGTACAGATGGATGGTACAGATAAGAACTCGAAACAGGGAATCCGGGACAGATAAACCCCTCAGGACCAATAATGAGAATAGTAATACCAGGAGAGGAAGGGAAGGTGGGGGGAGAAGGGAGGAACCAATCACAATGATCTACAGGGGGATGGACAACAGAAAAGTGGATGAAGGTCAGTGTAAAACATGAAAAAAAAGAACAATTTATAAATTATCAAGGGTTCATGAGCGAGGACGGGGGTGGGGGTGGGGGCCGCAGGAAAATGAGCTGATACCAAGGGCCCAAGTAGAAAGAAAATGTTTTGAAAATGATGATGGCAACAGATGTACACATGTGCTTGACACAATGGATGTATGTGTGGATTGTGATAAGAGCTGTATGAGCCCCCAGTAAAATGATTTTCTTAATAAATAAATAAAAATAAGGAAGCACAAAGAAAAATGGATGCATTTGACTGTGGTGTTGGCAAAGAACATTGAAATTATTAGACTGTCAAAAGAACACACAAATCTGTCTTGGAAGAAGTCCAGCCAGAATGCTCCTTAGAGGCAAGGACGGTGAGACTGTCTCGTGTCCTTTGGACAGGTTGTCTGGAGAGGCCAGTGTCTGGAGAGGGACACTGTGTTTGGTAGAGGGGCAGCTAAAAAGGGGAATGGCTTGACACAGTGGCTGCAACAATGGGCTCAAACATAAGAACAATTGGGAGGATGGCAGTGTTTCGTTTTGTTGTGCAGAGGGTTCTCTACCAACCACATCCCTGAACTTCCAGCTCAGGAACCCAAGTCACACCCTAACTCAAGCTCCTCTCTGCCAGACACAGCTGTTTACCGGGCTGGTTAAGAACACCAGCTTTGAAATCGCAGGAACCTGGCTGCTAATCCCAACTTAGTCTTCAGTGGCTCTGTGGACCCCAAACTATCACAAAATTATGATAGTAATAGTTAATCAGGGTGCGGTGACACTTTATAGAGAGAAGAAGCACTCTCTGTAAAGCTCACGGAACAATGCCTGACACAAAGGAAGTTCTCAGACGGTCAGGCATCGAGGAGCAACTCGGTCTCTACTTCTTCCCAGAAGCCTCCCATTCGGATTTCTTCTGCCCGCATTTTTTGGTCAGCATCTCACTGTCGTGTGTATTTGGTCTCCATGGCAGATACGTGCAATTTGACAGAATAGAAAGGCCCTTGAACTTGCTTCTCCCACTGGCTGACCTTGTTATCTTGCACTCAACCTCTTTAGGGTTCTGTTTCTCTGGATCTGTGGTTTTGTGGGCCAGCATTTCCTCCCCTCACAGCCTAGCGAGGTACCAGCAGCACCTGGGCCCAGACTCAGAAGCCTCCTTCCTCAGGGCTTTGTCTACTCATGTGTTCCGTGAGAATGTGCCACCACTAGGCACCACCCCCTTTGTAGAATTCTGAGGTTCACATTGGAACCTCTCATCCCTGCAGTTTCGGAACTTGTCACCTAGTGGAGAGAAAGACAATAATTTAAAATGCTTGACATAAGAAAATAAGATGAAAAGAAAACAATGGTGTGTTAATGTCTGGGGACAGGGGGTGGGTGGGGTGGGGGGACTGTAGATTGAATATTCTGGCAATGACATTTTGAGGGCCCTGGAGATTTGGTGTGGGCCTAAGAATATACATTGCTAATAAGCAGCGATAGGAAGTTTGGGAAATGTTGGCACAATGAATACGTGTTAGAATACAGAATCAGAAGACCTATGTTCAAATCCCACCTGCTATATACACATACATGTGTTTATGTGGCTGGTAAAGTTCTTGAACTTCTTTGAGCCTCAGTTTTCTCAGCAGTAAAATGGGAACAATACCACTGCTGATCTCAGATGGTGTTGATCAGGATGAAATAACACAAAGCATAGATAATCTCTGGCACATACCAGACCCAAACTCAAAATGAACTGCTGTTGAGCCTATTACCACCATGTCTAGGGTTTTCCATCCGTATGGGAACAGAAAGCCTCATCTTTCTCCTGCAGAGCGGCTGGTGGGTTTGAACTGCTGATCTTTCTGACAGCATCCCAGCTCATAACCCGTTATGACACCAGGGCTCCTTCTGACACATACCAGTTGCCATCAGGTCAAGTGCATTCTGAGTCCTGGCGACCCCTTGGGGGCTCTGCCCAGGGTTTTTAGTGGCTGGTTTTTTTTCTGAAGCAGATTTCCAGGCCTTTCTTCTGAGGCACCTCTGAGTAGACTCAAATCTCCAACCTTTCCCTTAGCCCCTGAGTGTGTTCACCATCTGCATTCTCTAGGGACTTCACACGGCACAGACGAGGGACTAAATACAGCACATTCTCCAGGGGCTTAGGATGGCACATAGTACACATTAGAATGAAAATCAGACCAGTTATTACTTGAGATGATAAGCCCTAACTGGCATCTTTCATCTGATTACTTAAAAGCCAGATCCAACCAACGCCACTTACTGGCCACATGGCCTCCCAGTGAATGCTTTCCTCACGAAGCTCTTCCTCATAAAAAATGGATTCTGAGAAGACCTCTTCGTGGGCCAACAGACCAGAGGGCTAGGAGTTAACATCCGGTGACTGCCTTTAGGAGGGTTGAGGCTTGGCCGAATGCCCTAATGTCAAATGGAAGCCTGGCTAGCTGCCCTTCCTACCGCAAGAGTTTTTCTGAGACTCATCTTCTAGGGCTAGCTGGGGCACCCCCTGACAAGCCACAACATCAGGGACAAGGGCTCCTGAGGCCCCACATTGGAGAGGGAGCCACTCCTTCATATTTATAAGCTGGGTTGGCACATGAAGAAAAAGAAGGGGGGAAAATCAGACAGGAAGCAGCCTTTTCACCATTCAAAGAAACCGTTAGAATTCACCTCTTGGCCCTGATGCCAAAACTCTTTCTGTCCCACCCAGGCTGCACTGTGGAAGCCACTCACTCCTATCAGAAAGCCCAGGGGCTTTTTCCCGAGTTTATCAGGGACCTGTGGAAACACTTCTCTAACTGAAGATAAAGGGCTCGCGCGCACATGTTCGCGCTCTCTCTCGCTCTCTGTCTCTGTTTCTCCAACTTCTAGCTAGCTAAGTGGAAGGATTCCCTTTCATTTTCTTTCAGGAAAGATCATTTTTTCAAACTGCCCTTGAACTGGTGGAGAGACAGGTAAGGTAGGTCTCCCTTATTCAGTATTCAGCCATTCATTCATTTGTTCATTCACTCTTTCAGCAGATACTTGCTTTGTGCTTACTGCATGCTGACCCTGTGTTAGGAAGAACTCTGTTCTGAGCGGGGCAGATAGGTGCTTGCTGTCTTTGGGGGAGCCAGTGAGTGTTTAACAATCCAAAAAGGTGGGATTCTAAACTGCAGTTTAAACTTTGAGTGAGACCCACAATAGTGGGTCCTGATCAGGTCACAGGGCTCAGGGGAGACGTCCTCTGAGGAGGTGACATGTGTGCCAAGAAAGAGAGTGTGCGTGTCTAGCAATCTTGTCGCTGCAGCTCTTGCCCTCCAAGTGGGTCCTCTCAGGGTGAAAGAAACACCATATGGCCCGGAAGTCCGGCTCCCTTTCCAGGGCAACCCTATTTCCGAGACCAAGTCACGATTGCTTGACCCTCATGAAGGTTAGGATGGAAATGGCTTGTTGGAGCGATAGAGAAGGCGGCATAAACCTTCCCGGACCTCCTTCCAGATTCAGTTCAGTTTGCACACACACAAAGTTGCCAGATAAAAGATATTTCCAGATGGAGGACCACGCAGGAAATACAAATGGAATATCTTTTTTAATAGCTCTTCCTTTCAAGATATGACCCAAGGCGGCCTTCTGCAACGTGAGGGGAAGCAGTGCAGCCTGACAGCTTGAGAGGAAGGGAGCCGACCCACAAGCAGCCCCCAGGCCTCTGGAAAGGGTCAGCGTTCTGAATGGACCTGAAAAATGCTCTGCTTTCGAGACCCCCCCCCCACCTGCCCCCACCCCGGCTCCCATTTACCCACTACCCAAAAAGAGCTGCGCCTGCTACACTTCGCCTTCAGGACGCAGAGGAGAGGACAGACAGAGAAACAGCAAAAAGTTCCTTTGAGGATGCTGCTGCCCAGAGTGCAGCAGCCTTTGTGCTGACCCTGCAGAGAAGGGTGGTGGCAAGTCAAGGGCCACTCTCCAGGGGCGAAGCAGGCAGGGATTGCTGCTGCCTTTATTGGAACGCTCAGGCCTGGTGTCACCATAAGTCTAGGGTTGCAGGGCAGGCCCACAAATGCCCCTGAGCAGGCTGCGAGCCCTTGAAACGCTGCGCAAAATCATGCCTGTGGGCACAAGGGTGAGTCGAAGGCCTGGCCTTTCGCTTGCACCAGGTTGCCAGCCCCAGCACCAATCCTGGGGCCCCCGACAGGAAGAGCTTCTTCAGGAAGGTAAAGAGTCTGCGTCCACGGGTCAAAGTGAATCTCGGAATTGGGCGGATTGATCCTGTTCGCTATTAATGGCAAGGATTAATAGTTGAAGTTTGAGTTCAAAGGTAATTAGAGAGTGCTTCAGTTTCCCAAGGAGTGTTGGTGGCATACCCTGACTGCTAACAGCAACATTGGCAGTTCAAACCCACCAGTCGCTCCATGGAGGAAAGATGAGGCTGTCTACTCTGGTCAAGATTGACAGTCTGAGAAACGCACAGGGGCTGTTCTCTCCATCCCGGAAGGGTCTCAATGAGTTACTGTCAACTTGATATAGTGAGCTGTCCGTTTCCTCAGACTTGATGTAACAAAACACCACAAAGGGGGTGGCTTTATCAACAGAGGTTTGTTTTCTCAGAGTTTGGGGTCTGGAGGGACAAAGCAGTATCTCGGTCAAAGGTCGATTCCTCCTGGGGACCTCGAGAGAAATAGTCTTCCTTGCTTCCCTCCACGTTCTGGTGGCTATCCGCAATGCTTGGCATTCCTTGGCTTGTCGATCTGTCCTGACATGCAGTCTCCCCCTGTGAGTGACTGTGTTTCTGTGTCTGTCCTTCTGTGTTAGAAGACCCCACTCAGAACCCTACCCCAGTATGACTTTGCTAATGCAACTAGGACATCTGCCCCAAAGAGTCCAAGTCCCCCAGACAAGATCATGTCCATGGGTGGTGGGACTAAGACTTCAGCATATCATTGGGGGAACACAATTCAACCAATAGCCTTGAGTATCTCCAACTTTCTCTGACTGTATATCAAAGCTGTGGGAGCAAAAATGCAGGCCCTGTCCCCACACACCTAACTCATCGCACCCAAGAGGCCAGTGAGGCCATTCACCAGGTCATAGATGCAGGGACTGTGAGACCTCAGAATGGGACCGGCCCCTGTGAGCTGCAGTGGGCAGAGAAACCCTGGGGGTAACGACATGGCTGGAGCCGGTCCCGGTTGAGGGTCAGGATACAGAGAAGTAGAAGAGTGGGGACGATTTCATGCTAACTGGCTCCATCATTGCAGCTTATTGAGCCCTTAGGATGTGCCAGGCTGATTGAGGCTGCAGCGTGGTGAGACAGAAGCTGGAATCGGCAGGATTATGGGTGCCTGTAACAGAAGCTTGGGGAGGTTAGTTTTGATCTGTTAGAACCGTAGAATCCCAGGTAAGCGCCAGTCCGTCCCTCCCCTCTATCCAGACGAGAAGATGGAGATCTTTGAGATGAGGAAGCTGAGAAACGTGTCCATGCTCACAGGCCACAGGGAGGCCCTGCAAATTCTTGAGCCTGGTGGTGACAGTGGAGAAGCAGGTTCAGTCACTTTGACAGTAAGATCTATGAGGGGCTGCTGACGGGAAGCTGAGAAAACTGGCAGAGAAAAAAGCAAGCAACTCGCTCCTTGGATTTTGCTCAAGAAAGGATATTTCCAGGAAGTATCCTAGACAAGAAGGCAGCTCCATCCTTCCTGTGGAGGTCTGTAGCTTAGGAAGACATGGAGACAGAGGGAGATCGGGGGAGGCCCATCAGGAAGGGCACAGTCACCTTCCACTGCCAGGCTCAGTGCCCTGAGCTAGGTAGCTTCTGGCTCCTCCCTTCTCCCGCCTCCTGCAGAGCCTCTGTCTGAGTTGGGGGGTGTCAGACTGTAGGCCCCTGGCTCTGCAGAGCCAGTGACCGCGACAGGCTCCTGACACCATCTCCTTCTGTTGCCTTCCTGACCATGAGACTTGCTCTGGCCTCTGTGGTCCTCACCTACCTGTCCTGTGGGGGCCCCCAGAGCAGGTAAGGTAAGGCAGGAGCCCCCAGGTGAGGAAGCTGACCCCACCCTGCTTAGGGTGAAGCCAAACTCCAATTATTCACCTCCATCCGGCCAAGGAATGCCTGCCCGGCTGGACTCTCCCCCTCTGACGTTCTCTTTGCTTAATGACATCTAATAATAGCTGCCATCCGTTGATGGGCTTTCTTCAAGACCGTCCCCGTGCTCAACATCTTACATGCATGATCTCATTTCATTCCTGCAGCCCTGCAAGGGAGTATTATTATCCTCATTTTACACATGATAGAGCCAAGGTTCAGAGCTGTTAGATAATTTGCCTAAAACCACGTAGGGTGGTGCACACAGTAAATGCTCTTGGCTGTTGACTGAAAGGGTAGACTTGGGACCCCACAGAGATGCCTCAGAGGAAAAGCCTGGTGATCTACTTCCACAAAGTTAACCAGGGAAGCCTGCACGGAGCGCCATGCTCTTCTGACACGCGTTCACCCAACTCAGGGGTCCGCTGGACAGGGACTGGCTTAAGGAGCCGGGGTGCAAGCAGCCCCCTGGCTGCCTCCAGAGCCTGTCCTTCCCCTGTCCATTGGCTGCATCCGACCCACTGACCAACTGCAGCCTGGCTCATGTAGGAGGGGCCCCTGTGTGCTTCCTGAGACCACCCATCTTTCGGTGGGGGGGGGGGTCCTGGGAATCAAGTATCTGACTGCTGTCCCAAATGAAAATCTTAGGACAGAACCAGAATGGGACCTTGGCTCTATGCTTCTCCCCAAAATGATGGCCAAGAAGAACAAGTGACCTTGCAGGTGCCTTCATAACTTCTCCCCAGGGAGGGTCCTGCAGGTGTGCACATTCATTCTCTCTACAGCTTCTTATCGAGGCCCTACCACAGCCTCGGGAGCTCTGCTGGCAGAGTGGTTCGGAGGTGGGCTGTGACCCACAAGGTCATCAGTTTGAAACCACCAAGCCCTTCCGCAGGGGGGCCCTTCTACTCCATAAAGAGTGACAATCCCAGAAGCTCACGGGCAGTTCTACCCTGTCCTAAGGGTCACCACGAGTCCGCATGGACTGGATGGGGGTGAGTCTGAATTTTGAGACCACATCCGAGGCACCTCCCAGGTACTGAAGCAAATCAGTACTTGGCAGCAAGTCAGAATAAGTCTCTTCCACGTGCCCTTGGGGGAGGGGGGTTCCAAGACTATAAGTCCTGTCGGAGTTGAAAGCTTTATCTTTCTCTCAGTGGAGCGGCTGGCAGTTTTAAACTGCCGACCTTGTCTTTAGCAGCCCAATACATAACCTTCTACACCACTAGGGCACCTCTGTCTATAGGCAGTCAGTAGCTTAATGGGCACAACTCTTCAAGTCTGGCTGAGATGCCGGGCTCCCTCATTCTGAGGTTGCCCGATGCTTTAGGCAGGCTCCAGCTCTTTCTATATGGCCCCAGTCCCCGCACACTTTGACTGGAAGATTGTTACTTTCTGATACAATGGTGATTGTTTCTGAAAGGCAGGGTCATAACAACAGCCATCGTTTCTGAGCATTTATCAGCCAGTGGCACCGTGCAAAGCATTATCCCCCTGAATCTTGTCAAAACCCCTGTGAGTGCTGAGCTGGAACTAGGGTGGGGCAGGGGCCCCTAGACTCAGCCCTACTGGAGCATTTCACTATCACTTCTCTTGGACAGAGAGGTGGACTAACTTCCCCAAAGCACACAGCTGACACGCAGAGAAAACATGTCTTTTGGGCTCCCCATGCTCACAGTCCTAAAATTCCGTTCACAAGGACTTTTTTCCCCCAAGGGTTATTCGGGGCTCTTTTGAATATACAGGAAACCTGATTTATTTATCACCGAGGTTACTAATAGCTTTCAGATTCTGTGTAGGCCTGTCCATCAACCGGCCCTGAAATGCTCCAAAATGAATGTGCGAGCCAGATGTCTGTAACAATGGGATGGCCTCAAGAATTCTGCCAGGGAGCGAAAGCCCGGTGAAGCTAACTTCCATTTTGTTCCTCTAAGTCAGTGGTTCTCAACTTGTGCATCACGACCCCTTTGGGGTTGCCCGATGCATAACAGTAGCAAAATTACAGTTGTGAAGTCGCAACGAAAATCATTTTATGGTTGGGGGGTCACCACAACATGAGGAACTGTATTAAAGGTTGCGGCAGTAGGAAGGTTGAGAACCACTGCTCTAGGTGAATGTCACAACTAACAGGCATATGTTGTAACTCAGCTTCTAATTGCTACAAAACCTCACCTTCAGTGAGTCGATTCTGACTCATGGCGACCCTGTAGGACAAGGCCCCTGTGGCTTTCTGAGGCTGTGACTCTTTAAGGGGGTACAGAGCCTGATCTTTCTTCCTCGGCCAGAGCCGGCTGTTTTGAACTACTGACCTTGAAGTTAGCAAACCAACCCACAACCACTGCCCAAACTAAGGGAGGTAAACTCTCATTTGTGGCACTGCCCCAATGACACTTGCATTTTTGTTCCTACAAGAAGCCCATTTCAGCAAAGGAATGCAGCCTTCATCCCTCGAACCTGCTGTTCACGCCTTAGAAAACAAAAGTCAATGTAATAAGCCAAAACAGCAACTAGGAAATGCTACCAGAGCAAAAAAAAGTATCCACCCAGAAATCAGACTCATCATACAGACTGATTCGTCTTCTTCTGATATTCACACTCAGCAAGGAAAACTTGGGAAATGTCTCAATCCTGGGGTTTTTAAGAGTCTCAGAGAGTGAGAGTGAAGAGAGAGAACTCCATTTCAATCCCACGGGGCTGGGCTCAAGTTCAGGGTCCCCATGCCATCTCTCAAGAACCATTTTACATGCTCCGAATCTATTCTCAGTTACTGAGTCCCCTTCCGCATGAGGCTTGTGCTGGTTGCTGTGGTGGATACAACAAGGTCATGATTGCTTTAAAATTATTCACAATAAAAACACGTTTGGAGATCAGATTCTAAATGTTAAACTTAAATTTGAGCGATTTAATTGCCCGTTGAATCAAAATGAAATCCCACTGGCAGGCAGTTATTTCTGACAACCACTGTGTGTGAAATTGAAATCTTAAGATACCATTTCAAATATTCACCTTCTCTAAGGAAGTCCTCCCCAAAGAGCGGCGGACGAACAGACACTGACCCAAAGTCACACGCAGTAATCTCACTTTCTTGACATACTTGGGTCAAAGCAGAAGCACATTATTAAAACGAAACCTGAATATGCTCCCTGCCCCCAAATTGGCCATTCTGAGGTTATTTCCTGCCACCCAAGGATTTACTGATTTTAACAACTACTTTGAGCCCCATGCAAAGCTGCAGTCACCTCAAGAGTCTGAGTTACTGGACTGGAAGGCTGTAGACCACAGTCTCAGGGGACATCTAGACAGATAGATTGGGATCACACGGTTCAGAAAATGATGTTCTACATCCTAGTTCAGTTGAATAGCATCTGGGGTCTGAAAAGTTTGTGAGCAACCACCTGAGATCTCTTGGTCTCTTCCCACCTGAAAGCAAAGAAAAATGAAGAAAAGCAAATACTCAAGGAATCGATTAACCCACGGGACTAACTACTCACATGAACCACAGCCCTCTCTCTAGCCTGAGGCCAGAAGAACTAGATGGTGTCCCTCTACCACTACTGACCAGCTCAGACTAGGAACACAGTAGAAGTTCCAAATTAGAATGGGTGAAAAACATAGGACAAAATTAAAATGTATTAAATGGACCAGATATATTCGTCTAAAATAGACTGGAAGAACCCGTGGGGCGATGGCGCTGTTACCCTTCTAACTTGGAAGTGAAGTCACTGCTGGATCCACCACTCCACCAACAATAGAGGGGTCTATCAAATCAACAGCGACATCTGTGACAAGTGTGCTGCTTAGAACAGCCAGCTATATGAGACCAGAAGCAAAACTGAGACGGCAAGGAGGGACAGCAAAACTGGCAAAATGGAAACAGGGAACCCAGGAAGGAGATGGGGCCAGTGCTAACCCATTGAGGAGATGGCAACCGGTGTCACAGAACAGTTTGTGTATGAATTATTGATTAGAAAACTAATTTGCTCGGTAAACCTTCACCTAAAACACAATTAAATATTCAACAACACAACAAAGTACCATAGCAAGGAAGGTAGCAACTTATCGGATTTAATTAAAGCAAACAAATCTAGCTGCCAAGACTATGAACATTAAAATGGAACATGCTTTTACCATATGTAGGAGCAATAGGGGTTGTGGTGAAGGAACACTGATCTGTTCGCTTTTTTTTTTTTAAATGAGCTAATTATAAAAATTGGCGCGGGGAATTATTTTAAACCATCATTTTACCTTCCATTTAATTTCAACCTCTTGTAAGTTCACTCCATGAAGTCCTTTACAGCAGCAGAGCAGCTGCCATGGATGAGCTCATTCAAGGAGTCCTGATGGTGTCAAGGTCAGCCGTTTGAAACCACCAGCTACTCCACAGTAGACAGATGAGGCTTTCTGCTCCCCTAAAGAGTTACAGTCCTAGGAGCTCACAGGGCCGGTGCTACTCCATCTTAGGGGTCAATATGAGCTGGAGTGGACTCAAGGGCAGTGAGTACGGTTTGAGTGTGTGTGTGTGTGTGTGTGTGTGGTTTGGAATATAGACCAAGTTCATGAAGTTGATCCTATAACTCATGTATTCTTCTGCTACCCCTAGGAGGAGTTGCTAGTATCATTCTCAACCCTTGTCAAGTCTGTGGACCATGCTTGGCAATCCACTGGGTCACAACAACTACGCAATCAGTTCTGTTATCCCCCCTTTACAGATGAGGCTGGTAGGGTTTAAATCCCGGCTGCCAGCCAGGTTCACATAGCCTGGGTTCACATAGCTGGTTACGTGGTGGCTTGGAACTTGGACAGGGCAGCTCCAGAGTGTGCACTCCCAGCTACCACCCAATCCTGCTTGCCTCTGCTAAATTATCTTCTTCCAGAGACACACGGACTGGTGGAAAGGGAGAGCTCGGATCAAACTCAGGCAGTCAAATTCCAAATGATCCACCTTTCATGCCCACATTAACTGGTTGTAAGTGGGTGAACTGCTAACCACACCTATATGCATGTGTTCATTTCTGATTATAGAGTTGTAGATGACATAATTTTAGAGACTTTCTTAAAATATTTTTACTTAAAAACAAGGGTCAGATCAGAAGAATGTCTTTTTCACACTAAAGGCCTTGACCTGGACTGAAAAATGACCTGTAACTGCCTTTGCTTCTTGCAGGTGTACACACACACACACACACACACACACACTATAATTATCCTCCTAGGGTCCCCATGAGGCCTGGGTTATAAAGATGAGAAAAGGGCAGGACCATACTGAGAAGAGTACATTCCAGGTATACTCCTGACTAGGCCGTGAGGATTTGGCTATCAGAAGGGAAAATGAGGCACCCACTTCACTTCAGACTTCGACCACCATTGAGCCCTTCACTCCCTCCCTCACCACCGAGTTGATGCCGTCTGCCCCAGTGAGCTTCCCAGAACGGGAGTAGAAAGCACCATCTTTCTCCTGTGGATTCGAACTCTCGGCCTTGAGGACCTCAGCCCAATGCGTAACTACTATGCCCCCAGGTTTCCTCAAGCCCTGTCACTCCAACCATTTTAATGGAAAAATGCCTCTGACCACGATTGAGACTGTCCTCAAGGTATTGATTCCGAAAGATTGACAGATTCTTTTTTGTTTTGTTTTCACAAGACTTGTGACTGACAGAGACGTCCTGGAGTGGTGTAGGTAAGCACTAGATTACTACTCTAAGGTTGGTTGGTAGCTCATACCCAAAAGGTACCCCTGAACAAGGGCTCTTCTAACAGCCTATGGTGCCAGTTTTACCCTGCAACACCGGGCCGCCAAGAGTCAGAATCGACTCCACCTCATCTGGTTTGGGTGTTAGGGGTCATGACTGACATTGTGGTAACATACACAATCACTTTAAACGCAGGCATGTCTACGGAAGTTTGGGGCCCAGGAGAACCAAAGAGGGTCTCGACCTAGAGCAGACTGTTGGCTCTGCAATCGCCTCCCACACCCCTCTCTCCTTCTGAACCCCAGGGCCCGGCGTCAGGTCTGGCTGCTTCCCACTTCTCTGACCCAGGACAGAATGAGTTGCCTCAAGGCTCTGGGTCCTTGGAACGCTTTCTGTGTATAGAATATTTACTGGCACTTTGCAGGGGGCCAGTTAAACCGCAGGCTTCCGCCTGCCTTTTGAAAGATGCTGAGGGAGGGAATTCTGCCGGCGGCAGATGGAGAGGAGACCGGGCCAGGGTGGTCACTCCCTCCCGGATTAGCTGCCCCTGGCATGCCCAGGCGTCCCCACCCGTGCGCTCCCTGCTAGCACTGCTCCAGTTGCCCGCGACGAGCTCGGCGGACGGACCAAGTCACCGGCCTCATCTAGCCGTCCCCACGGCTGCGGACCTGGGACCTCGAACCCCCGACGGGCGCGCCGGGCACTGGACGCTGGCCTTTCTGTACGTGTTTATTTCACATGCTGGTCTCTTATTTCCGCCGCGAGCTGCCCCGCGGGTGACTTGTTAGTTCAGCTGGAAGGGAAACCTGAAAGGGGGTGGGGGCTGGGAATGTCCTAAAGCGGGATTTCGTAGCAGCCCCAGCCTCCTCTCCGAGGAGAGACGTTCCCCCAAGTGACTCTCGGGGTCCCCGCCGACACTGGCCCCTTTAAGAAGCCAAGTCAGTCAAAACGCCACTGCCGTTTGTATTGCTAATCCCCGGGAGCCCCGTTCAAAAAAAGCAAAGGAAAGAAAGAAAAGAAAAAGAAAGGGAAGGAAAAAAAAA
>NW_022103958.1:18028832-18043927 GCF_000313985.2 Echinops telfairi
TGGTTTAGGCCGGCACCTTCTCGAACGCCTCCCGCGGCCGGACACGCTCCCCGGAGCGGCCGAGGGCCAGAAAGTTTGCAGGGAAGCAGGCACCGGGGTGGCTCGGAGGTGCGCAGGTGCAACCCCGAGAGCTTGGGGGGCTTGGTTCTGCCCCCTTCTCTCCCCTGGCCCCTCTTCTCTTTGTCCGTTTGGCTCTGGAAAGAGGGGCATTCCAAGTGTCCGTTTCCCGGAGCCGGGTCTCGGGAACTTCCAGGTCCGCAGGTGAGCGGCTGCCTACAGCGCAGGGGGCCCGGGCCGCTGATCTCGCCCTGGCCTCCAAGTCGCTGGAGCCACCAAATTCCGCGTCATCTGGGCTCATGGAATACCCCTCTTCCGGGGCTCTGAGAACCTCAAAAGTCAGTGTACCGTTTTGAGAATATGAGTATTTCTGGGCGAGGGCTCCCGGGGTTTTAATCATACCCTTATGCTGGCTGAGGCCCGAGAACCAGGGCTCTAATGAGTATCTGTCGCATCTGCGTGAGGCATGTTCCCCACTCCCAGCCTACAGCCCAGCCCATTCTTGGGTGTTAACGTGGGGGAGAGGGGACTGTTTTAAGATATCATTTCCCCCGTCAACGCAAATGCCCTTTTAAGATTCATTAGTTGTCTGGTTTTGAGAATTTTTGTTCCTTTGAAGTTCCAGGCTAATCCTTTGAAGGGATTTGTTACACAGACCAAAGGAGCTGGTTAATGACTTGTCCATTTGTGCTTTCAAGAGGCATTTGTTTGGAGTTTTTTTTTTTTTTTTTCCTTTTCCTGCTCTAAAAGAATTGTGTTTTCCTGCTTAAGTGCTTGAAGTCCCCCTCCAGTTTCAGCCCTCCCTGGTGTTTATTTACCTGGGTTTTACCCACAGTTACTGACATGAAAGCTCACTCTGTTCTCATGAAACACAGGAAGTGCCTCCATCCAGTGAGAATATAAACATCGCTATTCAATCGTGAAGGTTAAGACACCAGTTTCTAGAAGAAGCTAGGTGTGTCTTATTAAAAACTCAGCTTCCTTAAATAAATTCTCTCAAGCAATACAACATTCCTTCTTTTTAAGGTACCCAAGTGCCAACTCACAATGACTCCTATAGGACAGGGTGGAAGAACTACCCCGCAGAGTTTCGGAGACTGTAACTGTTTACAGGAGTAGAAAGCCTCTTCTTTTCCCAGGGAACAGCTGGTGGTTTTGAACCGCTGACCTTGCATATCACAGGCCCGTGCATAGCCACTTTGCCACCAGGGCTTCCCTCACTTTTGTACAGGCCTAGAATATTAGAAGTTAGCCCTGAGTTTTCAGAGACTGGGCAAAGCCCTAGCAATACAGTAAAGAATGATGAATTGGTGCCAAATGTCCTTTTGATCAGCAGATTTGAACTACTCTAATCCTTTTATTAGAAGAGGAATCTGGAAGTTTCAGTTCCCTGAAGAAGTTTGCTCTTTCTAAAAGTTATTTTTTGTCGCTGAGATTAGCAAACCTAACACAGAGGACCTGCTGGTTGAGTGGGTTACCCATGGAGTCAAAACCAGCAGCCGCTCTGCAGGAGAAAGGGGTGGCTTTCTGCTCCCATAAAGATTTACAGCCTCTGAAAGGGGAAGTTCTACTCTTGCTCGATCGATCGGGCCGATATGAGTCAGAATCCACTCAATGACAGTTCGTGGAGTGAACCTCATAACCCAGCAGGTGCCTACTGAAGGATGCTAACCTTCAGCATTCTTTGCTTCACTCTTGGCCCAGTGAAGTTGGGTTCTAACTGAAGGTGGATAAAGTAGTTGAGGAATTAGTACAATATTTCTCTCTCTCTCTCTGTCTCATAAATTATCTTAGAAATCCAGGCTGAAATAATATGTAGGCGTAATACTCAGAGTAGGATCCATGAGAATATAAAACATTAGTTTAAGGGTTAAACCCCCTCAGCCATTGGCTTGGAATCTCCATCAAAGATAATGCGATCGCATCATTAATTATAGAAAGATAGATGGAACCAGTATCTTATCCTGTCCTTTCCTATCTCATCTTAGGCCATCATGACAGCTGTTTTGGATAACGTTCCTACTGTGGACCACTGTCCTCCTCTTGTGTACTCATTCTACAAAGGCCTGGTGGGTGTAGTGGGTCACTTGTTAAGCAGTTGGAAACCAGCAACTGCTTTTCAGGAGAGCAGTGAGGCTCTCTACTCCCGCTAAGATGTATAGGCTTAGAATCCACTGGGGCAGTGATGCCCTGTCCTGTAGGGTCACTATGAGTCAGAATAGACTTGACGGCTGCCGGTTTGTTGTTTTGGGTTTTGGTCCTTGAGGCCAGCATGGGTCTTACAATCAGCAGATCCGTCTTACAGATGGAGACTCCCTAGGCTTATGCACATGAAACCTTTAGACAGAAAACATCCAGAATTCACTAACTTGAGAAATTTCCTCTACTACGCAATACGTGGCCCCTGCTGCCTTCCTGTGAGTAACAAGAGCAGTTCATTTTAATTCCAGGCAGTTTTGCACCAGCTAAGTGCAGGTTCTCCTCTTTCACAGTTGGTTGGCAGCATCAGCACCGGGGCATTCAGCATGGTAGCAGTGCCAGGAGCATTTCAAAAGCCCCGAGTAAGATCATGGCCTGTGCAAGGGAAGAGATGCAATTCTGAATTGATGCATATGAAAATGCCAAGGATATGCTTTTTCAGAAGGCAAACGGAAGGCCTGACGCACAAGCAGTAGAAACAAAGAAAAGAAAAGGAAGTCAGGCCACGGCGAATTTTTACAATTTAAGATATCAGTTTTTTAAAAAATCTGCTGGGATTTTGAATTTGTGTTTTAATAGGACACAATCCCCCAGAGTGCCCTAATACATTCCTTTAAAAGGGGGCGCCTGGGGAAGGGAAAGGAGGGTGTGAAAGAAAAGAAGGTGAGAGGAGAAAGGGAAAGAGAGGTAGGGTTTTAGCAGCTCCTAAATATTCAAATGGAGACAAGAATTTTACCTGATAATCACCTGAGGTTATCAAAGGATGTTGGAAACAATGATGCCCTGGGCCTCATTGTCCCTAAGTTCCATGAGTGCTGAGTCCTCTGGGCACAGACCAATTAGATCTCAAGGTCGCCTGGTAAGTTAGTGTCAGCTTGAAATAGGAGAAAGATTTATACTCCAATGTCCCCAGGGAAACCCCCTTTGGGAATTTCACAGTTGGAAACAGGTCTGCTTTAAAAATCATAATCAATCGAAAACAGAACTAAACAAAAAACTTGGTGTTTGGGTAAAATTCCAAAGAGTACTTGCTAACTATTGTAGATCAACCAGTCTTAGGCTTCTTGTTCATTCCATTTTGGTGCTAGAATCATTCCTTCCACCACCTTTACTGTATTTTGAAAAAGTTATTTGTTTAAATTAAAAGTAGGCAGATTCTCACTAAGCTAGGTGGACAGAAGATACTAGGTACAATTTTTTGAGGAAAGAACATGTTATCATTGGCTCACGAGTGAACAATGGCCTCTCTGGAGGTTCCAGGATCTGTTCCCCTCGATTTAAAATCGCTCTGCCTCCCTCTTCATGTGCCTGACTAAATCAACTTCATCCAAATCAGTTGTGCTGTGATCAAGATGTCCGCGGAAGGAAAGACCTTTAGCATCTTGGATTTGCCTGCAAGGAGTCAGGGAGTGAGAAGGATGGGCTGAGAAATGTCTGTGGAAAATAAAACCGCCAGACTCCCGATCCTCTTCCAGCTGATGGTGTTCCTACTTGGGGAAGGGAAAGCAGCGTAAAGTAATTTTTACTGCTTTCTCCTTCTCTGACCTCCTGCCTCAGTGCAGTTGCGAAGGGCCTGGGTTAGAGATCACACATGAACTCAATAGGGAATTCGTGAATTTTTACCACTATGGGTAGTTGGCTGCCCGGCAGCAAGCAACTCGATTGGTCTCCATTGCCTCCTCTGGGGCTCAGGGGCCCCTGCGCCCTCCATCTAGGACAGGGGTTCTCAGCCTTCCTAATGCCGCAGCCCTGTAATACAGTTCCTCATGTTGTGGTGCTTCCCAACCATAAAATGATTTCCGTTGCTACTTCAGCACTGTCATGTTGCTACTGTTATGAATTGGGCAACCCCTGTGAAAGGGTCGTGACCCACAGGTTGAGAACCCCTGCTCTAGCAGGAAGGAGGCGGTAGGAAAGCTGAGTGGGCAGGGAGAATGGGGAAGAGAAGTGGAGACCAGCATGCCAAGAATGGGGCTGGTCTGTGGGAAGAGGGACAGCACCCCCGACAGCTGCCCTAGGATCTAGGGCTTCGAGTCTAGCTCCCTCCTCTTGGAACCCCAGGCATGCCAGGCCACTCTGTCATGTTGGCCGCTGTCACCAAACGGCTCTCCAGTGGTGTTCCCATAACATTAGCTTTACCTTGGCCCCAGGTGCCTCCTAGCGGTTGCTGTCCCTGGGAGCCTTTCTGACCACAGTGAAGTCACCCCTAATGTTTGACCTCCTTCTCCAGGGAGCCAGTGGACGAGGTGCTGCAGATCCCCCCGTCCCTGCTGACATGTGGTGGCTGCCAGCAGAACATCGGGGACCGCTACTTCCTGAAGGCCATCGACCAGTACTGGCACGAGGACTGCCTCAGCTGTGACCTCTGCGGGTGCCGGCTGGGGGAGGTGGGCCGGCGCCTCTACTACAAGCTGGGCCGCAAGCTCTGCCGCAGAGACTACCTCAGGTATCTGCGCGTGCAAGCCCCATGCCCCTCTCTTCGCCCCCAGCCCCATCTCCCGCTAGGCAGGCCTCAGAAAGGCCTGCACCTGGGTGGCCTACAGGTCAGGCTGCGGAGGCTGAGGGTCAGCTGGCCGGTGCAGAAAAGCTTGTTGGAGAAGCAGGCTCTCAGATACATTCTTAAGTGGGAAAACACAGAATGTTTTTGGATGGCAAACCCAAACCCAACCGACCCATTGCCGTGCCACGTCAGTTCGGACTCTTAGGGGTCCTTGCAGACAGGGTTTCGGCAAGCCTACAGCTCCATCTTTCTCCCACGGGCCTTCTGGCGGGTGCGAACCACTGACGTTAGCAGCTGAGTGCCGGACCACTGCACCACCAGGCTCCTTGTTGGATGGCAGAGCATGGCTTCCCTGGGTGTGGAGGGCAGGCAAGAAGAGAAGGTTGCATTGTGTTTCATTGTACAGTGCTAAGGGGAAATGAAGACAAAGTTCTAATTATTGAGGAAAACAAATTTCATTCAACACATTCAGTAAAGAGGGAAGCGAGATAGGACCCTGACTGACACGCCATCAAACTATTTCTGCCTGAACCCCATGACCACTGCAAGGCCGATGGTGCACATACAGAATGGGGGCGGGGGCCTAGATTCCTTATATTGAAAAAAAACAAAAAACCTCACTGTCATCACGCAGATGCCAACTCACAGCAACCCTATAGGACAGGGTAGAGCTGCCCCTGTGGGCTTCTGAGGCTGGGTAACTCTTTACGGGGGCCCAAGGCCTCGTCTTCTTCCGCAGAGAGCTGGTTGTTTCAGACTGCTGACCCTGTGCTTACAGCCTAACCCCCACTGCACCGCCAGGGTCCCTGGCATCCCTCTGTAGATAAGGTTATTGTTATCATTGCTCTCCCGGAGATCATTGGTACAAGTTGTAGGATAACAACTGTCAGGAGAGTGTGGTGGCAGTGGTGTGGTTTCTATTGATCCCACATGCTAGAATGGAGAGGACCCAAAAAGAAAATGCAGATGGCCCCCTACCCACATGTCTTAGTTCTGAGGAGGGCACTCTTAAGCCAAGCTCCCATGCGTGCGTGTGTGTTTCCCAGAGGCACGTTGCCTCTTCCTGCCTTCCCAGGTTTATCAGGGAGATGGATCCGGGCGACTGCCTCTCCCTGGCTCCCCAGGATTTGCCCTGGTTCCCCTTGCAGTTTAGCAGTCAGAATTATGTGTGTAAAGGGCTCAAGATGGCTTTGGGGCGACTGCAAGGCCTGGGATGGAATCAGGCCTCTGTCTGCAGGCCACAGAGCCAAGTGCCATTTGGTTCTAGGCATCCACTCAGTCCATGAGGTGGCCATGAGTCGGGGTCAGCTTGATGGCAGCAGACAGCAACTCCCCTGGTGAAGGTAGGGTGAGCTGGGGTCATGCATGCCAACAACTTGAGGTCTCAAATAGAGGCTAGCTACCCTTCGATGATAACTAACCCTGGTGACAGTGTCAGCCAGTCTCTCCCTGGCTAACGACAGGAGATAGAAGCATGGAGGGATGGAATGGGAACTCACCGCCACCCAGTGGGACACCAGCTGAAGACACCTCTGGTGCTTTGAGGCATCCTATTGGCCAGGAGACTTTTCTGGCACTCCCCATGTCACATTACCTGCTGTGGAGGGGACTCTGTGCCCTCTACTGTCAGATCCGCTTAACTGGGTAGCTGGCAGGTTTTTTTCTTCCAGCTTCTGTGGAGCACACAGGACCACCCAGCCAGGGAGAGCTTGTTTAGACTCCAGTGCCCTTGGCTGCCAGGCCCACTCTTGCTCCCAACCTACCTTCCGAGCGTTTCCCATGAACATTACGGCAGAACCCTGCAGCGACTTCAATGGTCAGGAAAGCCTGTCTGCTTCCAGAGACTGAGTGAATATTCTCCTCCACCGCTCCTTTCTAATTCTTCTAACTTCCTTCATCGTCTTTGCATATTTGGAGGTTCCGAGAAATTTGGTGGTTTTCAATAATCACTATTATACATATGTGTGTGTGTGTGTGTGTGTGTGTGTTTCTCTCTCTCTCTTCTTTCAAGTCACAGGACACTAGAACAGGAATAAATAGGGCCCTGGTTTTGCCCAGTAGCCAGTTTGCCAAGTCAGTGTAGAAAGCAGACGGGGATCTGATTCCCATCGGGCTCCCTGACTCCAGCCCTGTCAAATCATTTGAATCTCATTAAATGCCATGTCGACCGGGTAAGGTCGAAAGAGCCTGGGCTTCTCTCTAGCTCTGTCATTTCATCGAACATTCAAAAATACAAGCAGGGCTGCTGCCTGGGCTTGTTAATCTCTTGTAATTTTAAAAAGGAAAGGGGGGAGGAATTGTCCGGGAGAGGCCGGTGTTAATTAACTTGTGTCTCGGTGACATGAAATCATTCTTCTTCCTGCTACATTCCCAGGCAACATGTTAATTAACGTGCCTGAGTTCGTGCGGGCGGTGCCAGCCATCCTTTAATATTTATATGATTGTTATTAAAATGGGCAGCAGAAAGCCTCAGATGGGACACCTCTTGACAGAAGCAAGAGAAATGGCTTTGCTTCAGGGTTGATGCTTCAACCTGGGCTTGCTGACCGACCCTCTTCACCTGTTCCAGACATGTTTCTGTATAAAGACGAGGAGAAGTGAGTGACACTTCGAAGGGAATCGGTCCTTCCTTCTAGGGGGCTCCTCCCCCAGTGACCCACTCACCTGTTATAATCCTTTTCAGTTCTCAGCCACAGTCATGAGAAACCCTCACCCCCAGCCTGAGCCCTGCTGCCTGGGGTTTTCAGATCGGAACCAAACTCACGGCCATTGAGTTGATTCCCAATCATAGCAAATAGGACAGAATAGAGCTGCCCTGGTGAGTTTCTGAGACAGTAACTCTTTATGGTAGCAGATAGCCTCATCTTTCTCCCAAAAAGCGGCTGCTGGGTTCAAACCGCTGACCTTGTGATTAGTCCACTGTGGTATTTTAACAGCTGGCTGTTAATGTTGGTGTCTGCCCAGAACTCCCTGAGTCCCTTTTTTGCCAAATTCTGGAGTAGTCCCTGTACTCTTCGTACCCGAGGCCATTTGGAGCTGAAAGTATCCCAGCACCCGAGACCCCATGGACCTTGATGGGTGTCCAAACTCGGATTAATGAACCCGAGGAAGCTCGAAAGTCCAGAAACCTTACCTGGCCTCGTGATGACCCGGATACCTAACTTACACTTCGGAGTGCCCCGTGGGACCAGGCTGACCATGTTCCCCTCTGAGACTCGGCCTGAGGTTGCAGTTTTTCTTGAATCCCCCTCTTTCCAGCCCACATTCCCCTACTCCCACCCCACCCCCTCCTCAAATGCAAGGATCCACTTGCAAAACATCGTAAATAGTTCGTTCCCTGTACATAAATCCTCACCTCAGGATCTCAAGAAAACTCTCGATGCCAGCGAGTCAATTCAGACGCCTACCGACCCTGTAGGACAGAGTAGAACTGCCCCTGTGGGTTTCTGAGCCTGTAAATATTTATAGGGTTAGAAAGCCTCGTCTTTCTCCAAAGGAGGGGTTGGTGGGTTTTGAAATGCTGGCCTTGTGGTTAGCAACCCAGCATGCCAGCGGGGTTCCTTGCCTCAGGATCTGCTTCTGGGAGATCTAACCCAAGACACCTTTCCTGGTGCCAGAAGTTCATGATCAAGTGCGGTGCCAAGGGCTGGTTTCCTTTCATGGGTCTTAGACTCTCAGACGACCAGAGCTGGAGGAAGCCGTGGAAGCGGTCTCTTCTGGTTCTCTTACCTAACTGCCTAGGACACAGAAGCCCGGAGAGGATGCCATCTGCTTGGGAGTCACCTGGCTACTTAGACAGGACCTGAACTTGGCATCCTGTCTCAGCCCTTGGCCCTTTCCTTCATTAGCTGCCTGATGGGTATGATCATCGACCCCCTGAACTCCCTTTAATAAGCTCTCTCCTTCCTGAAGGGGCACACACCCCAGGCAGCTGGACTCACTCCAGGCACATGGTTTTCTCAGTCACTTAAACTTGCTTTGTCCAGACTTCACTTACTGAGCAGCCTCGACCTCCAGTGCAGGGGCGGCCCACCGCTCCGCCATCTGCTACCCTGGGAGAACGTGCTCTCCCCCAGTAATGAGTTTGCTCCCAGGTGGTGCTCTGAAAACCTTGGGACTTCTCCAAAGGAAAGATGCAGAAGAAATCACATGGCCATGGTTCTGAAAAAGGAGCTGCCCCCTCCCAGACCCTGTCTTGAGACTATTAGTTCTGCCCTGGTCTTCCAAAATGCATCAGTTGCCCAAATCTCCCCTTAAGCCTTTCGGAATGTACCAGGCGATTCTCTCCAATTCTGGTTAAAAAAACAAACAAACACCCAATCGCACTAGCATTTACCTGAAACTGTCCTAAGGTTTTGAGGCAGAAGCCACCTGCTCGGCTACCTTGTTCAGCCTAATGTGAAAGTAGCTTCCTGCAGCAAGGCAGGCACAGCTGGGGACACACCTGAGGTGTGTTAAATTCGCAGCCTGCATTGAATTGGCTCTTGGTACTTTGAGAAGCAACATTTGATCCGTCTAATCGCCCAGTGAGGCCGATGTTCTGCAACAAAGGTAAACCGTTGCGTGGAGTCCATTCCGACTCACAGGGAGCCCATTAGGACAGAGTAGGACTGCCCCATAGGGTTTCCAAGACTCATCGTGCCGCAGCAGCCTGCCACATCTTTCTCTGGCAGAGGGGCTTGTGGGTTTCCACCGCCAACCCTGCAGCCAGCACCAGGCACCTCGGTAGATGGTATAATCACCATGATCTCACTGACATTCTGAGAAGTCAGATGTCCCCCTACCCTGGGGTCATGCATGGATGGCCCACTGCTTTGAACCTGGCCTTCGGATTCCACTTCTTGTGTCCCCCCACAGTGGCAGGACGATTCTCCAACGGTGGCCTGCGCCAGGGTGGCCTGCAGTGCTGCGTCTCACCGCCCCCACCCCCACCCCTACCCCAGGTTCTCGTGAGTGCCTTGAACTCACTGGGCAGCGTCCCTGGAGGAAGAGCTAGCAAGCTGCTCCCAGAAAAACTCCAGCCAAACTCATTGCCATTGAGTCAATTCCAACTCATACAGGACAGGATAGAACTGCCCCTGTGCGCTTCCGAGACGTTAAGCCTCCTCTTTCTCCCAGGGGACCGTCTGATGGAACCTCCAACCTTGCAGTTAGCAGTCCGGTGAGTCCCCTGTGGCGCCACCTTCCTCCCGTAAAGACTGCAGCCTAGACAAGGCTTCGGAGCAGTTCTGCTGGGCTGCGTGGGGCTGCTGGAAGCTGGCATTGACTCCGTGGTATCAAACAACCATGAGCACTAGGCTCACGGTGACGCCAGCGTTATAGAGAACAGCTCTTGGCTGTCATCTTTATGGGGAGTCTTGACTGGGCAATGGGGAAGCCCACAGTGGCTGAGAGGCGGATGATTCAAACCCACCCGTGGCTCTGCGGGAGAAAGGCCGGGTGGTTTGTTCCTGTAAAGATGACACCCTAGACGACTCTATGGGACAGGCCTATGGTGTCACTTGAGGTCACTGTGAGTCAAAAGTTGGCTCAGTGGCACCGGACAACCATAATCTTTATGGGAGATGATCGCCAGACCTTTCCTCCACAGCACCTTTGGGCTTGCCCACCCTATCGAACTTTTAGGTTCCTCATTGAGCACAAAGGTTACCAGGAGTTAGGACAGACTCAACAGCCGAGGATTTCACGGGCCGATGTGCTGTTGAAGTAAGTGGCTTGCTTATCCACTGAGGAAGTCTTGATTTAAATGTCAGAAGAAAAGTGTCCCCAGAGATCCATGCCAACTGCCGGAGGTTCGTAAATTAAGATCTTTCACTCCACGCAGAGGGATGCAGTTCGCCCTCCAGAGCTCTGAGGCACGATTAACTGCACCAGGTGTTTTCTGTCACATTCCCTCTGTCCCCAGAGAACAATCCTGTGCAGATGGGCTTTTGCAGCTTATGGAGAAATTCAAGGCCAGCCCTCCTCAGGGGTGGCATTTGAGGCTGTTGACAGGATAGGGTTGGAGGAGCCTGCGAAGGATACCCACTTTAATGCATCCCTGGTCATTGCCTCCCTCCAGAGCAGCCCGGCCCGGGACTTCCTCTAGTGCCTCTTCTGAAATGAAGCTCCTCAGGAGGGCATGCCTTCGCCCTAGCCCCTTATCTCAATCACTGGGGCTGCCTCTTAGGCCGTGGAGGCCTGAGACAGCCTGGAGGCGGTGGCGATGGTTTCTAGAGGCAGAGAGCGAGCCCAGGAAAGAGAGGTGGAGTTAGCACAGAACACAATTGCCTGCAGGCCCTGTTTCATTGCGGACCACCCTCTTTCTAGACAGAACCACTGCCACCAGCTTTCCCCCAGGGCCCAACGCCTCCGAGCTCCCTGAACTCTTGCAAGTCCATCTTCTTGATGAAACACCAGCATGCTCTTCTGGAATGGTCACTGCCACGCATCTTCTTAACCTCTCTGTCTCTCTCCCCGTCTTAACCCCAGACTGTTTGGTCAAGATGGTCTCTGCGCATCCTGTGACAAGCGGATCCGCGCCTATGAGATGACGATGCGGGTGAAAGACAAAGTGTACCACCTGGAATGTTTCAAATGCGCCGCCTGTCAGAAGCACTTCTGCGTAGGCGACAGATACCTCCTCATCAATTCTGACATAGTGTGCGAACAGGACATCTACGAGTGGACTAAGATCAATGGAATGATATAGGCCAGCGTCTCCCCCACGTCTTGGTGTGGGGGGAGGTGTTTCATGGAAGACACCACCGCTATGGGCTCTTCACTCTTAGGCACTTTGGGGATTTGTGGGTGGGGTGAGGCACTTCCTGGGAGATGGTAGACCCGTATTGGGCACCCAGACATAGCAACCAAGTCACATTTAGTGCAAAAGAGGAGATTGAAAAAAGGGTGGGCCCTTTAGGAGAATGCATGGCCACTGCCTTTTCAAAATAACTGACACCATTAGCAGAGGACAGGCTCGTTTGGGGGACAAGCAGGCACTGGGCCAGTGTGGTGGGGTCTCACAGCTACAGATAGTCATTGTGTAAAAACTGACGGTGACTTTGGCCCTGGCACACTGGAGATGTGCAATGGATTTCTTTCCTCTCTGGCTTTTTAAAAATGACCCTGGTCTAGTTGCTGTCCACCTTCCACACAGGACAAGACAGAGAGGACAGTGGCCATCCTTAAAAAAAAATTCTTTTTTCTTGGCCATCTTCCTGAGGTCTTAAGCTTTGGACCAAGGGAAACTGCATGAAAACCTATTTCAGTTGAGAATGGAAACTGCAGTGTTTAACCAAGCAATGATTGAAAACCATATCAAAGAATCCTTGGTTTGACACCCCTTTGTTTGGAGCAGTTTCACAGATTGTTTCTACACAAATGTAAATCTTAAACATAGAAGCTGTCCAACTATTTTATTATCTTAGATTATATCAAAGTATTTGTTGTGTGTGGTTAAAGAAACAAAAGCAGAAACCCCCCAAAGACTTAATAAAAGTGAGAGGTCAAAGGACAGTGTCACCTGTTTGCTAATGGGGGACGGTTTGGGACAGTAGGGAAATCGCCTGCCTTTTGGTATTGAAAGGAGAAGGAACTAAGCAATTTACTTTCAGGTCAAATAAAAACTTCCCTTTATTGCCAGGGTTTCTATGAGGCAGGCCTGTTTCTTGAGTGCTAGCAATTATGTAACAGGCCCTCGTTTAGCTCAGAGGGATGCAGAATAATGAAATCGTTATTGTAAAATGTGCACTGCACTTCAGCAGTGGGAAGAGTGAGTGGAAGGCGAGGCCATTGCCTTTGGGAAACCTGAACCGTAGACGGGACACAAATACATCAAACAGGTTCCCTTTGGGAGAGCAGGTAATTACCTGGTTTGAAATGTGGCAAAGATGCTGAGCTCGACACTTCGATTTTCCGAGACGTGCGTGTCGGAGCATTTTATGACACGTGGTTAAGAGGACCTTACTTTGAGGATTTAAAGCAGGCACCTTGGTCTCCTGTGTTCCCCACCTGCCCTAGCCCGCTGTGACCGTGAACTGATTCACAGCGCCACCTGCTGGCCCTCACCTAACAAAATGTCTCCTATAAGAACTCCTTGCCATCTTGACCCTCTTCAACAGAGGACAAACCTGGACACACTGTAAAAAATATTTCATCAAAATATTGGAAAACGCCCAGAAATGTTAGTCTATCGAGCTTTCCTGCCATCAGAAACAAGCAGCTAATGCTAAAATTATCTAGATTTTTTTTTCTAATCACCAGTCATCCTGCATGCCGACTGAAGCAGTTGGTGAGGGGCCACCCAGGGTGGGAAGCTGCTTCTAAACGGTGACTCTCAAAATGCGGTCTCTGAACCAGGAGTATCAGCATCACCTGGCGCTGTTTAGAGAAGCAGGTTCTTGGGCTCCCCGCCGACTGAGTCACTGAGGCTGGGACCCAACCATCTGTCTAAAGTGGGTTACACATGGGACTACTAACTGCAACATCAACGATTCAAAACCATGAGCCACTCTGGGAGAAAAATGAGGCTCTGTGCTTCCCTAAAGATGTACAGCCTCTGATACCCACAGGGCTGTTCTATTCTGTCCTATAGGGTCGATTATAAAGTGGCTGCGTATTGGAATCAATCCAATGGCAATGAGTTTTCATTTGGTCTCTGCCATGGAGTGGTTTCAGATTCACACCCACCTTATCTAGGGTTTCTGAGACTGTAAATCTTCACCGGAGCAGACAGCCTCATCTTTCTTCCACCTGACAACCTTGTGGTTCGCAGTCCCTTCACCCACGGCAGCCCCAGGACCACCCACAAGCCCCATTTAAAAACAGAGGAAAACAACTCACTGCCATCAAGGTGATTCCAACTCAGCGACCTTACAGGTGATTCTGAAGAGTCCTGGTGGGGCAGCAGCTAAGGGCCCACCTGCTAACTAACTGAAAAATCAAGTTAGAGCCGCTGCCCAGGAGAGAAAGGTGGCCCCCTGCATACATCCGCTGCCCAGGAGAGAGAGGTGGCCCCCTGCGTACATCCGCTGCCCAGGAGAGAGAGGTGGCCCCCTGCGTACATCCGCACGACAGCCTTGAGAATGGCGGGCGCGGTTCCACTCTGCTACGGGTCACCGTGAGTCAGGCCACTCAGCAGCCGTGGGTCCTACAGGTGATTCTGAAATTAGGCAGGAATTGCTGTTCTCATTGCCTTCCAGTTAGGAAGGAAACGCCTTCTCAGTTGTTAATAGTCGATAGTTTACATGAGGGTTAATTACTGAGGACTTTCCCACTTGTATATCAACACTGTCTATCCACGGTTCCTAGCCTGGTAGTGTGTGCCCCACGCGTGTCCCTCAGCTGCTGACAGGTGACTAGTGATTCAGCTCCTAGATCGATCACAATTCATCATGCTAAGTCACATCATTAATAATGATGATGATCCATTATGGATATGCAACTCTCTTATAAAAACCACTAGGTAGAAATAAAAATGATTCTTTGTTCCTAACCCTTATTATAAAGCAACACTCCCCTAAAAAAATAAAATACAGACACTGCAAAATGTGCACAATTGGCTAATCCCCAAAGAAATCGGCATCCACAGCAAAACAATAATTGGCATTTCCCACTGGTCAGTGACCCCCTTTACGATGCTACAGTGGCCCAGGGAGGGTCTTTGTGGCATGGCAGCCCGGGGACCCAAATATCCCACCTACAACTCACGGGGAAGGACATGTGCAGGGGCTAGAAGGGGGACCAGCTCCCTCAGTCTACCCTGGAGCCCTCACCCGAGAGTCACCTGTGTGTGCTCCCCTCGTGGTGCCCACTGGTCCCTTCCCATGGCCCGGTGCCTGCATTTGGCAGTCTGGGATCATGCTGCAGCTTCTTAAACCAACTACTTTTTCCTGCTGCCTCTAATGCAGTGGTTCTCAACCTGTGGGTCACGACCCCTTCATAGCAGTAGCAAAATGACAGTCATGAAGTAGCAACAAAAATAATTTCATGGTTGGGGGCGGGGTGGGGTGGGGGTGGTGTCACCACAACATGAGGAACTGTTAAAGGGCCGCGGCATTAGGAAGGTTGAGAACCACTACTCTAATGGAACCGTGACTTCCCAGGGAAATGTGGAATCCTATAAGGTTAAAATAGAGCAGTGGTCCAAACCAAAGCCCCAACTCATTGTTTTTAAGTCAGTTATAAGGGTTATGCATTGGGCTGCTCAGCTCAAGGTGAGCAGTTCTAAACCACTAGCTGCTCTGAAGGAGAAAGATGAGGTTTTCTACGCTTATAAAAAGTTATAGACATCCCCTTGCAGAAGGACTGCGGGGAGGTGAGGAGCAAATCAGAGTGCAGTGTAGTAACGATGAAATAT
>NW_022103958.1:18044370-18066666 GCF_000313985.2 Echinops telfairi
ATGATGAAGTCAACATATGTACTAATGTGCTGGACACAAATGATGTATGTACGGATTGTGATGAGTTGTATGAGCCCCTAATAAAATGATTATTTAATTTAAAAAAATTATTGTCTCAGGAACCCATAGGGGTAGTTCTACCCTCTCCTACTGGGTCCTTATGAGTCACTGTCAACTCGATGGCAGGGAGGATTTAAAACTTTTTTTTAATCTCTTTTCACTGAAGCAGTGTGCTAGGTCTTTCTGCCGTGGAGTGACAGGGTGGGTTCGAACCACCAACCCTCAGGCTAACTGCCGATCACAAATGGTGTGTGCTGGGTATCATCATGTGCTTCACATGTGGTGCTCTGCAGTGTCTAGGCGCTTGACATGCAGCAGCCCCTTCTGTGCACACACACACCACGACTGCAGCTACTGTTTGTCCTCACCTCCGTTGTCCTGCCGAGGAGGTGGGGGCACAGAGAGGTGCAGTGGTTTACCCTGGGTCCTACAGCTCACCCCTGACAGAAGCCAGCTTTCACCGAGGCTCTCGGGCTCATTTCAGTGGGCCTCAGATCTCTCATCTACAAAATGAGAAAAATGAATGTCTTTCTCCTAGAGGTATTTGGAGATAGGTGAGCTCAGTCTAGCCAGAAATGTAAACCAGTTACAATGGGACTCTGTCAGACAGACATAACACAGAGAAGGAAACAATGAGATCTGCCTGTGGGTGGCTGTCTGGAACAAAGAGGAAGTGACCTTTGAAATGACCCTGGACCAGAGCAAAGCCTCCGAGACCTGGACCATATATGGCAATTCATGTGGGGACCCTGGAGATGTCATGGTGGAAGGGTATTGGCTGGAGAGGGGCTAGGGGTCCAGCTGGTGACCCCAGCTGGTGATGGGTTTAAATTCTTCGGATTCTGTCACTTCCTGGTGGGTGACGTTTAAGCCTCAGTTCCCTCACAAACTGCTCCTACCATGCCAGGGACCAAGTCTGGGGACTGTGAATATCGCTGCCATCTGATTCACATCGACCCTCTCCTTCCCTGTGCCCTGGTTCTTTCTAGTGTAGGAGAGCGCCTAGCAAGGCTCCTGGGCTGAACCGCAAACCTGCAGAATCAGGATCTCCTGGGGGCGTGGTCCGGAATCCACAAGTCCACCAAAGAAACCCACCCTTTCCTCTGTGTTTGCTCTCTGTGGATGTACTAGACGGTTTCCTGCCTTCAGACAGACACTGCTGCTAAACCCTGCATTCCAGGAAGGCAGGGCGAATGTCTCTTATTTACCCTCCGGTCTCCAGCCTCTACCACAGGCCTGGCACCTAGTAGGCACTTCATGTTATTGACATGGTTTTTTTTCTTTTTCATCGTTTTATTAGGGGCTCATACGACTCTTATCACAATCCATACGTACATCAATTGTGTAAAGCACATTTGTACATTCATTGCCCTCGTATTGACATGATTTTTAACTCGCCTCGCAGCTTCTGTAGATCCCTGGGTGATGCAGGGTGTTGATTTGCACTCTGCTAACCTAAAGGTCACCCACCGGTCGAACTCACAGTGAGACCACGGAAAGACCCAAACCAAAGTCACAGCTTTGGAGCCGATACCGACTCCTCGAGAACACACAGGACAGGCCAACCTGCCTGGTGGGTTCCCAAGACTGGGACATCTTACGGGAGAAGAAAGCCCGGTCATTCTCCCGAGGAGTAGCTGGTGGGTTTGAACTGCTTACTTCGAGGTTAGCAGGCCAAAATGTACCCACTACCCCAACCCAGAATACCCTGGGGGGGGAGTTGTAATACATGGGGCCACCGTGATTTGGAATCAACTCAATGGCCATGAAAGTGGTTCTTTTCTGGGTTTTTCCAGTACAGTGAACCCTCGTTTATCGCGGTTAATCGGTTCTAGACCCTACCGTGATAAATGAAATTCTGCAAATTAGGATTCCTTATTTATAAATCAAATATTTTCGTAGTTAGAGCATAGAGGACATGAAAAAACACCCTTTAGTCACCATTACACGCGTATTACCCAATTTATTAAATGAAAAAGGGAAATACAGTAAAACATTTTGGACGTTACAATTATCATTTATTATTTATTATATTATTTATGGCATCAAGCGTGTACAGTATGAGCCAATCAGTGGCAGTAATGACAGAGCATGCGCTGTTACGCAAAAACCGAGATAGAGTGAAGCCGCGGACGTCGAAGCGCGAAGTGGCGAGGGTTCACTGTATTTATTTACTGTATGGTCTCTTGGTTTTATCTTGAACATTATCCTTTGCATAAAAATTGTCACGTGGAAGGAGACCTCACTAGCCTGGTCAGTCTTTAGCATCACATAACACATGAGGCCAATGTTATGTATATGGAAAACAAGAAATACACTTTTTTCCCTGCCATTTTGAGACTGAATGGCAAATCAAAGCCAATGTGGGAAACACAACCCGGGAGCTCAGAGCCCAGGGAAGGTGCATCTGGAACAGCTGGTGAATCCAAAAAGAAGGAAGCAGGTACATTCGACATTCTTAACTAGGTAGACTTATTTGTGATGATGTAATATGCCATAAAGATAAAGGAGTCATCCTGAGGGGCTTCCCACAGCCAAACATGGCCCAAATTATTAATGACAGCAACTAGATATAAACCATTTTGGTAGGGGGCAGGATTTCATGAGTTCATATAGCTAATAAAGAAATGAGAGAGGGCAGGATTTTTACTTACAGTAGAAGCCTGAGTGTCGTCTTTGACCGCTCTTCAGAACTGGAATTGAACTCACCTTGTGGCTCACCTTTCAGCCTAGAAAATAAGCAGTAAGCCACTCCCTAGGACGATTAACCACGCACAACCAGAAGGGCAGCACTGGCCCAGGGCGACAGCTCAGAAGGCAGGGAGGGAGAGGGAAGAAGGAAAAGCAGTGGTCAACCCAGGGAGGCAGTGGGACCAGAATCGGGGCCTTTCGGAGGCTGCAATCAATGCCATGAAACAAAATCTGCATGGGTTGTTGGAAGGAAGGAGGGAGGGAGGGAAGGAGAGAAGGAAGGAAGAAAAATCCTATCAGCTGGTAAACGTGAATCCAGTGCTGGAGCTGGAGCGTCACTGTTGTGCATCACAGAACGGATTGGATTGAGGTGGGGTCATCAGTAGATGCTAAATTTAAATGAAGAACAGGACGTGTATGTGGTCTTAACGTGTCTGTGGGAGCCCTAGTAGCATAGTGAACTCCTCATTGGACTGCTAACCACAAGGTCAACAGTTCAAAGCCATCAACTTCTGTGAGGGAGAAAAACGAGGCTCTCCACTCTCATCAAGAGTTACAGTGTGCTATAGGGTTGCTATGAGTCAGAATCCACCCAGTGGCAGTGAGCTTGAGTAACGTGTCTGGCCATGGTGGGGTTTGAAAGTATCTACTCAGATATGGCTTATTCACCAAAACCAAAACCCCACTGCCATCAAGTCAATTCTGACCCCCACCAACCCTGTTGGAAAGTAGAATGCGCCTTTGGGGTTCCGAGACCGTACATCTTTATGTACCACCCACCCGGCAGCCCAATGCCTAGCCCACAGTCCCGCCAGGTCTCCTTCTATTCATTACAAGGGGGAGGGGTGGGGTTAACTAGACAGTGGAGAAACTGGGGAACTCTTGGCTGGGTGATCCCTGAGCGGCAGGTGGAGACTGTGCCCCTCCAAGTGTGGGACCCTGAGAAGAACGTAGCAGCACCGCTCTTTTTAATGTTCCTGCGGAGAAGGCACAGCGGGTCTAACCATGAGACAAAGTAGCAGTTCAACCCAAAATGATGAGCCTTCTATTTTAAAAGGGGGGAGAGTGCGAGTGGCCGCTAGTCTTCAAAGAGGTTCATGTCATCAAAAAGAAAGAACAGCCGAGAAAAGGTCTCAGGATAAAGAAGGCTATCCAATGCCTGCTCTTACACTGGGTCCAGTCCCAGGGGAGAGAAATTCTAGAAAGGACATTGTGGGGTCAATGAATGAAATTGGACTATGAAGGGGTTTTGTGGTGCTGGGTGCCACAAGCAGGTTCTGACTGATAGCGACGCTGTTACAACGGCATGAACTGCTGTCTGGTCCTGCTTGCCACGGTCTCTCCCCGCTCGGGTTTCAACTCACAGCTTTGTTTTCTTTTGTTGTGTGAGACGTGTATGGAGGAGGCTGGGGAACATCCTGGTCTGCATGCCTTGCGTCTCTCACAATGCATGTAAAAGAGTATTTACCCAGGATCTAGTGGCCCTCGCAGTGTGTTGTTGCAGTTAGGTGCCGGTAAGTCAGTTACGACTGCAAGCAACCCAGTGGTGTGCAACAGAATGCAAACCTGCCTGGTCTCCTGTCGTTCCCGCAAGAATGATCGTTAGGTTTGGGTCCTTGGGTGCAGCCACTGTGCTGTCCTTTGTGTTGAGAGCCTGCCTCTTGTTCGCTGACCACTTTACCAAGCATGGTGTTCTTGTCCATGGACGGGTCTCTCCTGATAACAAAGCTTCACCGTTCTGGTCGGGCTTCTTCCAAGGCAGGTCTGTTTGTTCTTCTGGAAGTCTGTGGTGTTTAGAAGGTTCTTCACCTGCGCCCTAATTCACATACATTTTTTCTTCATTGTCTAGTTTTCACATGCCTATAGTTGATTGAAAAAAACCCTGACTTGGGCCAGGGGCACCTTAGTCTTCAAAGTGAAAGGGTAGATTAGTTAAAACGATTGAACTAGTGTTAAATGTACTGAAGTGATAACGGGGCTGCAGCTATATCCCTTTTCTTAGGAAATACAGACCGAAATATTGTGGAGTAGTGATCAAGAAAAAATGTGTATATATGAACAAATAATAAAATATATTTATAATAAATAAAAATTGACTAAAAAGAAAGAAACACTGGTTTTGAAAATAAATAAAGTTTATTTTTATAAAAATAAAAAGTATATATATATATATATATATCACACACAAATGTATACAGAGAGAAAGCAAATGGTAAAGCAAATGAAATGGTGTAAAAATAGTAAGTATGAGGATCTACATATAACCTCCTCCCTGGGGGACGGAAAACAGAAAAGTGGGCGAAGGGAGATGTCGGACAGTGTAAGATATGACAAAATAATAATTTATAAGTTATCAAGGGTTCGTGAGGGAGTGGGGAGTAGAGAGGGAGGTGAGGAGCTGATGCCAAGGGCTTAAATGGAAAGCAAATGTTTTGAGAATGATGAGGACAATGAATGTACAACTGTGCTTTCCACAATTGATGAATGTATAGATTTTTAAAAAAATAGTAAGTATCAGTGAATCAAGGTAAAGGATGAGAGGTATATTATTTCTAGTCTTGCAACTTTTCTATAAATTTGAATATATTTCCAAATATATATATACATATATAGATATATATATATAAAATCTTCCTGAACATTGGCTTTGTCTTATTTTAGATCTGAGTTCTGTGAAGAGAGCAAGGGGAATAATATCTATAACTTAGTAATATACTCCTGTTCATTTGTCACAATTTTAATGTACTTTTGACCTTAAAAATAAATGCGTCTCAAGCAACTGATTCCTCTGCACATAATGTGAGTTATGCGCTTAGGAGGATTCACTTAATGTCGATTTCTGAAGCAGGTTATTTCTCAACCTTGTAAAATGTGCTTACTACAAATTCCCTATTTCCTTTGTAATTAGGATCGAGATTTAATCATCTGGCCCTGAAATGAGTGCATTATAGGGTAAGGAATCTAAGCTATAACATTTTGTATGTAGATCTAAGAGCTGAGTTAAAAGACGCTTCAAAGCGCTAAAGTCCCTTCCTTTCTGTACCAGTGGCTGTGTATTAATTCTCCCAGAAAATCATCATTGCTCTGAGTTAATAGAATCTTTGAAGCTAAATCAAGTCAATTTCCCATTGTCACATTGTGATGCTTTTGAACTGGGCTCACTGAATCAGCCTATTTGATGGCCACCTTGAAGATGGCTTTGTGGTGATCCCCAGAGAACCCACCACAGCAACATCTGTGCCTCGACTATCCCAGCCCACCCTCTTCATTTTCATTACTAATTGAGCAGCCCACGGCAAATGCCCTCTCTTTAGTGATAGAAGAGGTGAAATCTAATGAAGGCAATAGAATATGATAGAACGGAACTGCAAGTGTGGTGATTCCGAATCTAGAGAAAGGGGTAGAACTATCAATAGGTCTTCCTAGCCTGTAAGGAGCCCTGGTGGCATAGTCGGCTCAAGGTCAGTGATTTGAACCCACCAGCTACCGGCCTCCCTAAAGATTTAAAGTCTCGGAAACCCAAAGGGGGCAGTTCTACCCTGCCCCATGCAGTTGTTTGGAGTTGGAATCCGCTCAGTGGTGGGTATGGTTTGGGTTTGGGGTACTTTTTCCAGTAGCGGTTCGCCAAGTCGTTTCTCCTACGGAGTAGCTGGTGAGTTCAAACCACTGATCTTTCCGATTGTAATCTTGTATTTTAACTCTTGTGCTACCAAGACTCCTTGGAAGGAAAACAGCAAACTAGACTTTGCCACTGAGTAGGGTGTGTCTAAGGAAGTTTGGAGGGACGCGCATTGTGTATTCACCGGGCTGCTAACCATTCACGTCAACAATTTAAACCCAACAGCACTGGTCAGAAGAAAGTAAAGATCTACAGCCTCTGAAACCCTAAGGAGCAGTCCGTGACTGAGTTGCAATCAACTCAATGGCAAATAGATTTGGCTTGGGTTTTACGGTGTGTCTTTGGACAGACCTCAGTTTTCTCATTTGTAAAATGGGGAATTTAAAGTAGATTATTTCTAAGAAAGTGCTACTCAAAGTTCAGTTTATAAACAAGTAAATATGGAAATTGGAAGTAAGTGTTTTCAGATAGCCAAACCAAAAAAAACCCAAACTCACTGCCCTCCAGTCAATTCTGACTCATAGAACAGAGTAGAACTGCCCCGTTGGCTTTCTAAGGCTGGAAATCCTTACGGAGTAGAAAGTCCCATCCTTCTCCCATAGAATGACTGGCAGGTGGAACTCCTGACCATTTCTTAATCCATTACGCCACCTTTTGAGGTAGCCAGTCTCCAGTCATTGTTGTGTCCTGGACTTCCTGCTCCATGTAGTCCCAGCCACATCAAATTGGCCGAGCCAATCTACCAATAGGATGTTGTGGAAACCGACCAGGGTGATTTCTAAGGTTTCCGCCTTGCAGTGTCTTGGATAACCAAGCCCATTTGGGGAAAAGCGTTGCTCCGCCATGAAGAAACCCCAGCAGCTCTCTGCCAGGCTCATGTGGAGAAGAGGGATGCGGCCTTTTGCCAACCGCTAGCGCTCATTTTCTAATCACAGGAACAGCCGAACCAAGCCCCGCTGCCATCGAGTCAATTCTGACTCACAGCGACCCTGTAGTTCGAACCAGGGTAGAACTGCCCCTGTGAGTTTCCGCAACCAACTCTTCATGGGCATAGAGAGCCTCACTTTTCTCCCGCAGGGTTGGCTGGTGGTTTCGAACTGCTGGCCTTGCAGTTAGCAGCACAACGTGTTTGCCACCAGGCCCCCCAATCATATGAGTGAGCCCCCTGAAAAGCAGCTCTTCCAGGTCCAGGCCAGCCTTCAGATGCCTATAGTTCTAGCTTACTTCCTGAATAGACTCAGAAATACTCCAAGCCAGGGTCATCAACTAAGCTACTCCTGAACTACTGACCCACAAGAACTGCAAGATAATGAATTGCTACTTTTTGGTGGCACCGATGATTAAGCACTTGTTTGCTAAATGAAAGGTTGTCAGCCTCAGCTCACCTAGAGGTGCCTTGGGATAAAGACTTCATGATCTACATCTGGAACACTGGCCTTGGGAAATCTTATGGGGCAGTTCTACTTCTACCCATGTGGGTCATTAAGAGTCAGGCTTAACTCAATAGCAACTAGTAATTATTGCTTGAAGCCACTGAGTGTGGGAGAATTTGGAGTAAGCATCAAGCAATAATCACCACACATTTAGAAAATTTTATAGCACTTTAGAGGCATAATTTTATATCTGCTGAATTAATTATTTTTACAACTAGGTTTTATTTCGTATGCCCTTAATTTTTTAAAAGTAATTCAGCATTTATATTTTATAAAAGTACAGTACATGGTGCTAGAAAACCAAAAAAACTAGTTCTACTCAAGAGAGGGTTTGAAAAGCTTTTACCAGAATAGTACAATCTGAGAGTTAAGAAATTATCTAGCCCAGCATCTTGCTCAATAAAGGAATGAAACTCTTACCGTTTCCCTGCAATTTTCCAGCAATAAAATTCTGATTGGGGCAGCACTGTTAGTATCACACAAGCCTTCATTGAGCATTTGCCATGCAAAGGTCCTATGCTAAGAATTTCATAGTCCTTATGAAACCTTATTTTTTCCCCCAATTTTATCGAAGAGGGACCTAGGCTTGGAGAAAAACCTGGACTTTTGTCTAGGTTGCCTGATTCCAGACCTATTATATTGACTCCAGCTTTCTTCATTTATTTATAAACTTTATTTTAGAGAAATACATGATAGATGTATCCTCTGACATTACTGCTCCATTTTTTTTTTTAAAGAGACAAGATTCAAATCCTAAAAGAACCAGTGGAAAGAAAATGTCCTAAGCACTTTACCATCCTAGATTTTTTTCATTGCCCTTAATGCTACTTGTAAAATGCAAGTGAAGCTTAATGTGAAAGAGTTTCTGCTATGTTTGGAGATAAATAGACTTGAATTTTAAGTTCCAGTCAATCTTCTGATCTATAAAATGGGGACAGCAATATTTACTGTGATAGGTTTTATGCCAATTGGGCTGTGCCTGGATTCTCAGTGGTTTATCAGTTAAGACCTAGTGTGGTAATCTGAGTTGTCTAGAGAAACAAATCCAGTAACACTCCTTTGTGTATAAGAAAGCACTTCATATCAAGAAATAATTATATATGTAGAAGGCATCCCAGCCCAGTCCAGATCAAGTTCATAAATCTGACACTAATCCATAAATACCTCTTCAAACTCACGGAGCTGCATGCAGTGATGCAGAGACAGGAGGATCGCAGGCTGCTAGGTGCACAGCCGTGTGGGTCCAAGGTCAGTGGAAACAGCAGCACTCCCACAGCTCTCAACAACAGAGGCAGAGTCTCAGCAAGCAGGAAGGCAAAGGGTCAGAGAGAGAGGTTCCTAGTTGCCCCCACTTATAAGAAGGCCACACCATCATTAGGTTGTGACCTGATTGACAGGTTAGATTCCACCCCTACACTTTCATACAAATTCAAGTTGACATAAAACAGCGGTTCTCAACCTGTGGGTCGCCACCCCTTTGGGGGTCGAATGACCCTTTCACAGGGGTCACCTAATTCATAACGATAGCAAAATGACAGTTCTGAAGTAGCAATGAAAATAATTTTATGGTTGAGGGGTCACCACAACATGAGCAACTGTATTAAAGGGTCGCGGCATTAGGAAAGTTGAGAACCACTGACATAAAATCATCTATCAAACCTAGTACCCCTCATGATGTTCCTAATACACTATAATCACTTCAATAATGGGATCTGCTATGAGCAGCCAATCAGTTATAAGAAGATTCATGTGGGATGCTACACCCTTACTCAGATCACAATCCATTGAAGGGGTGTTTCCTCAGGGATGTGGCCTACTTCCATTATAAGTGAATGCTATGGAAAAGCCTGCTTGCTTTTTTCTGGGTCTAGATCCTGCATCCAGCTCATCATTTCTGGTTCCCTATACTTGACAACAGCTCACCATATTGCCTACTGGTCCTGGGAATCAGCAGCAGCCTGTCATCTGACACGTGGGCCTTAGATTCATTTGCCTCTGCAACCACATGCCTATTGTCCTCTTACCCACCTTGAGTTCATCAGCCCCAAAGCTATGTGAGTCAGGAGAAGCCTCCAGACTAACATCTGACCCACAAACTTGGAGGCTGCCTAGTTTGGGACTTACCCATTCTCCAAACTGTGTGATCCTTTTTCTTGATAAAAGAAGAGATATATAAAAAAAAGAAGAGATATATGTGTGTGTGTATAATATATACTTTATATATGATATATATAAGCTTCACTGGTTTTGCTGCTGTGTGAACCATTTTCTTGAAAAAAATTACAGATATATGTGATAGTTAAGTTTATTGGGCTAACTAGGCCGATAGGAACATGTGGGTAGAATTTGATTAGGTCTCAGCTTGATTGGAGGGCCACTGAGATAAATGAAGGTGACCAGAATCCCATATCTCTCTAGCTCCCTGATGATCTGACCAGCATGCTGTTGCTTTAGCTAGTTCTCTGCCTCAACCTGTGAGCTACATTACCTGTGAGCCAAGCCAACCAGGGATTGATGTTGCTAGAGCTTGAGACTTCTTCAAGACCTGCCTCACCATGCTGCTGGTGTGTAAATCATTGAGCTGGAGGATGCTGGATTCTGTCCCCATGCATCACTTGAATTTGAAATCCCATGGGGCCTGCTTAGCTAAGCTACTGTATTAGTCTGGGTACTTTAGAGAAACAAATCCACAGCAACTCATGTATAAGAGAGGTTTATGTAAAGAAAGTGTGCATCATGAAAACATCCCAACCCAATGCTGCCCAAGCCCACAAGTCCAACATTAACCCATTAACCCAACACCAGTCCACAAAGTCCTCCACCTCATAAAACAGAGGCAATAATGCCAACTGTAGGAGGAAAGCTGAGTCAGTCAATGAATAAGCATCTCAGCATTAGCAGGGGTCTCCACATGGCTGCTCCAGCACCCAGGGCTGCATCGGGATAGGTCCATGTGGCTTCTCCTTGGGGATGTCTTGTAGGAAGTCAATCTTACAAGCTGAAGCAGGGAACTGCTAAGGCAGCTGCACCCTGGTGCGACCATCACAAAAAAAAACCCAAAACCCCAGAGAACTAGAAAGGCGAGGCTCACCACCCATTTATCCCTCCGCCTTTCAATTAGGCCCGCATGTGTTTATCGGCCAGGTTGGCACAATTAACTAACTCAGCTACCATACTACTGACTGTTGCTGCCACACCCTGCTGTCTGCTGTCTTCGGAAAAGCTCTGCCTGTCTTGCCTGAGGGAAGACTCCACTGTCTGCTTCCTTTACCTTGGATTCAGCAGCCCACCTGAGTTGAAGGACTTCCAGCATATTAACTGTTCTATGAAAGTGAGTTGAACTGAGCCCTCTGTACTGCTGTGTGCACAAATTAGCTGTTAAATTCCTTCTCACTGTATAAACCTATCCTCACATATATATAATCATATGTGTCCTGGTTTTGTTTCTCTAGAGAACCCTGCCTAAAAGTATATATATTTCATTGGAGAACCCAGCCTAAGACACTGACTTAAGCATATGATGGTAAAAACTATGAGTAATCAACATAAAGTAATTGTCATAGTCCCTGACACTCCTGAATGCATGCTTTGGGTTCTTGTCAATAGAGACACAATGCTAAGCAGGGCAATATCCCTATTATAGTCTAGTGGGAGGAAACATAAAGTAGACATATAGATGAATATGTTTATTTCAGAAAGTGTAAAGTTAGTCAATCAGAAAAGGACAAATAGTGTACGAGACCACTGCTATAGGGACAAAGACCAAGACAAAGTCTTGCCTACCAAAGGGACTCTGGAGGTTCTCCAGGGAGGGAGGGCAAGGGTGGGGGTGTGAAATAACATGCTAAGAGGTTGACAGGTATTGACTTGGGTCAACAGGTGGCTAGAGATCCATCTGAAGGAGAAGATAAATCAGGGAAGGGGGTGGAAAAGGGAGAAGATGTTGATGAGGGGTTTGAACTATGGAATGCAGAATTAATGGTCTGAAGTATAAACCACCACCACTATCCCCACCTCATTCACAATCAAAAATCCTTTTATTTTTAAAAAGGTTTCAGTGTGATGGAAAGTGAGGAGGTGCAGGGTGGGATTCTCATTTTGGACGTGGGCAGGGGGCTGCTGATGAATAAAAAAGCCTTAGTGAGGGAGTGACCCTGAGCTAGGACCAACATGATGGACGAACCATCCAGCCATATAGACATTTAGATACAGAAAGAATAGGCAAGCTAAACATCTTAAAAACAAGCTCCATGAACACCAAGAAAGCTAAATTGGCTGGAGATGAAAGGTGATCGTTCTTGCTGTTAGGTGCCTTGGAATCAGTTTAGACTTACAGAGACGCTGTGTACAACAATGCCCGGTCCTGCACTAACCTCACAATTGTTGCTCTCTTTTAACCCACTGTTGCAGCCACTGTGTCAATCCATCTCACTGAGTGTCTGTCTCTGCTTCCATGCCCCTCTACTTTGACACACATGCTCTCCTTCTCCAGAAACTGGTCTCTCCTGACAACATGTCCAAAGAACATGAGATGAAGCCTAGCCATCCTTGCCTTTCAGGAGCATTCTGGCTGTACTTCTTCCAAGACAAACCTGCTTGTTCTTGGTAGCCATGGTACTTACAGTATTTTTCACCAGCACCATAATTCAAATGCATCCATTCCTCTACAGACTTCCTTGTTCAATGTCCAACTTTCACAGGCATGCGAGGTGATTGAAAAGACCAAGGCTTGAGTCAGCTGGACTTTAGTCCTCAAAGGAACACCTTTGATTTTCAACACTTTAAAGAGGTCTTGTGCAGACTTGCCCAAAGTGATAGAGGAGGTCAAATCATGTAGACTCTTGTAGGTCTGGAGATAAATTCAGATTTTGTTCTAACTATAGTGGCGAGCCTGTGCAATCCACTAATGCCACAGTAACACACTGATGAATGTTATTAAAGATCATTCTGGCTACCATGTGTATGCTGGACTGTAGAGAGACCAGGTGGGCATTATCCAGGTGGGAGAGGGCGGTGGTTTGGACTATCAAGTTTGCAATTCATTGGCGAAAAGTAGATCAATTTAAGATGCATTTTAGAAATCACTGAAAGAACTTAGTTGACATGGAATACATTTTTGTTTGTTTTAATTATGATTACTACTAATGAAACTCTTCAACCATCTTGGACATCTCTCTGGCTTGAAGAAATATTCTCCTAAGGGGGAACCGATCACAATGATCTGCATATAACCCCCTCGCAGGGGGACAGACAACAGAAAAGTGGGTGAAGGGAGACATCGGTCAGTGTAAGACATGAAGAAATAATAATAATTTATAAGTTATCAAGGGTTCATGGGTGGGGGGGAGGGAGGAGGAAAAGTGAGGAGCTGATACCAAGGGTTCAAATAGAAAATATTTTGAAAATGATGATGGCAACCAATGTACAAATGTGCTTGACACAATAGATGGATGGATGGCTTGTGATAAGAGCTATATGAGTCCCCAGTAAAATCATTTTTTAAAATATAGAAAGAAATATTCTCCTAACAGTGTTGTTTGCAACACTATTAACTCTATTCTTGAAAGATTTTATTTGCTTAGTGTGACCAGAGGAAATGAGTTAGTTATACAATAAAAGAAAAAAAAAATCACTTGAGTTTAGACAAAAGTCTGAATTCCCAGGTAATCGAAGGAGGGGGTAAAATGTTGACCTTAACAGCTGGGCAATTGGAATCATTTGGGAAAATGTGAATCATCTGATTCTGCCTGCTATGGTTAATAATGAAACCAAATGTTCAAGAATGGATGACTGCACATCACTGAACACGAACAAGGGAGATAAGTCAGAGCCGGCCAAATGTAAAAATGAAGCAAACGCTAAATGGGAGAGCACTCAGTGCGGGCAAGACGGTGGCCTAAGAGAGCCTCCAACACCTGAAGATGCTGAAGGAACTGTATTCAGAGACATTTAAATGCACAACTGAACTGCAGGCAAAAAAGATAAAGGAAATATTAGGACTAGAGATAGATAGAGGTTAGAACAATTGCTCACACCAGGATGTTCTGAGGTGCGGGCTGGGGGATGAGAAGGAGTTACTGGCCGTTATAACCTAGCTCCCAGTAGGTATGAGTGGCGAAGATGATTGTGAAGTAGGAAATTAGAGGTGAGACACCTACAGGAAACATAGACCTTCAAGGGTCACCATTTCTGTGAAAGGATGAATTGAAAAAGTTAAAAAAAAAATTAAGTCTGCCTACAGACACAAAGAGGTGTCCAGGAAGTTTATAATCTCAGCCTGGATTTTGGGTGAGGGAAAACAGAAGTATTTGTGGTAGTTACATAATCTGTTGTCAACTTGAGACATGACATAAGAGTAAAGGGGTGGAGCTTAACCTGTCAATCAAGTCGCAGCTTGATGACCTCATTTGGAGACGCTAAGGAGATAAATTGCTTGCTGGAGGCAGGACACAGGCTCACTCCCTGGGAGACATTCCTGATGACAAGACACATGGAGCTATGCTAGAGCACTGGAGCAGAAGGAGCCACGTGGAGACCCCTGCCAGGGATGAGATGTTTCCACTGCCGCTGGATCCACAAGACTTTCCACCCACTGGCCTGTGATCTTCCTGCATTCAGCATCATTGCATGTGTTGTGTGAGTCTGAAGAGGAAGTTACAGACTGATATCATACATATGGGCTAATATCAGACTTATAGACTTGATCTGGACTGGGCTGGGATGTATTCTTAATATACAATTACTCTTTTATATAAAGCTCTTTCTTATACACATGAGTCTCCCAAGATTTGTTTCTTTAATCTACCCGGACTAACATAGTATTCTCTGAGAATTCAAAACCTCCGGCCTACCACTTATGTGGGTTCTGAACTTACAGTAACTGGGCAACTCGGGAACTGCTTTTCTCAAGCCAAGAAATGACCATGAAAATTGATATTGGAGGACCTCTGTTTCTGAATGGTTTAAAGCAGTGGTTCTCAACCTTCCGATTGCCATGACCCTTTAATACAGTTGTTCATGTTGTGGTGACCACCCCCCCAAACCATAAAATTATTTTCGTTGCTACTTCATAACTGTAATCTTGCTACTGTTATGAATTGGGCGACCCCTGTGAAAGGGTTGGTCGACACACTCACACCCAAAGGGGTCACGACCCACAGGTTGAGAACCACTGGTTTAAAGAGTTTGGCTAGTTGAGTCAAGAATTAGTGAGTTGGCAGACAGAGTTGAGAAGATTACCCCCAGTAAGATGACGAGACACGGAGATTAGCATGAGAAAGTTCATCAACTCCTTGAAGCACCAAAAGAAAGAAGAAATACCTGGAGAGGAAACATTTGACAAGGTTGGAGCTGATAATTTCCTAGAATTGATTAAACACACACACATTCTTATAGGCTAGTTCCTAACTGGATATAGAACACATATAAAACCTAAGTCCACACCAAGGTGCCAAAACTAAAAGCAAACGCACTGCTGTCCAGTCCGGTCAGACTCAGAGGGAGCAGGGTTTCTGAGCCTGTGCATCTTGCCTGGAGTGACAGCTTCCTCCACTGGAGCTGCTGAGCCAAGATACAGGGGCTAACACTGCAGAACACCAAAGATGGGAGATCTTGAGAAGAGCCAGAGAAGGGAAAAAAGACATCGAAAAGACATGACAACAGACTGAGAGTAGATGCTGCAGAGCTAAGAGTGAAAAGTAGAAAACACGAGAATAATAGCACCATATTTGTGAGAAATGGTAAAAGCTATTTTACCAAAAGGCTAACCTGTTGATCAAGAGTGACGGCCAAACAGAAGAACTGTCACGGGAAAAACTTCTAAAAGGAAAAAGAGAAAGAAATTTAAAAACCAGGGCTTTTAAAGAAATCAATAACATGAAATAGAAACAACAGTATATAATTGATCAAGGGTTCCTGATGATGGGAGGGGGGAAACGGAAAGGGAGGGAAAGAGGAGCTGATACCAAAGGCTCAAGTGTAAAGAAAGTGTTTTGGAATTGTTGATGACAACATGTGTACAAGTGTGCGGAATATAATCGAATGATGAATTGTCATAAGATTTGTAAGAGCCCCCAATAAAATGATTAATTTTTTAAAAGATGTTAATGATCGCCCCCCAAAAATAAAGCAATAACTTTATATGGAAAGATTTAAACAAGGATTCAATTTGTAAAAATTAATTTAGAAACATGTATTGAGACTGATTTAGAATGATAAAATAAGAGGAATGAAATGACTCAAGCTCAATAAGGTTTTACTCAAAAAGGTCTCAAAGAAATTAAAGATCCTGAGGTCCTTGTATTAGTCAAAGGAAGGGGAGCTATTGATCAGCCATAGACTGGGCTGCATTGAAAATTTAAGGCAAAAACTGAAAGACAGAAATAATATGTTTAATTGTTAAACAATAGAGGAAACATGCAGAAGTACAGAAAACCCAATCAGAGGCAGTCTAGAAATGTCAAATTGGCCATCGAGGCATTGATCATTCAGAACTGTCCCCAAGCAGATGGAACCCTGACCAATGGCTCACACTGTCATGTGAACCCAGGCCCACATTCCTGGCCAGCATTCCTGAAATGGACTGACGCCATGCTAAAGTTCTCTTTCTTCTAAGTTACTGACTTCAGGCCTTACGGGTTTACTCGAAACCCAGGGTCCAGGAGACAGGCTCGGTCTGGGGGCAGATAGCTCAGCAGTCGAGTCCCTGATCCTCTGTGCCCCGCCTGTCCAAGGCCCCTTACAGCAGAAACAAGGCACACTGCAGATTCCTTCTTACAAGACGGAGGTCTGCTTACTTAGCGACCTGGCAATTTGAGGTCGCCGGGGGAGTGTATCGGGTTATGCATTGGACCGCTAATCAAAAGGTCAGCAGTTTGAAGCCACCAGCAACTCTGAAAGAGAAAGATGCGGCTTCCTATCCCCTGAAGAGTTGCAGCCTCGGAAACCACAGGAGCGCGTCTACCCTGTCCTCTAGGGCCGTTAGGAGTCAGCCTCGAGGTTTATGACACTTCACAGGTAAGCAACGTGGCAGTGCGCTTCGGTCAGGATTTGCAGCCTTGGGAACCCGGTGGGGCAGTTGTATTCTGCCCTATAGTGTAGCTGTGGTTTGGGCTTCTCTAGTTTCACTTACCTACCTATTCTATGGGGCTGCCTGTGGAAGAGGATAAATACAGCATTAAAATAGTACCTGCCACGCAAGAATGCTATTTAAACGGTTACCATGCTGACTTATGTGTTCACATTCGGAAAAGGAGTTAAGAAAAAAAGTCTCAGTGTTAAATTTGCCAAACTCATCTTAAAGGAGCATGATTTTGAAGGCAATGTGAACTTGAAATGCCTTGGATAGTTCGCCAGTGCTACTGTGGAGGGTGTCAGGTGAGCTAATCGAATCAGAGGGTTAAGGACCCGGAGGGGCAGAGACCAAGACTTTTCTAGATGGAAAAAGGAGAGCCAGAGAAACAACAGCTCAATAGCAAAAGGGAAATCGTGACAGATAGCTCACAGTCCCTCTTCAGAGTGCTTCTCCAGGATGCTACGTGGTGGATAAACAGACTTCCCCCCGGCCCCCACAAAAAACCAAACAGACAAAAGAGTGCTTCAGAAAAGCTACACACTGTACGCACAAGAGGTACTGTGAGCACTGTATTTGGGCAAATAACGTCAGACTCTGCTGATCAGTTCCTGTACCGGAAGTGACAACCAGCCTAAGGGAAATGTCTGATGATTCAAAAGCTCAGCGGACGCAGCACACCGGGTCTCCTTTTATTACTGTCGGAGTGCCCCCAGCCATTACACCTGTGAAAACATGGACCTGTCCAGCCAACAAAGACCAATTTAAAGGTAGAGAAAGCAGGTGATGCTAAACACTGCCTTGCCTCCCGATGTTCAGAGGTGCACTCCTGAGCTGTGCTGTACACGGCATCGTTTTTTAAAAGAGACAGATCAGTGTCAAGTCAAGGTTTTATTGCACCTGCCCCAGTTCTTCCGTGTCCAGACTATGAGGGGGAACACACGAAGAATTACCAGTTTTTGAAACTGTACCTTTTTTCCATGCAATGCCCTTGAGTGAGGGCAATCGCAGTGAAGCCCAGTAGAGCTTGCAGGGAGACCCACACTCGGGGAGCAGTTTGATAGTGCACCGTCCTCCCTGACAATCGGCTGCAGCGCTGTCTCTGCCAGCCCTCTCTCGGGGCACGGCCTTGCTTCCCATTGCCACCGTATCTCAGAATCAAAGTATTTGCATTCTAGACACATCAACAGCATACTGAAGGGACCCTGCCAGTTTTTGCTGCCTGCTTGGAAAAGAACATCACGAAGCATTACTCATTTATATGACTCCCAGGCTCCTGCTGTAAATTCAGTGGGCAGGACTGCCTCCAGGTGCGGCCCTTCAGCTCAGCTCCCTAATCCTGTAACCCTTCACCCCCAGCTCCTGCCCAGAAGCGTGTGCGCATGATCCCTGTGCCTGTCTTCCACCCCTTTAAGCCTTTTGGTTGTGAACGTCGCCCCGGCTGCCAGAGCTTACCTCCAGACAGAAATCAGCTCTTTTTCTTCAGTCAGGCCTAAGGGTGAGAAGCCCAAAACCCAACACGCGGAGCTGTCCCCACCGCCACCCCATCCAGCATTTTCATACAGATGAAGTCCGGTTAAAGACATCTGTCTTGGAATAGCGAAGCAGCTGACGATAGCACATCTCTCATTGGAGTATGAGGGAGCCATTAGCAAGGGTGTTGCTGGAGAACCTTTTAATGACAGGAAAAATCTCCTGACAGACATGCAGGGAAGAAAACCAGATGCAGAGATATTCCAACTTTTCTGTTGTATGTAGTGTGTACACACACACAATCTTTAACAAGAAGAAAGTACGTCCAAAGTCATCGTGACTTTATTCGTTTTCTTCACTCTTATCAATATTTTTCTAATACAAACAGGCATTCATTTAGAACCAAAAAAATAAAAAATGTATAACAACAACAAGAACCAAAAAGACAATTTCCATCAAGGGTGCCTTTTTAAAATGCTGGTCTGATTTTTAAGAGGTTTGCTACACAATTGATCCCCGTCCACTGGCTCTGCGCAGGAGAGTTACTATGTCTTACTATGTCTCTTCTTCTATGTCTCTGTAAAGCTCACCAAATGACTGGGTGGGACTATGCAAATAAGGTGTGTGTAACACTACAGGAGATGGGTCAGTTTGAGTTACCACTCACCTGGTTATAAGGCTGGGCCATATTGGAAGCAGGAGCAGACACAGTAATCCCAGAACCATTGGAGAAGAGCCACCAGGACAGCTGGTTTGGGATCTCTGGCTGAAGCAATAGAGGCTGAGACTAGAGCAGTGGTTCTCAACCTTCCTAATGCAGTGACCCTTTAATACAGTTCCTCATGTTGTGCTGACCCCCAACCATAAAAATTATTTTTGTTGCTACTTCATAACAGTCATTTTGCTACTGTTACGCATCGGGTGACTCCTGTGAAAGAGTCAGTTGACCCCCAAAGGGGTCAGGACCCACAGGTTGAGAACCACTGGACTAGAGGCACCAGAGGCTGTGGCAAGGAGACCATGAAGAGAACAGAGGATCGGCACTGCGGCGTGACTGAGAGTGAGAATCTGGGACTGAGGCAGAGCAGCACGTGGCTTCCTGGTTAACAGAGGGAGGGCCCAGGGGCACAAGGCAAAGAGGCTGAGGACCAAAGGAAGACTTGGCTGCTGGTTGAGGAAAAGTGCTGCTGTGGATCAATCCCTGCATCCTAAATGTTCCTGATCCTGGTTTGGGGTAACCTGTTAGATCCCCTAATAAATGCTCCCCTAATCATGAGTATTGTCTGTGAGTCTTGCGTGGCCATGGACTGAATGATCGAACCCAGCATAGGCGTCTGAAGGTAAAGAGGATGGAGGGCGGAGGCCAGTTTGATTCCATCTCACGGCACTAGGGAAGCCAGAGGAGGCCAGATATGCCCCCTCTATGCCATTTACTGAAATCACCAAGAAAGAAAAGCCAGGAGGAAAGTGTATCCTTTGGACCCTTGGCCACTGTGCTGAGAACCTCCTAGACCCAAGGGAGGATTGACACCAAGACACAAGGAGATCACCAAGGGTCACGAGGTCCACAGACTGTGAAAGGAAACAAAGTCCTTTTCCTACAGAGAGAGAAAGCCTTTTCTCTAATGCTGTAACTGCCATCAAGTTGATTCCAACTCATTGCAACCCTGTAAGGACAGGGTTTCCAAGACTGTGAATCTCTGCAGAAGTAGAGCACCTATCTTTTTCTGCTGGAGCAGCTGGTGGTGTTGAACTCCTGCCTTGCCGTTAGCAGCCCAATATGTAGCCTACTGTGCCGCCAGGGAACCTGCTCTAGAGCCAGTGCCCTGAATTTGGACTTCTAGTCTTCTAAACGGGGAGAAAATAAATTTCCATTTGTTAAAGACATCCACTGATGGTATTTTTCCTAAAGCAGGTCTGGATACGTAAGATAGAAATGGGAAAAGCTCAAGTGTATGAGTGGTTTTCTCATTTCAAAAAAGGTGAAATGTCGGTTGATGACAAACTTCATTCTGGACGCCTGTCAACTTCCTGAACAATGAAAATGTCCACTCGTAGTGCATTTGGAATTCATTCCATCAGGTCAGACTGTTACACAAGCTTTCTATTGAGGGGTTCTGAAAAGATTGTGTAACCGTGTGTGACAAAAAAGGCCTAATTTGTGGCAGATGGGTGAGGTGGGGTGGGGACTGGTTTTGCCACCATGACAATGCACACCTGCTCATGCAGCCATCTCAGTGTGCCAGTTTGGGGCAAAACCCAGCATGCCTCCACACACCTGACTCACCTGACCTCGCTCCGTGCAACTTCTTTTAGTTTCCAAGAATGAAGAAGGACATGAAAGGGCAGCAAGTTGACAATGTAGAGGAGGTGAAGAAAAAAATGAAGGAGGTGCTGTCAGCCACACAAACAGATGAGTTTGAAAAATCCTTCCAAGAATGGAATCACATATTTGACAAATGTATTAAACGTAACTGACAGCACTTTGAAGGTGATAAAGTTGTTTTGTAAAAAATGTAAATACATAGCATTGGGGGGGAAATTCCAGGTTTTTTTGGATACTCCCTTGTACCTTAGCGGGGTGATGATTCTTGACAGGATTTGGCTTATCGGACTCCTCCTTTTCAAACATCTTTCCAGTTGTTCTGGTGATGTCTCTCCAGCCACTTTTGGTTCCTGGACCAAAAAACTTCTGTTCCTGAGTGATCTGCAGATGGTGGCTGTCCGGCCTGCTGTGCTTGGTGACCAGGTCTGGCCATAACCAACACTACTTGCTGTGATGGGCTCCTGTCCTGGAAGGAAGAGTGCTCGAAAGAGACAGGTTAGCAGGATAGAAAGTCCCATAACAACATCTCACACCCTCAGGGTAATTTCTGTGGGCAAACTGTAAGACTGATAATGTTCCAGAGGGGAAGCAGGCTGAGGAGTGGCCTCCATGACCCTGTCAGACCAGCCAGACTCCCTCCCTGGCCTGGAGTTATCCAGAACGTAGTCATAGAAGACAAGAGAGGGAGGGAGGGAATGAGTCACTTGGATGGCTAAAACGTAGATTGTAGACAGGAAGGTAAAGGAACTCCTGGCTGGAACTGCCTTACACCCAGGACAATCTCCTGCTCTTGTCCTGGAACCCAATTCCAGGGTTCTGTAGCATGGTGGTCCACAGTCCCACTTCTGTCACGAAGCCTCGGAGGCTGATCACCCAGGAGACATACTACCCCTTGGCTGAAAATCCCATTTTCCTTAGCACCAAAGGTATTCTTATAACAATACATTTAGGGAAATCCATCAAGATCCCCTCCTGGGTCAGACTATGTTTTGATTCATTTAACTACATGAGATAGAAATGTCAGGATACCAAGAGCCTCAGCCAAATCAAAAGATATAGCATCTGGGGTCTTAAAGACTTGAAGGTAAACAAGCGGCCATCTAGCTCAGAATTAACAAAGCCCACATGGAAGAAGCACACCAGCCTGTGTGATCATGAGGTGCTGAAGAGATCAGTTATCAGGCATCAAAGAACAAAAAAATCATATCATTGTGTGCTCACTTTCCTGATACAATTGCTGAAGACAAATGGGTGCATAAGCAAATATGGTGAAGAAAGCTGATGGTTCCCAGCTATCAAAAGATACAGCTTCTGGGGTCTTAAGGGCTTGAAAATAAACAAGTGGCCATCTAGCTCAGAAGGAACAAAGCCCACGTGGAAGAAGCACACCAGCCTGTGTGATCATGAGGTATCGACAAAAAATAATACCATTGTGTGCTCACCTTTCTGATATGATCACTGAAGACAAATGGGTGCATAAGCAAAAGTGGTGAAGAATGCTGATGGTGCCCGGCAATCAAAAGATATAGGGTCTGGGGTCCTAAAGGATTGAAGGTAAACAAGCAGCCATCTAGCTCAGAAGCAACAAAGCCCACATGGAAGAAGCACACCAGCCTGTGTGATC
>NW_022103958.1:18067169-18073483 GCF_000313985.2 Echinops telfairi
TATAACCTCCTCCCTGGGGGACGGACAACAGAAAAGTGGGTGAAGGGAGACGTCGGACAGTGTAAGATATGACAAAATAGTAATAATTTATAAACTATCTAGGGTTCATGAGGGAGAGGGGAGCCGGGAGGGAGGGGAAAAAATGAGGAGCTGATACCAAGGGCTCAATTAGAAAGCCAATGTTTGAGAATGATGATGACAACAAATATACAAATGTGCTTGACACAATGGATGGATGGATGGATTGTGATAAGAGTTGTACAAGCCCCCGATAAAATGATTTTTAAAAAAAAAGAGCCTCAGCCAGGCCATTGCAGCCCTTGTGGTGTGCATCACCCACACCGGGGCTGCCACCGGCACAGGTGACATTGTGAGCAAATTGTGAAAAAGCTACTCCTTCAAACAGGTGGGGCGTGGGGGAGTTCATTATTTATTTCTTAGTAATGACCACTGGCAACAATAATCTTTCTATATAAATTATGATGAAATTACTCGTCATTAAACAATAGGGGGAGAGAAGTATTTAGGAACTAGAATCCAAGTGTTTAATTATGGTGATTAAGAACTCAAAATTCCTTGGTTCTAATAATTTGTCATAAAGTAGGCATCCTAGATTTATGGAAATAAGATTATTCCTGATGGTTTCGATGTTTCCTTTTATTGCTCATATGTTATAGAAAGGATCACCAGATTAAGGAGCCACGGTAGCTGAGTGGGCTAGGAATTGGACTGCTAACCTCAAGGTGGGCAGTTCCAACCCACCAACTGCTCTGAGAGAAAAAGATGAGGCTGCCAGCTCCTGTAAAGATTTACTGCCCCGGAAATCCTCCAAAGCAGTTCTACTCTGTCTTATGCTTGGATGTGAGTCGGCAGCTACTCAACAGTAGTGGGTGGGATCTCTAGATTGATAGTGTAACATTGTGGACTCTACAATGGTTTGATCATTTTAGTTTTGAGAAGCTGATACTGATAATGGCAAAATCAACCCTAACTTGAAAATGACAGCTGCCTGCTAGATTATAGTTGCAAAGATACAGCAGCATTTCAAACTTGGAATATTAAGGTTTAAAAAGAGAGCTTCAGGCTTTTCCTTCTTCATACATAGTGGTGGATAAAGCATGAAGCTCTTCTAGCTGGACCACTAATCCGTTTCAATTGTACAGTTTTCATCCCGCTCTGGTACTTCATAGTCACCGTCATTTTTTAGATTGCATGTGATATCTAGAACTTTCCTCCTTGAAGGTTCCAGCATCACCAGGGAACTTGTCAGGAACTTGGCCTCTCAGGTCCCACCCCAAAATAACACACACACACACACACACACACACACACACACACACACACACAACCACTGCCGTCGAAACGACTATGGTTTATAGCAACCTGGTCGTGTGGGTTTAGGGGGCTGTAAATCGTTATGGTGGCAGAAGGCTTCCTCTTTCTCCCATGGGGTAGCGGATGGATTTGAACTGCCAGCAGCAGCCCACCTTATGACCCACTATGCCAACAGTTGTCCTTCGAGTCCCACCCCAGAAGTACAGAATCAGAACCTTAGTTTAAATACAGTCCCTGGGGGCACTCCATGCTCCTGAAATTTTTCAAAGTAATATCTAGGCCAAAGAAAAGGCCATGATATGTTCTCAGCAAGGTAACTTCCCTCTTTTGAAGATAATCATATTACTACCAATAAGGAAAACCCAACCCGCAGACCTGAACCAATAGGTAGCATCATGATAAACTGAGCAAAAAAAAAGTTGAAGTGGTCCAGGATTTCTTCTTGCTTGGATCCACAAGCAACGTGCATGGAAGCAGCAGTCCAGAGATCAAATGACACACTGCATTGGGGAGGTTCCTGCAGAAGACTTCTCAAAGTGCTGAGAGGCAAGGAGGTGAGTTTGACGACTAAGGTAAAACCCAAGCCGTGATATTTTCAATCACTTCATATGCATATGAAAGTTGGACATTGAATAAGGAAGGCTGAAGAAACATCTATGCATTTGAACTATGATGTTGGCGAAAAATATGAAAAGTACCATGGACAGCCAAAAGGACAAACCTCTGTCTCGGAAGACGTACATCCAGAGTGCTCCACATAGGAAAGGATGCCCAGGCTTTGTCTGACTTACTTTGGACATGTTGTCAGGAGAGACCAGTCCCTGGAGAAGGACATCATGCTTGGTAAAGTGGCGGGGCAGCCCCAAAGAGGAGGCCCCAGACAAGAGGGACGGACACAGTGGCCGCACAGTGGGCTGAAACGGAAGACAACTGTGAGGATGGCGCAGACCGGGCGATGTTTCCTTCTGTCGTACTTGGGCCGTTTGAGTCTGAAGAACTCAACAGCCTCTAGCACAGCGGTTCTCAGCCTTCCTAATGCCGTGACCCTTTAATATAGTTCCTCACCTGGTGGTGACCCCCCAACCATAACATTATTTTCATTGTTATTTAATAACCGTAATTTTGCTACTGTTATGAATTGGGCCACCCCTGTGAAAGGGTCGTTTGACCCCCCAGAGGGGTCGCAACCCACAGGTTGAGAACCGCTGCTGTAACGACACCAACAGCACCCTTTATAGGGAAACTAGACAGATTTTAACTCTCCGGTGATTTTATTGTGCAATTAGCAGTTGAGACGTCTCTTCGTCCTCTCCCGGGTATTTTCTGCACTGAAGAAGAGTCAGCTTCGGGGGCTCTGCAATGAGGGTAGCAACATCTTTTTGTAAATATCATGTATCATTTTCTGTGAAAGATTTTCTTAACTCACCTTATGTTTTTAAGAGAATGCTACACATTGGCTTTGGATTCCTATCTCATTTTGCTTATAACAATTTTATGTTCGTTCCTGATTAGTAGTGAGCAATGCATTTTTTAAAGGATATTTTCAAAAGGATGTTTTTGACTGACATTTTAGAGTCGATTCTGTTAGCGGTATCATCAGCGTGCATTGCACACCCCTGCTAATTAAGTTGAGTAGCAAAATGGCATGTACTCAATTTTCCCATCACATCATCAAAAGTGATTTTAAATTTTATGTTCAGTAAATGCATTTCCAATATACTTCCATGCTGCTTGGTTGAAGAAAAAAAAAAGCTATATACTAACAACAGAATAGTTTTATCCTTTCTTGGATGACATAGAAATTTGTATTGTTAAAATAGATTTTGCTACATCATTCAATACCACATTTAAAGAAGATACACAGCAAAAAATATGCAGAAGGTCCTAGAATTTTTTCCCAAGAGTCTTTCTATTTCAATCTACTTTACTCATGGCATTTCAAATTTTCTTTAGATGCGGCCGTGATTATCAGCCTTGTCAACATGTGCGTATGCTTTCTGTAACCTTTGTTGTTGTCGACTGAACAACCCCTCTTCCCCAAACATTCGCATATGAAATATTAGCTTTTTGGAAATCCATCAATCTAATAACATTAAAACATGGAATATTCCACCTGGCCAAGGGTTATATTTCAATCATAAAATCATATTTGAAAACTCTACCTTTTGCAAAATGAGTTCATTCATTGTATCTGCTACAATGTTGATTATGTGGGTTTGTGCTTATCCCTCTGGTTTAGAATCAGAATGAAGAAAGCGATGCAACTACCCTTCTTCAGTCTGCATTCGGAGCAGATAGCCTGACGAGCCTATAGGAAGGTGAAGGTGGCTTCAAGATTGGAGGAAGCCTCGGTACCAACCTGCAAATGCTGACCACACAACCTTCTTCCCGAAAGAAAGAGGACTTGAAGTGCTCGGTGATGCGATCAAAGATTACAGTCCTCAGTATGACTGACATCTCAACATTAAAAACAAACAAACAAGCAAACGTCCTCACAACTGGACTAGTAAGCAACATCATGATAAATGGAGGCAAGCTTAAAGCTGCCAAGGATTTCATTTTTACTTGGAACCAAAATCAATGGCCATTAAAGCAGCAATCAAGAAATCAGACATACTGCACTGGGCCACTCCACTGCCAAAGACACCTTTAAAGTTTTAAAAAGCTAAGATAGTTCTTTCTTCTTCTTTTTTTTAAATCATTGTATTGGGGGCTCATACAATTCTTATCACAATCCATATCCATCCATGCATCCATTGTGTCAAGCACATATGTACATTTGTTACCATCATCATTCTCAAACATTTGTCTTCTACTTGAGCCCTTAATATCGGCTCCTCATTTTCCCCCCTCCCTCATGAACCCTTCATAATTCATAAATTATTATTTTGTCATATCTTACACTGTCCGACATCTCCCACTGCCCTCTTCTCTGCTGTCCATCCCCCAGGGAGGAGGCTATACGTAGATCCTTGTTATTGGTTCCCCCTTTCCACCCTACATTCCCTTCAACCTCCAGACATCGCCACACTCACCATTGGTCCTGAAGGGGTCATCTGTCCTGGATTCCCTGTGTTTCCAGTTGCTATCTGTACCAATGTACATTTTCTGGACTAGTCAGATTTGTGAGGTAGAATTGGGATCATGATAGTGGGGGTGAGCAAGCGCTTAAGAACTAGAGGAAAGGTATATGTTTTGAAGTCTTTGAAGGCTTCTCAAAGACCTCATATGCATGTGAAAGCTGAGAGGTGCATAAGGAAGATTGGTGCCTTTGGAGTACAGTGTGGGTGAAGAATATTCCTATGGACTGCCATAGGAATAAACAAATCTGTGTTGGAAGTACACCCAGAAGACTCCTTGGAAAGAGGGTGGCAAAACTTTTTCTTTTTTTAAATTCATTTTCTTGGGAGCCTGTACAACTCTTATCACAATCCATACTAGAGGAAAATTGTATGTTTCATCGATGCTACATTGCACCCTGACTAGCTCGTCTCCTCCCCATGGCCCTTCTGCAAGGGGATGTCCAATTTCCCACAGATGGGCCCTGGGTCCCCACTCCGCACTCCCCCTCATTCACAATGCCTGATACCTGATCACTTCAATGCCTTGTGATCTCACAGGCTGATGTACTTCTCCATGTGGGCTTTGTTTTTTCTCAGCTAGATGGCCACCTGTTTATCTTCCAGCCTTTAAGGCCCCAGACACTATATCTTTTGATAGCCGGGCACCATCAGCTTTCTTCACCACATTTGCTTATGCACCCACTTTGTCTTCAGCAATCAAGTCAGGACAGGCTGGTGTGCGTCTTTCATGTGGGCTTTGTTGTTTCTCAGCTAGATGGTTGCTTGTTTATCTTCAGCCCTTTAAGACCTCAGATGCTATATCTTTTGATATCCAGGTAGCATCAGCTTTCTTCACCACATTTGCTTGTGTACCCATTGTCTTCAGCGATCGTGCCAGGAAGGTGAGCATCTCACAGTGCCGAATTGTTAGAACAAAGTGTTCTTGTGTTGAGGGAGTACTTGAGGAGGGACCCACTGCCAGATGGCAAAACCTTGTCTCACATGGATTCACCGTGTTATCAGGAGAGACCAGTCCTTGGAGAAGGATACCATCCTTTGGTCAAATAAGAGATTATGAAGGACATTCTCAAGGTCAGCAGGAGATTATCAAGATGGTTTAACACACATACACACCCATGTTTATTGCAGCACTTTATATAACAGGAAATGATGCAAACAATCAAAAACCCCATCTGTAGAGGAATGGATAAACAAACTCTGGTACGTGCAGAGAATGAAATCGTATGCATCCTTAAAAAACAATGACCAGTCTGTCAAACACCTCACGACATAGACAAAATTGGAGGGCATTAGTCAGTCTCATAAAGATAAATGTCTTATGACATCATTATTATAAAGGAAGAAAGAAAAATAAAAATGGTTTTCATACCAAAGGAAAAGACTTCAAAGACTATGATGAGGCTGCAGGGGTTGGGGGTGGGGGTTTGTGGAGTGGGCAGGAGGGGAGAGGGAAGGGACAGGAAGAAAGAAGGGAGGGCACGTAGGAAAAGAAGTGGTTATGCATTGGGCTGCCATCCGTATGGTTGGCAGTTTGAGACCACCAGCAGCCCCGAGGGAGAAAAGGCTGGGCTTCTCCTCCTGTGAACAGCGACCGTCTCAGAAACCCATGTGGGCAATGGCGGTGAGTGTGGCGCTTTCTATGGGGGATTCAACGGGGTGTTGTCACTGTTCTGGTGAGCTGGGCAGTGCAACTCCATTGAGTGCGTTTGTCCGATTCCACAAATGTATCCTAGTCCACAGATAACAGGGAAATGATTTTAAGAATAAAATTTAAATGAAAAGAGAGAGAGCGAGAGACTTCCGGGAAGATGGCGACGGAGTGACACGTACCAGAGGGACTCCGCAGAATCCAGCCCAGGAGAGCTGCTTAGAGGGAACTTTAACACAACTAGAACA
>NW_022103958.1:18082003-18095210 GCF_000313985.2 Echinops telfairi
AAAAAAAAAAAAAAAGAGAGAGAGCAAAGGGAAGGGTCACAGCCTTCAAAGCCCTTCCGCTCTCTGACCCGTCAGACCTAAGCGCTGGTCTGAGCGGTTATAAACCGAGGAACAGTAGCATTGAAACGGGCTTACATTCGTTTGTAGCACATAAGCTAGTTTCAAAAAGATGCTTGGATTGACACAGTGGCTGCAAAAGGACTCAGGCACAGAGGCTGCACAAAACCAAGGAATGCGTCTTTCTGTTGCACACAGGGCCACTATGAAGTGGCATCAGCTGGGTGGCCCGAGAGCCACATTCATCTCCTTAACACGTGTCATATTATTTTGAGTCGGTATGCATTACAGTTTGTGTCAAAGGAAAAGAAACCCCCTTTTTGCACTGCAGCATCTCCCCAAACCATGCCTGGCTGACAGCTGAATTGTGTACCATGTGAGATTCCCACAGCATCGATGTCTGTACCTCTCTCTCCATGAATGAATGATGATAGGTAAGTAAATGGGCCGGTGGGTAAATAGGGAGGTTGGCACTTATTGTAGTTAGGTGCCATCGACTTGGTCCCGACTCATGGCTTTTGACAACAGAGCAAACCTCTGCTGGTCCTGTGCTACCCTCACAAGTGGTGCTCATGGCTGCAGCCAATGTGTCAATCCATCTTGTCAGGGCTTGGGACGTCACTTTTTGGTACAGTTGTGAGGATTTTTGTTTTCTTTGTGCTGCTTTGTGACCCATGCTGAGGGTTGTAGTCTTTGGTCTTCACCTGTGAGTGCTCCCTGTCCTCTGCTTTCTCCAGCAAGGCTGTGTCCCGAACACCACAGCTTGTTAATGAGGCTTCCTCCAGTCCTGATGGTCCGTTCATCAATTTTGAATTCTTAATATGATTGCTGCAGTGTATTTCATATTCATATTAGCATAACGTGGTAAATGCTGCCAGTCTTGGCTCACCTCTCATTCCTTGGTTGCTATGTTTTTCCTTCCCTGAAGAATTCACAATATAAATAAAACACCAAAATGATTAAGGGAGAAGTGTGTGGGGGTTTTTCATGATTACAATGTATTTGTAAATCATTTATGAAAACTTCCTACCTATACTGATGTTTGAAAAGCTAAACTTCTTACATTAAGATGGTAATTTACAACTTGTTTAATATTCAAATTACCCAACCAGGTAGTTAGATAGGCAAAATAAGTTGAATTTAGTGTTTTTTTCTCCTTCCAGTTTTTCTCTTTTCTCATAATTAATCAGTTATGCCTGACATAATATTAATAGCAAATTCACCTTCTAATCTATTAGTCTTTGTTCTCCTATACTATTCTATTTTTTTTAAAGCATATTCAAGAATCCAAATAATTTTCTTTCATTATCTTCTCATCTTCTCTGTTTTCTGATTCTGGAACTAATTTTCTAACCGCCCCCTTCTGGTACCTTAGCAGAAAAAATATAAAATAATTATCATTTTATCTTAGATCTTACATATATATAGCATTCAAAATATATTGTTAACAAGCTACTAAAAATTATCAAGTTATTTATTTTACTGATGATAGAGCCATAACAACAAACAATTGCTGTTACATAAGTACTAGATCATTAATATTACTCTGTAATGAATGTGTGCATAATTTATTTATTTTGTAGAGTATTCATGGTGAGTAAATGTTATGAGATGGGTATTCACATAGTAATATAAATTCTTATATAGATTTTAATTGGGAACTCAGCAATACCTCAATGCACACAAAATGCAATATGAAATTCACCAGTGCAAATAATCCAGGATGGATTTTGTTTTCTATTTTGAAACACTCACCTACCAGCATTTCAGTAGATAAACAGTTTCTGACTTAGAATGAGGAGCTATTTTAGTTGCTGCTAGATGCGTTATGGCTTTGATCATTGACTCATTTTCCCTTTGTGAATGGAAGCAGAAGAATATACGGCCATGTTCTGCATAACATCCATTTGAACTATGTCCCACTGCATCTAGGTCCATCTCCCCAACCCACATAAAACCTGTGATGTTCACAGACATATAAATAATGGTGTGTAATGCCAAATGGGCACTATCATGTCACATACATCAAAATACTACGAAAATTCTGATTACAACAATAACGATTGTCATCACATTATTATTATTGCTGCACACCTATTGTGTTAAATATGTTTTAGCATACCTGGAAGTGTCTCTTTGATTTTTCTTAATGCATAGAAAGATACAGCATATACTAAGATAAGCATTCGACTGATATAAGATACAAACCATACCTAATTGTTCCAACCAACTTATGTATGCATGCAATGTAAGGACAGACTTAGAATCTGGGCACTGCCTACATGTAATGTGGTGTTTTCACAACATCTAAATCACAAAAGAGCATATTTCACAGAACATATCATAGACAGTAAGTGACCTATGAATATATATATTTTTAAAAACCTCTTAAAACTAGACACTTTACTGCCATCTGCCGGGAAATTGTAAAAATATACAAATCACCCATCTTTGCAATAAAGAAAATGATAACAAATATACAGGACGACAACAAACAGGGTCCCCAGGTGGTGCAAAGATATATATGCTTGCCTTCTACCCAAACCCAAACCAAACAAGTGATGGACTGAACCCACGCAGAGGCACCTCAGAAAGCAGAGCTGGGGGTCTGTTTGTGGAAACCCTATAGAGCAGGGGTAGGGAACGACTGCTGAAATCATCCACACCAGCTCACACCGCACGTCTCACCAAAGAGAAGCAGCTCCAGCCGTCAAAATAGGGTTACATTAATGAGATGTTTGACTGGTACGGCCCACGAATACTGGTTTAAATATCCAAGTGGCCCTTGGCAGAAAGAAGGCGCTCCACCCTGCTCTAGGGTAAAAGTCAACTCAGCACATGTGGGGCCATTTGAGCAAGGAAAACGCACAAAAACAATTCAGAATACCCAAGGTGATATCAGTGACCACAACCTTGGGATCCCGGCAGAGCAGTTTTCCTCTGTCCACATGGGATCACTGTGAGCCAGAATTGACTTGATAGCAACTAACAACATCCCCACACCAGGGTGTATGATGCTCCAGGGTAGAAGCTGAAGCCCAGCATTTAAGGGGACACTGCCTCCAGGCATCTCTGCAGGCTACACTCACTGATGGGTATCAGTAGAGAGAGATGATGGCAAAACCCAGTTGGGTCCAAAGACATAACCTCCTTGTCCAGGATGAGCTATCCAGAGGAGTATATCACATCCCCTTTTGAGGCCCCCACCAAATTCTTCCAGGGGGTCCATGTTTCTCGTGAAAAAGGGATGAGCCCCTGGTCTTGCCTCAGAAACTTCTCTTCCTGAAGGAAACCGTGTCCTACGGCAAGGAGGCAGGAGATGGGCAGATAGGAACAGGATCCAGGAGATGGTGTCAGCTGAGATGCAAATGAAGGATGAGAGAGCAACGAGATCATGGAATGAGGGTGGAGGCAGAGGAGACATTCAGGTAAGTGGGATGGAGATGGGGAAAGAGGCTGTGTCATCTTTAGACTTTAGCAACTTGGAGCCCACACTGGCCCTGACTATCCTCAAGACATAGCCTTCTTGTTGACTGAGCCATTTTCAAGGTCAAAGCGACATCGTGCTTCTCTTTCTGAGTGTCTGAAACAAAACTCACCGCTGTCGAGTTGCTCTGACCCACAGTGACCCTGTAGGACAAAATTAAGCTGCACCATAAAATTTCCAAAGCTGTAAATCTCTAAAGAAGTAGATGACCACGTCCTTCTCCCTCAGAGAAGCTGCTGGGTTTGAACCATCAACCTTTTGGTTAGTAGCTGGGTGCTGAACCACTGGACCATCAAAACCAAAACCAAGCTCACTGCCATTGAGTCGATGCTGATTCACAGTGACCCTATAGGACAGTGTAGACCTGCCCCCGTGACTTTCTGAGACTGTAACTCTATGAGCGTAGAAAGCCTCAGGACTCTGAAATCCCCTGTCCAAACACATCATCCCAAGGAACACAGCCTAATGAAGGCAATCCCTGCGCCCCCGCCCCCCTGCCAGATGACCACAGTCCTAGGCCCTGGGGACTGAGGGGAAGCTGTTTGAAAGAAGTGTGGACAGATTTTTAATGTGGAGGTTGAGATATCAAGTATGTGCTTTGGCTAGAGCTGGATATAGAATGGGAAGTCCCGGAAAGAAGGGGTCCCCTGGGGAGGGAGGGTCATCTCACCATGCCTTCTTACGCTTTTGAATTCTTTTCTGAAAAACCTCTGCCACCTTCGCACTGACCACAAGGTGGTGCTCCTCGCCTGTCAATGTTCCTGCCCAACCCTTGCCCTGAGATCTCCCTGGTTAACCCTGTAGCTCGAAACTTGTTAAATAAGGAAATGAAAGGACGAATGGGGTCATTTTCTGTAGGACTGGTTGTTGTGTTACAAAGAAAAAAAATGCAGCACTTTAAAATAACCAACATTTGTTACCTCATACAGTTTCTGAGGGCCAAGAGTCTGAGAACAGTGTAGCTGGGTTGACCTTCCCCTTGACAAAGTGCAGGCAAGCTTGCCAGTCAGGGCTGCGGTCTCTGGGGGATTTACTGGGGTTAAGGACCTGCGTTGGCAGAAGGCCCCAGTTCTAACCACATGGGTGTTCTGAGAGTCCTCACACCCTTTGCGCTCACTTCCCCCGGAGTGAGTTATCAGACGGAGAGGAGGCAGTCTCCCTGGCTTTCATTACCGCACCTCAGAGGCGATGTACCATTATTTCGGCCACCTTCTCTGTGCACACAGACCGACCTTGAAACACTGGTGGAAGCCACTCACGGGCAGGAAGGCAGTTGTGATACTTAGATGTATCGTGCCAACTAGGCTGCCTGAGGAACACGTGGGCGGAGTTTAATCAGTTAGCAACTTGATTGGAGGGCAACCAAGATAAATGCTTTCCAGGCCGGTCTCTCTCTCTTTCTCCCTGGTAGTCAGACCAGTGTGCTGCTGTATGTTAGTCTGGGTTGACTAGAGAAACAAATCCAGAGACGCTCATTCGTATGTAAGAGAGTTTTATATCCAAGACTAATTGCATATGAAGAAAACATCCGGCCCAGTCCAGATCAAGTTCAATATTAGCCCATAAATCTGATATTAGCCCAGCTGAAGGAAGTTGGGGAGAAAGAGCCAGCAGAATGGAGCAATGTCTCAGCACCATGTCTCCTTTCTGTCAGGTCTCGGGCCGGCAGTCAGGGGCTGGGCCTGCGGTCCAGATTGTGCCCTCCGACCGGTTCCTGCTCTCAGTTCCTGTCACGTGGGGCCCTTTCGATCCTGGCAGGCGCCCTCACTGCTCCCCCGGCTTCTCACTGCCAGGCTGCTTGCTGGGCGCCTGCTGGTGCCCTAGAGATCCGGCAGCCATCGGGAGTTGCAGGGGCCTGGGGCACAGCGCAGAGCTGCGCCTGGACAGCTGGCACCCTTCGGGGCAGACGCCTTCCTGCCTTCCCACAGCCTCCGGCCACCACGCGCCTGGCGTCTCCATGACAACGGCCACGAATCCAAGACGCCAAGCCGCGGCCTCTCTGCGCGGCTTAAAGAGACAGACGGAGGAAGGGACCTTGGGCCAAGACGCTCCGAGGTGCTGGGCAGGGGCAGGGCGACCGGGGCTGGGTGGGCGGAGGACCGGGAGCCCCTTCTTCGCCCTCCCACTCTCTAAAACGACTTTCGCGCGTTTGCATCTCGCCTTGCGCCATCGGCAGAAGCCCTGGCCGCGTCACAGTTTTACATATTGGGCTGTGATCTGCAAGGCCAGCGGTTCGAAACCACCAGCAGCTCCGCGAGACAGACGGGGCTTTACAACAGCGACCGTTTCTGAAACCCGGAGAGAGAGGCTCGCTCGGAGTCAGCATTGACTCCCGGGCAGGGAGTTCTGCTCCATGGAGGTCACGGTCTCGGAAAGTCACAGCGGCGGTTCCACGTGTGGAACTGGGTCGCTCTGAGTCCGCATCGATGCAGTGAGTTGGGTTTTGCACCTCCGACAGCCCTCTCCTCACTCTCAGCTGCTGGGTGACTTTCCTTTAAGAGAAAGAACAGGAGCAGCGAGAAAAGAATGCCTCCCCCCCACCGCCCCCCACCGCCCCAGAACCTCTATACAACGCCCACCTCCTCTCACAACAGATAAATGGCCCCCGACTTGATCAGCAGCCCCTTACAGGACTGGCTGCTGCCCTGCTTCCTACTGCTGGACCTCCCTCCTGCAACTGACCAACAGCCACCGGCTGGGCACTTTTCCCTCACTAGGAGATCTTTGTCCAGCAAATGGGTTCATGCTGGGAGAGCAGCTTCCTGTCGTGGTACACATTTGCACGGAGAAAAACACCCATGACAAGTTCACAGCCAGATGAGCTGGTGGCGCTGTTCTCAGTAAGGGTCAGGTTGCGAACCCCAAGGTCAGTGTTTCAAACCCACCAGCAGAAGCAAGTAAGGCTCTTGCAGGTAACGATTTGCAGATCCGTTGTGAGTCAGAATTGTGAGTCGGAATTGACGTGAGGGGAGCGGGTTGCTGCTGGTTTGTATATAAGCAAGTAGTAGAGCATTCCCACCCCGCCCCCTAGAAGGGGTCCCATCGATGAGAAGTAGTTCCTTGGATGGATTCAGCATCATTTGTGCGTGTATAGAGAGAGAGTTGGATTGTTAGATATAGCTGATTGCTCCTATTTTTTTTGGATTGCTCCTATTTTCCTGCTATGATGAATAAAAGTGCTATGAACATTCATGTTTACGTCTTTGTGTACACACACCTGTTGCATTTTGTAAGAAAGTTAAACTGTTTTCCAAAGTGGCTGTACATTTTTGTATTAGTGCCATCGCAGTTCTGCCCTTGTGGATGGACATTGTCTGTTGTGGGGTTTTGGTCTGTTTGTTTAGGTCGTTGTTTTTTATGTTTGTTGTTTACTTTAGCCATTCTAAGGCACCCTGCTGGTTCAGTGGGTTAAACTAACTTGGGCTGCTAACTGCAAGGTCAGTGGTTCAAACCCACCCGACACTCTGGGGGAGAACGATGAGGTCGTGCCCTGCCTTCAAATCTTACAGTCTCAGAAACCCTCCTCTGTCCTTTTGGTCATTATGATTGGAATGCACGGGGCCTGCGGCAGTGGGTTTGATTTGTTGTTGTTGTTAGACATTCTGTGTGTGTGGAGGTGTGCTCATTTTGGCTCTGATTTGTCTTTCTCTGATGACTAATGCCTTCACTGCTAGCTCTTCCATGCACAAATCCATAAATAGATGTGCATAGTAGTCAGTAACCAATTGATCTGTCCAAGTCTGTAGGTAGCTGCCTCTATTGGCTATTTAAGGTGGGACTAGGGAGCCCTGGTGTGGTGGTTATTGGGCTGAGATCTGCATGGTTGGCAATTTGAAACCACCAGCGGCTCCTAGGGAGTGGGCTTTCTACTCCTGTAACCGGTCACAGCCTCGGAACCCCACAGGGGGTCGCTATGAGTCAGCATTGACTCACTGGCAGTGAGTGGTTTGGGAAGCTAGATGTACTTTCCTGTGGCTGGCTCATGATTCTTGGAAGTTTGCAGTGGGGGGGGGGGTGGCAGAAGTCACCAGGGGGGCCTGCTGTACAAGTTGAGCCACAGAGGCCTAAGCTCAGAAGGCTGGAGTTCGAAATGATTTAAATTCTTTCTGCACAGATTAAATAACTTACCGAGGGGACGTTAACACCGCTGTTCTGGCAGCCAGAGGAACTTAGCAAAAGCAACTGATCAACACAACCAAGAAAGTGGTTGTGGCCCAAAAAGGATGAAGGTGTCCCCAACGAAGTGTCAGTGCTGACTTTCGCATGACCTGTTCTCCAACTGATCTGCCTGTGAAACACCTCTTGTGCACATACCAGTCCATTGCCATCTAGTCACGTGTGACTGACTCTCAGAGTGTCTAAGTAGAACCGGGCTCCACAGGGTTTCCGATGGCTGGTTTTTTAGAAACAGACTGCCAGGCTTTTCTTTCAAGGTGCCTCAGGGGGAACCCACATCTCCAACCTTTTGGTTAGCAGTCTAGTGTGTTAACTATTACCTGTGGTGTGTTGTTAATCAAGTTATCTAAATGCACACCAAGCAATCGGGTGGCTTAGCTTAGAAGGGTGGCAGCTGTGCTCGGAGCTGCAGGTTCAAGTTGCCCAATCAAAACTCTTCACAAAAACGTTTCTTCAAGAGAGTGTGGTCTTTAGTCATGGCTGTCACCTTACTCCTAGGGCAGAGGTTCTCAACCTTCCTCATGCCGCCACCCTTTCATATGGTTCCTCATGTGGTGGTGACCGCACCCCCCCCAACCATAAAATTATTTTCATTGCTACTTCATCACTGTCATTTTGCTGCTGTTATGAATCGGGCGACCCCTGTGAAAGGGTTGGTCAACACCCCAAAGGGCTCCCGACCCACAGGTTGAGAACCGCTGTCCTAGGGAAAGAAAGATAAAATTTTATGAAGTCCTGGTGGTGCTGTCCGATAATTCTTGGGCTGCTAACCTCAAGATCACCAGTTCAAACTCACTGGCATTGCTATGAGGCCTAATCTACTCAAAGGCAAGGGAGGTTTTAGTTTGGTTTGTTTTTTTGTGGGGGGGGTGGTTTGTTCTAGGCAAACAAAGCTATAGCTTCATGTCGCCCTCTTGTGGTCATATTCCTCACTCCAGGAAGATTTCAGCATCAAATGCTTCAAGCTCAAACAATGCAAGTGAGTCGATGTTGATGCATAGCAGCCCTGTAACAGGGTGAACCTGCCCCTGTAGATGCCCAAGACTGTAACTCTTTATGAGAGTAGAAAGCCTCATTTTTCTCCTGTGGAGCAGCTAGTGGTTTCAAACTGCCAACCTGCCTGTTGGCAGCCCTAGAGCTAACCTAACCTACTACCTACACCACCAGGGCTCAAGCTTGGGACAAGAAAAGTGTTAACACAAAAATAAAAAATTAAATGAAGGAAAAGAAGAGAAGTAAACATGAAGAGAAGGGTGAAACAAGATAAAAAAATAAAACGAAAAATGAGATTTATTCATCTTTAAGATCTCACCAAGTCACAGGTATTCCCCCTTCTTGTCTCCTCTGCAATAGAGTCTCTGGAGAGACAAGTCCTGGGGGCAATCCTGTCTGCAATAAGCCTGAAGAAACTCCCTCTGAGTCCAAGGGCTGGGTCTAGGGGAAGCTCAGATGATAAAGGCTTAGCGTTTCTCCACAGACAGCAATCCACTCAGGAGGCAGGGCTGGTGTGCAGCTTCTACCAAGACTGGAACTGGATGGGCACTCCAAGAGTCTGACTGCAATCACTTGCCAACTTTGAACAGGAGGAGGATGCTATGTTCGGTACTTGTATCCATAGCCCAAAAGGAAGTCACTTACTTTTTAGGATAAGATGATAGTGTCCACATATTAGAAATAGCAAAAGAATTATAACATCATATATTGATCTCACTTTTTTCTAGTGATAATTTAGCCAAATATCCTCCGTGTACGCCTAGGCTTTTCAGCTTTGCTTTTAACAAGAAAATGCAACATACTTGCTATGGATTGAATTGTGTCCCACTCACGTTGCCTCCAAAATATGTGTCCATTTGGCTGGGCCACAAGTCTCAGCATTATGGAATTATTCTCATTTTGTGATCTGATGTAATTATACTGTGTGTTGTGAATCCTAAATCCTATGATGTTTGAGAAAATGTTAATGAGGGAGGATGCAATCGACAGGATCAGGCTGTATCTTGAGTCTATCTCTTTTGAGATATGAAAGGGATCAGAGGAACCTACTACCACTAAGAAAAGAGCTGGGAGTGAAGTGTGTCATTTGAACCTGGGGTCTTGTGCTGGGAGGAATATTGACCCAGAGGAATATTGATTCCAAGCCCCTAGGTGTTAAAAGGAGACAAGGACCTTGTCCCAGGACCAACAGAGAAAAAAACCTCCCCTTAGAGCTGGTGTCTTGAATTTAGATTTCTAGCTCCTGAACTGTGAGAGAATAAATTTGTTAAAGTCATTCACTTGAGTGTATCTGTCATAGCAGGTCTAGATAACCAAAACAACACCTCATCACTTTAATTGTAATGTAGTCATTGTACAGCCTTGAGGCAATCCCAGTTCAGATCTCACAGGCTAAAAGAGTACTCATTTGTACTCCTCAGGTGAGGTTAATACTAAATAATCCTTGATATGCAATATGGTTGTGGAACATTGGTTAGAATGTAGAATCTCAGTCTCCATTCCCACAGTTGTCCAAAGTATACAAAATAAAAATCTCACTATCCTTGCCTCTAAGGAGCATTCTGGCTGTACTCTTCCAAGATGCCATACATTGTTTGTCCTTTCAGCAGGCCACGGTACTCTCGATGTTCTCCAGCACCACCATAGAAACGCACTGGTTCTGCTTCGGTCTCCCTTGTTCCATATCCAACTTTCACATGCCTGTGAGGCACGGGAAAATACCATGGTGTAGTTCCACAAATGTATGTCAACTTGACACATATGAATTAAGGGGTGGAGTCTAGCCTGTCAATCAGGTCACAGCCTGGTGATCCCTCCTACTGGGCATGGCCTTCTCATGAGGATTCTGGGATTTCCTCTCTTCCTCCCTGGAGGCTGGATACACACTCTCTCTCTGCTTCACATTCCTGTTGACAATCCACATGGAGCTTCTCTGATGGCAGCCAGAGCCCCGGAGATGCATCCGCTGCCATTGGATCCACAAGACTTTCCACCCACTGGCCTGTGATCTTCCTGCATCCAGCATCATTGCATGTGCTGCGTGAGGCTGAAGAGGAATTCATGAACTAATATTGGACTTATGGGCTAATATTGGACTTACAGACTTGATCTGGACTGAGCTGGGATATCTTATTGATGCACAATTACTCTTGATATAAAGATCTCTCACAAATAAATGAGTGCCTCTGGATTTGTGTGTCTAGTTACCTGGGCTAACACACAAGGCTTAGATCAGGCGTACTTTAGTCCTCCAGTCAAATCCTTGCTGTTCAACCCTCCAAAGATGTCTTGTGAAGCAAGATTTACCTAATGCAACTCATTTTTTGATCTCTTCAGGACTGTTTCAATGAGCACTGATTGTGGATCCAAGGAAGATGAAATCCTTGACAACTTCAATCTTTTCCCCACTTATCTTGAAGTAAGGATTTGGTTTCTTTACACTGAGTTGTAATCCATAGTGAAGGCTGCAATCCTTGATCTTCATCAGCAAGTGCTTCAAATCCTCCTCATTTTCAGCAAGCAAGTAGTGTGGCATCTGCATATTGCAGCTTGTTAATTGTGGGGGGAGGTCAGATGCGCAGGCATTCCCCCACTGCGGGCAATCAGTTGCCAGACTGCTGTCTCATCCCTCCACAGGGGTGGGCCTGCTCCCTGCCTCTGGGGACAATGGACAGGTTCCTGTAGGAGGGGTTTGTACCCTACTGATAATGGTTCCTATGGAGACCCAGAGACCACCCCCTAGACCACCCTCTCATTGCTGTGTAACCTATAGTGCAGCTCCTCCCTGTGACGTATGTCTCTACCTGTAATTAGTGGGCTGGCTTGCCCCCAAAAGGTATATAGGTGTGAGTCAGCAATATAGCTCTCTCTGACTCTGAGCTCCTTGCTGCTCACTCCCTGGTCACTCCCCTCTCCCTTGTTCCCTTCCCCTCCTTCCCTTCCCCCTCTCTCCACGTGGACCACCAAGCTGGGCTGAGGTGAGCGATGGTATCATGTAATGTGTCTGACTGTATTACTGTAATATCTCTCATGCTCTCAATGACTTTAATATAATGCTTATATATCTCAACCGTACAATTGTGCATTACTGAACCCAGAAGTAGTATTACTGAATCCCAGTAGTAGTAATAGGAGTATCAGCGGGTGGGGGCTGGCCCTTCACCACCCCCCCAGCGTCAATTTAATTTAATACTACAGTTAATAAGCCTTTCTTCAATCCTGATGCTGAAGTCTTCTTCATATAATCCAGCTTCTCTGTTGATTTGCTCAGCATAGAGTTTGAATAAGTCCAGTGAGAGGAGACAGCCTGATTGATGGAACCTTTCCTGAGGTTAAACCATGAAGTACTCCCTTGTTCTGTTCACACAACTACCTCTTGATCCATATGCTAGTTTCACAAGAGCACAAGTAAGTGTTCTGGAGTTCCTATTCTTCCCAAGGTTATTCATTGTTTGTTATGAACCACACATTTGAATGTCTTAGCATAGTCAATAAAACACAAGTAAGCATCTTTCTTATAGTCTCTGCTTTGAGCCATGATCCGCCTGATATCAGCAATGATATCCCTTGTTCTACATCCTCTTCTGAATTTTCCCTGAACTTCTGGCAGCTCCCTGCCAATGTACTACTGCAACCATTGCTGGATGATCTTCAGTAAAATTTCACTGGCATGTGAGATCATTGATAATGATCTATAGTGTGAGTTTTCTGTTGAGTCACCTTTGGAATGGGTACAAATATGGATCTCTTCCAGTCAGTTGGCCAAGTAACTATCTCCCAAAAATCTTGGCATAGATGAGTAAGTGCTTCCAATGTTTCATCAACTTATTGAAACATTTTAAGTGGTAGTACATTAATTCCTTGAGCCTCATTTAGGGCTAATGCTTTCAGTGCAGCTTGAACTTCTTCCTTCAGTACCATTGGTTCTTGTTCATATGAACCTGAAATGGTGGAATGTGGACTAGTTTTTTGTTTTGTTTTGTACAATGACTCTAAGTATGCTTTCCATCTTCTTTTGCTAATTCCTGCATTATTCACTATTTTTCCCATAGGATCTTTCAGTATGGCAATTTGAGGCTTAAATTTTTCTTGAGTTCTTTCAATTTAAGATATGCTGAGCATGTTCTTTTTGTTTTATAACTCTAAGTCTTTGAGCATTTTGTTATAATATTTGACTTTGTCTTCTCGAACTGCTCTTTTACTTCATCATTTCTTCCATTTGCCTTAGTTACTCCATGGTTAACAGCAAGTTTAAGATTATCTTCTGATATCTACACTGATCTTTTATTTTTTTGAAATAGTTTTATTAGGGGCTCATACAACTCTTATCACAATCCATACATACATCAATTGTGGAAAGCACATTTGTACATTCATTGCCCTCTTCATTCTCAAACATTTGTTCTCCACCTAAGCCCCTGGTATCAGCTCCTCATTTTCCCCTCTCCCTCTCTGCTCCCCCCTCCCTCATGAACCCTTGATAATTTATAAATT